>NC_058133.1:452094849-452431827 GCF_016433145.1 Gracilinanus agilis
CTTTGACCAGGAATGCTGCTGCCTGGTATAGCCAAGGCCAGAATCTTAGTGGGGAGCAATTCGACCCTGAGAGGGATACTCCCCAACTTGGCTTCCTGATAAGAAACCAGTCAAAATTCAGCCTTGGCCTTGGTCTATTCTGAAGCCAATGTTTTGTATTTTGATGTGACATAATTTGTAACTTCTGTGCATCTGCAAAGTTTTGGGGGGGTTCTTTTGTGTGAAATGAGTCTTGAAATACATATATATATATAATAAACTCCATGCTCCTGGAGAGAGAGCTGGAAGCATGAGCTACAAGACAACTGCAGTGTCCCATTATTTCCTTATCAACTAAACTGTTCTTATCAGATTATCAGAGATGATAAAGAGATCTGGAGAGGTTGCTAGAATATTTTACAACTGTTTGTTGTATTCTGTTCTAATTATTTCTCCTTGATCTATTTTTCAGGAAAGTTTTTAGGAGAAATTTCATATATTTTTTTTCATTCTTTTGATTTTGTCTGTTTTTTGATGCCTCATAGAATCAATGGATAAATTCTAATTTTTAAAGAACTATTTTTTCAATGATATTCCTTATTTTTCTCTTTGACCAGTTCTACTTTTTAAGAAACTGTTTTCTTCAATGAGTTTGTATACCTTCTTTTGCCTTTGGTCAATTGTCCTTTTTAAGAAATTGATTTCTTCTTAGAATTTTTTATATTTTTCCTTCTTTTTGTGTTTCCTTTACCAACCTGTTGGCTCTTATTTCATGATTTTCTTGTATTACTCTAATTTCTTTTCTAATTTTTCTTTTAACACTTTTTTGACTTTTAAAATCCTTTTTAATCTATTCCAGATTTTATTTTTGGATCTGATTCCAATTCACTTTTTTCTTTGAGGTCTGACATTATTTTCTTCTAGGTTTGTGCCATGATCCTTTCTGTTATTGTAATAACTTTTTAACTTTCTATAATGAGGGTTTTTTTGTTTGTTTTGTTTTTTATTCATTTTCCTAGTTTATTATGTGACTTTTCACTATATGTTAAAGTTAGCCTCTGTTCCTGGGTTGAAGAAATCACTGTCCCAAATATCTTCTCATGGGGTTTAGGAGTTTGCTTCTAATTTGCATGAACCTCAGAGTTTACCTGTTATCTTGTAGTAGTGGGGAGCCTCCCTGGTAGTTTGGGTAGGTTTAAGGCCTAGTAGCTGTAGGGATGGGGCCTCATTCTGGTTTGTCCTTGGAGGTCAGACCTCACTGGTAGTTTGTGCAGGGCTGAGGCCTACCTGCTTGGGGAATGGGACCTCATGCTGGTTTGTCCCTGGAGGTGAGGCCTCACTGGTAGTTTGTGCAGGGCTGAGGCCTACCTGCTTGGGGAACGGGGCCTCAAGCTGGTTTGTACTAGGAAGTGAGGCCTTACTGGTAGTTTATGCAGGGTTGAGGCCTTGAGGCTATGAGGGGCCCACTTGCACAGTAGGCAACCTGGCTGGGGCTTGTATGGGGAGGCAGGGCCCTGCTGTAGATGGGCCTCAGATGAGGCCTCCCTACTCCCTCTCACTGAAATATGCCCTGCTACTGTCTTGCTTTTGAATAATGCTTCTCTGCTGCATATGGGGAGCCATATCCTTCTCCCACCCGGGTATAGCCTGGCTGCTCCACACCGTGCTCCCCTTTCATGCCATGGAGATAAATCTTTCCTTGCTGCTTCTCTGAAATTTATAGATTAGAAATTTGCCTTACTGCTCCAAAATTCACTAAGAAGCTTTGCTTTAAAGTGATTTGGAGGGGGATTTGGGAAAAATCAGGCAAGTTCCCTTCTTACTCTACCAAGTTGGCACCAGAAGTCCCCAGTTCTAATTTTTAAGGAATTATGTTTTTAGTGAGTTTGTGTACCTCTTTTTTCCTTTTGACTCATTGTTTTCTTTTTTTTTTTTTAAACCCTTACCTTCTGTCTTAGAATCATTACTATTGATTTTCTAATGTAGAAGAGTGGTAAGGTTTGGGCAATGGGGATAAATGACTTGCTCAGGTCATGCAGTTGGGAAGTGTCCGAGGCCAGATTTAAAACCAGGATCTCCTGTCTTCAGGTCTGGCCCTCTATCCACTGAGCAACCTAGCTACCCCCAACTAATCTATTTTTTAAGCTTACTTTTCATAAGTGCTTTTTATGCCTCTTTTATGAAGTTATTAAATGTCTTTTCACAATTTTCTTCCTTTGTTCTCATTTATTTACTTAATTTTTCCTTTATGACTGCTAATTTGATTTTAAAAAATCTTCTTTAGTTTGTTGTTGTTATTATTGTTGTTGGACTTGTGCCCAATTCACATTTTTCTTTCAGGCTTTGCTTGTAGCTATTTTGACTTGATTATCTTCTAAGTTTTTGTCTTGATCTTTCTTCCTATTCACCAAAAGAGCTTTCTATGGTCAGTTTTTGGATTTTTTTTTGTGTGTTTTTTTGTCTGATCCTTTTTCTACACATTCTGAAATTTATACTATGGTTGGGTTCCATTCCCAATGTGGGGTCATTATCTCAGGCTTCAGGCTTTTTTGCAATGCTGTTTTCAGAGGCTCTGAAGGTTTTCAGTGTTTTTTTGGGAGTATGATCTGTGAGAGGTGTCCTCACTCTGGTCCTTACCTAGGAAAGGACCCTTATCCCTATGGACTAAAATCAGCGAGGATCCTCAGGGCCCTTGCTCCCTGGGACTGAGGTGAGACAATATATCAGGGTCCTGAATTCCCTGCGACCAAAAGCAATGCTTCTCTCCAGGGCTTCTGCTACCTCTTGATGGAAAGTACTCCTGAACCAGAAGTGCATATAGCGATGGAATTGCCAAACAACAACTGGTCTAATATCCAGTGATAGCACAAAGGTTCCCAGCAATCTCTTTCTGACAAGTTTCCGGGTTTCTTTGGCTTGAGAGCTCTTTTACCAGCTACTATTTTTATTGCCCCCACCTTGTGACACCACTAGTGTTTCATGCACATGGATTCTAGGCCAGTCTACCCCCTGTGCCATAGATCTTTCTTTCTAACCTTACCAATAAGCTCTATTTGACCAATGAAAAACCATTAAGCAAATAAAACAAAAACATACAGTCCATCTGAAAATGTATCCACATACTTCTCATCCCTACTGTGTATTATTCTTCTTGCTTAAAGGAGAGGATTAGGAATATGTTTTCTTATCTAATTTGTTTTTCAGTTATTTGTAATATGACTTTCTTTATATGATATTTTTAATTTTTATTTATTTTAGTTAATTTTTATTCATTTATCATGATGGTTGAAACAATTCATGTATATTTTTCCTCTAAATCTTTTATGTTTTTAGAGGCAGCTAGCTCAGAGGTATAGTGGATAGAGCCTTGGTTCTGGAATCAAGATGACCATAGTTAAAATCTAGCCTCAGATATTTAGAATCTGGACAAGTCATTCTTCAATCTCTGTTTTACTCAGTGTCCTCAAATGTAAAATACGTAAAATAATAGTACCTTCTTTATAAGGTAATTATGAGAAAAAATGAGAAAACATTCCCAAAATGCTAAGCAAAGGACTGACCCTCAGTAGGTTCTTAAATACAGTTCATTCCCCTAGTGATTATGTCGGCTTATCTCACTTTCTAAAAATACTAACATTTTTTCCCCTAAATTTCTTGTATTTGTCATTTTCTAATAATATTTAATTATGTTCATAATTTTTGTTCAGTCATTCCTCTATCAGTGAGTACCCACTTTGTTTCCAAAGAGCACAGCTATGACTACTTGGGCATGTATTGTACCTTTGCTTTTGCTTTTTCACGTCTTTGTAGCCAAATCATAAATTAAAAAAAAAAGAAGTTCAAGGGATCATCTATTTTATTCCTCTGACATTTCAGGATTCTCCCTACCTAAACTTCCTTTCTTTGTTTTATGGAAGAAGCACAAATGAGTCTCAGAGAAATGAAAAATGTGTCCATGGTCACAAAAGCAAAAAGTGGCAAAAAGTGATGATCTAGACCAGTGATTCCCAAAGTGGACGCTACCACCCCCTGGTGGGTGCTGCAAAGATCCAGGAAAGTGGTGATGGCCACGGGTGCATTTATCTTTCCTATTAATTGCTATTAAAATTAAAAAAAATTAATTTCTACGGGGACAAGTAATATTTTTTCTGGAAAGGGGGTGGTAGGCCAAAAAAGTTTGGGAACCATTGATCTAGACCACAGCTTATTGACTCTTTGTATTTGGGTTTCTCTGTAATACTCGTGGTTACCTGTTTTCTAGGGCCATCTTGAATAGAGCGAAATAATCCAGTGCTTGGGTTTACTTTGACTATTTGAATGATTGAGAAGTACATCATTAAAAGAAGACAGGAGTTCTGCTTGGAGGCACAACAATCCAGCTGTGAGCTGCAGCCCAGCTTGGAAGCTGCCAACTAATTAGTCAGTGGAGAACATATGTCTACCTGTGGTTTCACTTGCCCTCATTGGTCTCCATCCTCTATTTTGAATCTGGTTGTACTGTTCCTTTGCAGTTAAACTTTTCCTTTAGAAGGCTTTGCTTTTAATTATGAAATAAAAGCGTTCCCTAGCACTGAACCACAAAAGATGGGAGCGTTACGGTCTAGCCACATGGTGGTCAACCTCATGTGAACTGACTTTTGCCAAGGACTCTGAAAGCAATCCTTCTGAACTAAACTGGAATTCTTATGTCATCCCAGTCCTGTAGTGCAAATCAATCACCAGGGATCCTTTGAGCTCTCACAGACAGTTAGGATTCCAAAGCTTGAGCCCTCTACTTATATTTACAGAAGGACACTAAGATAGAGAGGCAGACAGAGCAGCCACCAGCGGGCCACACATTGGTTCCCAGCATGATATGCAATAATGACCTGTCAGGAAAGTAGGCTGTGTATCCTCACACTGTGAAATATCCTGAGGGACTTTTCTTTATGAATTTGAAAAAGATTCAGCAGGGCTCTAGGCAAGAAATCATGCGCACAATTTCAATAAGGCATCAGGATAATTTTTTTTTAGGGGGCAACTTCTCCTTGGTGTACTTTTCAACTGTATTTATTTTTAATTACAAAAATAAAATGGGTGCCCTGGAACAGTCTCCCAAACAAGGAGAACAGGTATTTTTGAGGTATCTATACTTGACCATAGAGAAAGGAAAAGAGGTTGATTAGAAGCCAGTAGAACCAAGTTTAGATTTTAGCTCCTACTTTTTGGGTGGGTGGTCCTGTGCAATTCAATTCACCTCTTTGAGATAGTTTCCTTAACTGTTTAACTTGTAAAATAATATCTGTAATAATCATCTGGCTTTAAAATTGCTATAACATTATATATAAATAGAGTAATTTATCATTTGAAGATTTATGATAGGCATGGTAATCTTTTATCTTCAGTCAGACTCTTCTGTTCATCAGTAGTTCTAAATATGCATTGGTTTAATGTTTATGTTTTTTTCTCCCATTATCATTAATTTGGAAACTGAGTATGTTAAAAACAAATTGAATATTAAATAAAAACAGGAGAATTTAATCTCTTCTTGATTATAGGACTTTCTTTAGTTTTTCTTGAATTCCTAGCTTCTGATCTTAGGAAATGCCTTGGGGTGGCAATGAATGATAGTGGAAAGATCCTTGGATTTGGAGCTAGTAGCCAGAGATTTGAGTCTTGGTTCCATCATTCATTGTTTTTGTGAGCATTTGAAAATAATTTTACTTGTTACTCCTTCTTATTTGTAAAATCAAGACTAGGAGTAGACGAGGTAACCACCAGATCTCTACCTTAACATTCTAAAATACTATTTTGGTTTCAATGATCTTGTTTCTAAAATGACAACTAAAAACTCAGTGGATAGAGTGCTGGGCCTGGAGTAGAAAGACCTTCAGTTTAAATCTGGCCTCAGACACTAGCTGTGCGACCCTGAGAAAATAATCTAACTTGTGCTTGCCTCAGTTTCTTCAACTATAAAATGAGGATAAAAATAGCACCTGCTTCAAAGGGTTATTGTGAAAATCAAATAAGATTATATTTGCAAAAACATTTAGCACAGTGAGGAGCACATTGTAGATGTTGTATGAAAGCTTATTTTCTTTCCCACCTCTCCCATTTTCAGAGAAAATATAATGATATTTTTCATTTTTTGTCTTTACTTGAAAAGTCTTACACCTTTAAGTGGGGTACACAGACTTCATGTGGATTTTATAAAGTGATTGGTTGGAGGCAGAGTTTTGGGTGGCTGCTTCTACAATGTACTCCAATGCTTGATTTATTGTGGGGATTTGCCCTAATGCTGCAGATTACAACCTCTTTTCCACATTCATAATTTTAGCATGTTGGATATAAACATCCAGATTCCTTATTTATGTGTTCTTGACCCTTATATGGATGCTAGTGGCGTCCATGGGTTGTTAACATTTGTCCCCTCTACGTTATCCATTTCTCTGATGACATCCTTTATGCCCTTCTTTCGGATAATTCCTGGTCTTTATTGTATTGCTGGTGGCCACCTGCTACATACCTCTCCATTGTTTTGTTGAATGTTCAACTTGTTCAAAGACTATCTAGTAGTCTATGACTCACAGTTATACAGCATTTCAGAAAGGTTATTGATGTTTAAAAAAATATGCCTTTATTTTAGAGAAAAACTTGGGATCATTTGAAGAACTGAAAAATATCCTAAAGGCAATCATGCCTATTTTCCTCCTCTTGTACAATTCTGGGCTTCACTCATCATGTATTCATAAAGACTGACCTAGATGTAGTCATGAAGGAGCTCTTTAGGTCCCTTTATCCTACTTCGAGTTTCCTGGAGCACTAAGAATTGAGATGAATTACCCAGAGTCCTAGAGGCAGTATGCTTCAGGGAGAGGACTTCAATGCAAGCTTTCCTGACTGAGAGCCTAGTTCTCTAGCCAAGACACCATACTGCCTTTCTTTTGAATGATTATAGATTTAATTTAGGAAACTTCAGTGTTCAGCATCATGCGATCTATCAACAGGAACATCTGGAGAACTTCGCTAATATTGGGCATCCCTGAACTCTGTGTTAGTCCTCCTCTACCTCAGTGGTACCTGTTTTTGTTGGTCAGGTTTTTATTTTATGCTTTTTTTTCTTTAGGCAATACTCCAGATTTTCCTTTCTGTGTCCCAGAAGGGTCTTTTTCCTGAAACCTCAATTTCTCCCCGGAATTGACATATCAGAAGTACCTTCCACCCCTGTGGCTTCTCCCTTTGATTAGATGACTTCTCCATTTAAGGAGGGTGTCCAGAATAAACATGTCTCATTCATTTCCAGGCTGCAATCTGAGCCTTCTCTACTATACCTTTACAGCCTCCATCTGTCCCCAACTCCTGGCTGATTTTCAGCTTCCCTTTATATGCCATAAAATACAAGTTCCTTGAGGGCAGGGACTATCTTTTCTTCTTGTATTTGTATTCCCAGTGCTTAGCTCAGTGCTTGGCACATAGAAATACTTAATAAATGTTTAATTAATTAATTTTATTATATTAATAATGGAATAATTGTCAAACAAAGCTAATGTATAATTATAGAGCTATAGTCATCTGTGGAATATAACTTGTATAAATTGCCTATTCCTTTCTAATATCCTCTTTGAGGATGCCTGAAAAAAGATATGTAGATTATCTGGATGGAAATTGCAGAATAGATGAGAAAGGTGATATATTGGAAGGGAGACATATTTTAAGAGAAGATCTCTATATTTGTGAGGTCTATGCTAATGCTACTATTTTCTCTCTGATTTTGGAAACTTTTGGTGGTGTGTATGTGATATAGTAGAAAGAAATTTTGGATAAAATCTTTCTCATAAATACATCACCTCCTAAAAACATTTTAATTTTTTTCTCAAAATACACTTAGAGTACATGAAATACTACATTTTATTCTAAACTGAATGAGTTAAACATTTATAATTTGTGTTTTGGGTTCAGAAGGCAGCTAAGGAGTGCTCCAGTGTGACCTGAGTCAGTGAGGCCTGAGTTCAAATTCATTGATCCTGGGAAATTTGCCAATCACTTAGCCTCTGTGTGCCTCAGTTTCCTCATCTATAAAATAGGAGCAATAATAGTACCTATCTCCCAAGGCTATTGTGAGGATGAAATGACATCATAATTATAAAGTGCTTAGCATAGAGCCTAACACACACATCACTATTTTTGTTAGCTACAATAACAATAATTATTAATAAATTATAATAACATAATATATACCACTATAATTATACTTATAATTAATATAAAATATAATTAATGCATTATAATATAAGCTATAAATCACTTTTTATTGTTATAACAATAGTAGTTTTTCTTTTTTTCTAATTTTGGGTTCAGGAGCTACCTAGGAGTACTAGACCTGGTATCAAGAAGACTTGAATTGAAATCTGAACTTGGATATTTTCTAGCTGAATGACCCTGGGTAAATCACCTCAACTCTGCCTGACTCACTTTTCTCAGCTGTAAAATAAGGATAGTAATCCACTTGCCTCCAAAGGTTGTGGTGATGAAATGAGATAATAGTTAGAAAGCAGTTTGTAAACCTTAAAGTGCTGTGTAAAAGTTAGCTAGCTAAATATTCAGCTTTTTTTTCCCTTCTAGGTTTTTTTTTTTGTTTCATAATAAGTTCTGAGATATAGAGAGGACATCATAGCTGTCTCCAAGTATTTGAAAGGCTAATTTTGGAAGAAGGTTTATACATGACCTACTTGGCTCTAGAGGGTTGAATTAGGAACAGAGGACTGAATAGAGGAAGATTTAAGCTAGGTTTAAAGAAAATCTGCCTAACAATTAGAGTTATCCAGAAGGGAAATGGAGCTATCCAGAAGAGAAATATCCAGAAGGAAATTCCACAGGAGATGGTAGGATTCCTGAATCTACAGGTCTCCATGATTGGATGACCATGTGTTGGGAATATTGTAGAAGGGATTTTTGCTTAGGTTGAATTTGATTAGGTACCCTTCGGATCACCTCACATTTCTTAGGTTCATGAATCTGTGATTTTCAAAAAAAATCAGAAATTTACGCTTGTCCCTGCTAAATTCCATCTAACTAGATTTGGTCCTGGTATTTAGATTCTGGCACTGATCCTCAAACAGTACAGCAATAGGTAAGTCATTTAATTTCTCTGAGACTTAATTTCTTCATCTATAAGATGAGAATAGTAATGGTTTTTGGATCTACCTTACAGGCTTGTTAAGAGGATAAAATGAGACGATACGTGTAAGATGCTTCACAATTTATACTATGTTACATTTATCAGTGTTATGTTATTTTACAGATGAGAAATTCCTGTTAAAGATTGAAGTGACGTTTTTAGTCTCAAACTGTTGGTAAATGTTTAATTAGAACTTGAATCCACATTCTCTTAGACCTGCATTTCACCCCACTGTAGCACCCCTTGAAATTAAAATTTACAAATATATATGTCTGTGTGTATACACATATGCCTATATCTATAGCTATAAACCAAGGCCATATTTTCTTTTAAGATATTAAGCATAATATTAATATCTGAGCTCCATACTAAATTAAAACATCTTTGGAAATTCTTATCATTTTTAGAAGTGATGAACCAATATATTTTTTATTATATATAGATGTTCATTCCCTTTTTCTTTTCCATTGACACCACAAAATCATTCTAATCCCATGCATCCTTTCCCTCAGACTAGTCACATTGGATTGTTGATTTGTAATCAACAATATTTATTGAGCATGCACTTAATTTTAGAATTTAGTGAGAAAGATGAGATTGACAAGAAGAAGCCACAATCCCCCAAATAGATTACAGCCAAGTTAAGGAGGAATGACTAACACACCTATCATAATTGCAAATGCTTTATAAGAATTTATTATTAACGACAATATTATCTGGTTTATTCTATATGGTAGGTAGTCAAGATTTAGAGGGGAGAAAGATCAATGAGTCCTTGAGAAGCCAATGAAAGTTTTGTGGCAAATTTAACACTTGAATATAATGTTAATGGATACATAAAATTTGAATAACTTGGGAAGACAAGAAAGTGAGAATAATCTAGTTAAGATGGATAATGGATTATGTGAGAAATCAGTGAATAACATAAGTGCTAAGATGGAGATAGTGAAGAGACTGACCAGATGATTTAAAGAGTGCCTGTTGGTATCTTGGGAAATAGGTTTAATAGGATTGCCCTAGATTATGCAAGACCTTGAAAACCATTCAAAGGCATTTACATATGATGAAATAGGAAGCCAAAAACAAGATAGAATCTAAGAAAAGGATGAGAACGATTCTATATAGTTGTCTAGAGAAGAACTAAGAAGATTGATGTGAGAGAGGATGGAATTTCTAATACTTCTAGCTCTCCCCAAATGGAACCAACCATCTAATATGATTTTGAGTTTTCCTAGACTGTGAAAGACTCTATTTCCAAGAGTTTAAAAGGAATTTATGCAAGGATCAGAAGGTTAACTTAGAAAACCTTCAAAAATCACTTCCAATTTTAAGAGGACATGAATTTTGGAGCTGTCAAGGGCATGACAGCTTACCTAGCTGAATGTCTTCATTTTACAGTTGGGGAAACTGAGGTACACAAAGTATACAGCTTATTAGTGTGAAATGTGAGCTAAAGCTACATCAGTGCTTTCTCTCCAATCAACTAAAAAATAATAAAAACACACCACAAGTTTAATTTTTAAAAAAAATAAGGAGTGACATGCCAAAGTATGATTTCAGATTAGTTAGGCAATATGGTAGTATGGACAATGGATTGTACAATTACAAAAAGAGATAACATGGCAAAGTAGACAGAGTATTGTCGTTGGTCAGGTCCAAGGTTCAAATTTTTCTTCTGCAATTATCTGTGTAAACTCGGTCAAGTCATTAGACTCTCTTGAGCCTCATTTTTCTCATCTGTAAAATGATGAGACTTGGACTAGGTGGCTTCTGAGGTCCATTTCAGCTTAAGACTTTTGATCTTAAACCACTAAAGCTCTCAGTAAGTTGATTCATCTATAAAATGAATAGGTTGAGTGAAAAGATATTGTTATGATTCTCTGTAAATTTGGAAAGAAGGTTCTGGTGAAGAACTGAGCTTGGTCCTGTGATGTTTGACATTCAGAAGAAAAAGTAAATAAGATTATGTGACTGGTTTATTTAGGGAAAGAAAGACAGGCATATTAAAATGATTCTAAGATTCTGAACTGAGGCAGCTGAGAAATATTGATACTTCTGACAGAGAAAAGGAAATTAGAAGGGGAACGAGTCTGTGATGGAGGATGAACTTGGTTTAGGACGTGCTTCACTTGGCCCTGAGATATCTAAATGTGACTGACCCAGCTAATTCTCTAAGCAAGCACCTATAGGCTTTAAAGAGACCCATATAAACTTGGGAAAAATCTGAGCAATTTCCAACCCTCACTGGATGAGAGAATTCTTGTCACTGAATAAATAAGAAGTGTATGTCTCTTTTAAATTGGAGGGTGAATGGATTACAGAGAAAGAAGCCTGCCTATGGAAAAAAGCATGGTAGCTTATCAAATAGCCTTTAAATAAGAATCTGAGCATCTGCATGGAAACGAACTGATTTGAGAAAGGGCAAAGTGGGGAAGGAAATAGAGAAGATGAGGAAGCCAGTGAGAGAGAGCATGAGATTGTTCTCAGAGGTTTGTTTTAATAAGCCTCAATTCCATTTTCAGGACCCAGAGCCTTTTGTAATTTACCTCACATGGGCAGCTTGCCATCCTCTAGATAAGCAGATGAAAATACGATGCTAAAGAGTGAGTGATGACAGTTTTGTAATCATAAAGCATCCGTCATATGGAGACTTAATGAGATTATTATGCACATGAGCATTTAAAAATAAGCATTTTAAAGCTATTTAAAGTCTCTGATCCTATACAAAAGTAATATTTTTAGAAAGTGGTGAATATGTTACTCTATTATTTTAACACTTTTTTATAGGAAGGATTAATATAGAAACTATCTTAAAGAAATCTGTGAGATAGAATTGTGTGTATATTTCTTACATGTGTCCACACAAGAACACATGTATGCAATTGTGCATTTTATTTTATCTAAGCAGAATGAAGGCAGAATGGCTCAGGGAATTAAATAATATATTTGTTGCTTATTTCAGGCAAAATTTAAAGGACTTTCATTTCTATATGTAGTAGGGATGGAATTGTACATTTGAAAATTTTAAAAGGAATATCCAGAGAGATATGATTAAATCTTTAGGGAGTTTTAGCTAATAGAATTACGCAGGTATGGCAAACCTTTAGAAAAACATATGATGAAAATGTGAAATTATAGAATGGATTAATGAAAAATAATTGTTTATATTTCATAACAAATCTTGTCTTTTAGAGTTATTGTTTAAATTTTTCCTTTACATAATGACTTCTCTCCAGAATTATGTCTGGATACTTTACAAATCATTAACTTCTTGGTGTAAAGCCTTGCGGGTAGAGATACTTAAATTTGAATGTTATTAGCGATTGCCAATTGAAGATCAATTTGGCACAGATTAAGTTTATTGAAATAACCCTGGATTCTCTTTATAACATTTACTATAGAAATGATCTTCATTTCACTATAGAGTTTTATAAAACTGCTTGTAGAAAAAACAAAACAAACTGATCTATGATCATCACTTCTAATTGTTCACTTTTCACTCACTTTTGAACTTTTTGCAATCTGACTTTTGATCTTACTTTTCAGCTCAAATTGTTCTCTCCGAGGTTACCAACAGTTTCTTAATTGTCAGATCTAGTAGAATTATCTCAAACCTCATCCATCTTTATCTCTGAAGCATTTGGCATTATTAATTAATCTTATTTTCCTAGATACTCACTCCTCTCTGATTTTTGTTGTTGCTGTTTTTTCTTTTCTTTTTTTTTGAATATTGTTTGCTTCTGGCTCTTATACTTATCTGACTTCTCCTCAGTTTCCTTTGATAACTAATTACACATTTCCCATCACTTATCTTAGAATCTAGTCCAAGATCCTGTCTTGGGCCTTCTAATCTTCTTCCTTTGTACTTCCTCCTGATAAATTATCAGTTTTTATGGGTTGAAAAGGGATTCTAGTGCAAGGATCTCTCAAATATATTGAGCCCTCCTCTCTCTTCTAAAAATCTAGTTTTGTTTCATCAACTTCCAGATGAACATCTTCACCCAGATCTCATGAGGATATCAGATCCAGCATGTCCAACTCAGAACTCATTACTTTCTTTCTTGGATCTACCTTTCATCCACATCCAACTACCCCATTTCTGTACAGGGTACCACCATCATTGCAGTCACTCAGATTCACAATCTCAGTGTCATCCTCTACTCTTTCCAATATATAGATATCTTCACAACAACCCTGGCAGGTAGTTGCTATTATTGTACTTTTATATCTAAGGAAACTGAGGCAGACAGAAATTAAATAAGTTTTTGAGGAGGTTATACAGCTAGAAAATGTATGAGGTCCTTGAATTCATGTTATCCTGACTTCAGACCCAGAACCCTATCCACTGAGTCATCAAGTTGCTTCTATATGTGATGACCTGTGTTCAGATATTTATTATCTGTAGGATCTTGGTAAAGTCATTTAGAACCTTCCTGGGCCTCAAATTATTTATCTATATTATGAGAAGATTGTACTTGAAGGCTTCTAATGTCTCTTTAACTTCTAGATTGATATTCTCATGTTCTTTTCTATAATCTTTATCATGTGGGGATTCTTTCTCCTTTGGATTTGATCTTAACCCATTCACTTGTCATCCTGTGTAAGTCTTCTTTATATTGACCTTGGCATCCTCTGTAGGGGTCCAACAAGTATATTGTGATGCCTTCCTTTTAATCTCTTAGGAATTTATAGTTACTATATCTCATTTACCATATGGAGTCAATAGACTGTCCACAATTTATTCCTTATTCTCTGTCATTCATTTCCATGATGATATATTATCCTTTTATTGTAGTTTTTGTATAGATTTTCATTTGTAATACATTTTAGCCTGTTCATGGCAATCACATGCCTCTTGCTTAGTTTTTAAATGACCGATATATTTTATTTTTTCTTGATTGTGGAGTTCCATGACTTGCAGCCATATAACATCAATTAAAGAGTATTGATGAACCTTTATTTCAGAGAGAAGCTGAAGGTCATGAAAAGTAGTGGCTAAATTCCTCAAAGTAAGCAAAAGACACTACCAGCAAGGTATTGCTCATGCATATAGCACAATCATATAAGATTTCATGAAATAACTTTCTTGTAATACTTTCTGGTTATTAATGTTAAGTTAAGCATGAGATAAAAAAATTGTATATGCCAAATAGATAACTCATGGCTACTTGTAGATATTGAAGATGGAATTCTTGGTCAGGTATAATCATATTACTTCTGCCTTTTGAGGCCAAGTAGAACTACATATGTGCTAATATAAGTATCCTCTGCTTTTTTAATTCCCTTTATTTATTTTGATACTTTTTTCCTCTTATTTTTGTGGTGATTATTTTTAATGTAATCATAGTATTTGTTTTTCTTATTCTCTTTTCTCTTTTCATTTTTTATATATTTCTCTTATTTACTTCATATTTCCAATATTTTTCATTTCTAATAATATATATAATCCATTATATTCAAATAGCACAATCTATTCAGCAAATTCACCCAGTCATTGTATTTGTATTATTTCCAGGTATTTAGTCATTAGAAACAAAGTTTCCATGAATATTTTCATATATGCAGCATTTTTGTCCTCTCAAAAATTTCCTAAGTTTCTAATAATACTAATGGGATCCCAAGGTCAATGAGTTTGAACAGCTTTACAATTCTGAATTTATATTTCCACTTGTTTTCTTAAAAAAAAATCATACCTACTCTAGCAATGTGATAATAGGCCTGTCTCTCCATATTCCTATTACCATTAAATTTTATCAATTTAATCCATTTGGTTCTCAGTTAACATATATTACCAGGGTCATATTTAATTAGGTTGGTCCTTAGGTAGCAGACACAATCTGTTGCCAGGACCATACTCTTTCCAAAACCAAGTCTTTCCAGCTTGGTTATACACAATGCAACTTTTTGTTCCAATGTCACAGCTCCTCAGGAATGTAATATTACCTTCAAAGTATGATGAGTATTAAACTAATATTTTTTGCAGAATATTTATGCTATCTAAAATAGTGTTGTCTGACCAGAAACTATATTCCAATTAGGTGATTGCTCATGCTTAGGTCTACTACAAGCCCCATGCAATTATGTATGGGCTCTTTAGCTATCTATCATATTTAACTTATCTAAGGTTCTAGTAATCTGTTTAATGTTTTTCTAATTTATTTTTTAGTTAGATTCATTTAGTTCTGAGAGCAAAAAATTAAAGTCTCCCATTATTATTACTTTGTTGCCTATTTCCATCCTATTCTTATTTTAGTATTTTCTTTTAAAAATCTGAATGTTATAACTTTTTGGTGCATACTGTTGTATTGATTTCTGGGATAAGATGGACATCATCTTTGAGTGACAAGACCAGCAGTTGAACACCTCAGAATGTACTCAGATGCCATGAGCCAGGGCAAAAGTCAGTTGGAGCCTATAAATACCCACCAGGCACAGCACAAGCTGGCTCAGTCTGGGGAAGAACTTGGGAGGTGGGAGGTTGTGAGCAGGAGTGTAGGCCTGTACCTGCAACCCAACTTGCCTTACTAAGAGAGCTAGAGAGCAATCAGTGTCAATAGAGCTGAGATAGAACAGTGATACTGTCATTCAAAGATCATCAATAGCCTTCCCTAATCTTTGGCTTGGCTCTGGCCAAGTCAGGCCAGAGTTAGGGAGAGGGTGAAGAACCTCCAGTCTCTCCTTGATCTAGCAATCTCCAATAGTTTGATCATTAGCTTAGAACATTAGCAATAAGGTTCCCGAATCCTCCATCCTTCCCCTTGTTCCTAACCCCATTAATTAGACTCAAATACAGTGCTTTATTATCAAGTACCTTTCCTGAATGGTCAATATATCTAAGTCCTTGGGAAGGGGAGTCAATCAGGCAGGCAGACAGCCCTTATCAATATCTATCCCAACCCCAGGCTGAGGAACTAGAGAGATTAACTACACATAACTTCTCAGTGGTTCCTGGTCTGGGCAACTGTTATAAGGGGATAGCTGACAGGCTCAGTTTAGCAAGTCTGTCAGCAGAGAAGAGGCATAGCTTTTCTGCCAGCAGCATTACACAAAGGCCTGTGGGTGAGAGTGTGCTTTCTCTCCCACCAAAATCCAATCCATACCTTTCAAGCCTCTATTGTCATCCTCCTTTTTATAACAATACAAGTCCAATATTGATAAAGCTTTATTATCCATAGTAATAAAATATAATGACCTTGTTTATCCCTTCAGATTATAACTATTTTAGACCCAATTCTGTTAGAGATTCTTATTACTATCCCTGCCTTCTCTGGATCAGCTGAGGGATGATATATTTTGCCCCAACCCCTTACCTTCATTCTATGTGAGTCTCTCATTTTCAATGTGTTTCATTGTCAGGTCCTGGTTTTCAAACCTTTTAGTTATTCATTTTCTTCTCATAGGTGAATTCATCCCATCTACATTCAATGTCATAATTACTAGCTGTGAGTTTCCATCTACTCTAATCCTCTTTACTGTTTGTCCCTCTGTTCCTTTCTTTCCACATATTCCTCCTCAGATGTCTAATTTCCATTGTCTGCTGCCTCTCTGATTCATACCCTTTCCCTAAAATATTCCTTTATTCTCTCCCTTTGACATCCTAGTTAAAAATTGGCCCACGTTTCCAAAGGCCTCTCCCTTGTCCCTTTCTCCTTACCTTTTATTTCTTATTCGTTTGCCTTTCTAAAAGTCCCTTTCTTATCCCTCCAACATTGCCCTTCTACTTGTTAGTATGAGTCCAATTCTAAAAATCCCTTCCCTATCTTGTTTAAAGAGTCTATCCCTTATCCCATTCTTTTGAAGATTTTTACCCTTCTAATTGTGTGTTATTCTATTTTTATTCCAAGTTTGATGAGAGTAAGGTTCTAGTACTAATGAACCCATTCTCTCAGTCATTCTGGTAGTTCTTCCATTCATTCCTCCTTGATATGAGATAGTCATTCCATCCTACTTCCTCCTAGTCCATTCTATTACCATTTTTACCTTATTACATTACATTCACCTTAACCTTGAGTCTTCCATCCATACATGCTCCTTCAAATTACCCTGGCTATGATGCAGTTCCCAGTGGCCAAAAGATGATTTTATTCCATACAGAAATCAAACAAATTGTAATTAGTCTTTCATTAATTTTCTGTGTTTCTTATAGATCAAATTTTCTGCTGAGTTCTTGGATTTTTCCCTCAGGAATAGTGGAAACTTCTTTACTTTGTTAATATCCATTTTTTACCTCTTATAAGTATGCTCAGCTTTGCTGGATATGTTATTCTTCTTTGTAAGCCCGGTTCTTTTGCTCTATGAAATATGTTCCATGTCCTGCATTCTTTTAATGTTGTGACTGCTAAGTCTTGTGTTATTCTGACTGTAGATCCACAGAATTTAAATTGCTTTTTTCTTTCTTATAGTATTTTCTCATTAACCTGGAAGCTATGGAATTTAGCAATGATGTTCCTATCTGTTTTCATCTTTGAGTCTCTGCGGTTGTGATTGGTGGATTCTTTAAATTCCTATTTTACTTTCTGTTTCTGGAAATTCTGGGTCGTTTTCCTTAATGTTTTCTTTCAGTATGGTGTTTAAACTCTTTTGTTTTATCTTTACTTTCTGGGAGTCCAAATAGTCTTGTATTGTCTATTTTCCAGGTTGGTTGTTTTTGTAATAAGATATTTCATATTCTTTTCTATTATTTCATTCTTTGGTTTTGCTTTGTTATTCCTTTTCATCTTATTATACTGTTAGCTTCCTTTTGTCCAATTCTGCCAAGGATAAAACAAATGCCTAGTCTGTATTACTTGGGCCTCCAAAATATCTTCTTTGTTAGCAGTGAGGTTTGAGTTCTTGCTCTTGAGGCCTGGCTTCCATAGATCCTTTGGTGTCTGCTCCTTTAATCCCCAGCTGTGGGCCAGCAGAAATCTCCAGAGCTGAGCCTGCAGCAGGCAGCGCTGCTCCCAGGGCCTTCCACTTGGGGCTTCCAGTGTTATCCTTGACCATACAAGCTACTGGGCTGTGCAAACAAAGTGAGATTGCCAATCCTTGCCCCAAGAGCTGTCTTCTTGTTCTGTTTGCTCTGTTCCTGCCCCAAGAGCCTATGGATGTTGGACTGAGGTCAGAGATATCAGAAACCTTCTTCCCTAGTTAACCCTTGCTTTTCAGGTTCATTCCCAATTCCTGTCTTTTTTCCATTTTCTCATTGATTCTGTGGAGTTATTTTTAATTCTTTAATTCTCATTGATTCTGTGGAATTATTTTTAATTCTTTTTAGGAGGGTGAGGAATCTTCATGCCCTACACCATCATTATCTCATCTATCCATCTGATGAAGACTCAATTTGTGTTTTCAACTAGAGATGGATTAGAACTTGTCAAAATTTAGTCAAAGTGGAGGTCAACAGAATTCTTCCATTAGATATTTTGAGAAGTTGGAGTTTTATGAAGGGCTAAAAAATTTCATAATCTGAGAAAACTAGTCAACTATTTTTAGTCATATTCCAATTCAAGACTTCAGGATCAGCTTCAGTTTTTAACTACAGTCTTATATTACCTCGTATTGTTAGTACTATTTTTTCACAGAAATTCACTTATATTTACTTTGCATATACTTGTATCAATTTTCCTGTCTTCATGTTATATATTATGCTGTCTTAACCCAACAAAATGTAAGTTTCTGGAGTTAAGGACTGTTTCTTGTCTGTGCTTTTCTAGCATATAGCTTAATTCCATGGCTTACAGAATGCACTTAGATACTTTTTTGAATCAGATCATTTACATTTTTCTGATTTCTCCTGAGCATTCTGACAATGTGATTCCTTTTAGATCATGGGACCACACTGCTCATTTCACCTCTTCCTGCCTCAGTTTCCTCTTCTGTAAAATGGTAGTAATATGAGCTCCTACCTTAAAGACTTGTTTGAAGGATTAAGTGACCTAAATTTTTTAGAGTTCCTTGTAAATATTAGAGTACTATATAAATGCTCACTGTTAAGGATATAACTTCTTTATTTTCACTGATTTCTAATTGACACCACTGTTTACTTCAAAAATGATTTTTAAAATGACATTTTTCTGAGGTCAATAACTTTGCTAGATTGTCAAAAGTATCCATGATACACAAAAATTTGAGAATTCCTGTTTTATATGATTAGGGTACATCTAATTAGCAACACCATATTTTATGGTTTCCAAACCTTATAGCCAATTTTGCTAACTCTAATCCAGATGGTTACCAAAGGAACAGCTACATGTGAATGATTAATTATTTTCACTTTTGCTATTAAGCATCAGTAATTGTATTAACATGGCAACCCTCATTAATAGAAAGAACAACTTAATTCATTTAGTTAGAACAATTAAAGTGTAGCTGTACACTGAAACAAAGGTACAGAAAAAGGAGGCTTTCCCACTATACATATAAATGAATTATAAATGGTTTCAAAGCTCAAGTAATTTTTGTTTCCCCAGCTAACCTTGCAGTCTTTGACTATAGAATAAACAATTAAAATCTAGATTTGCACACTATTTCTTAATACCTTAATTCCCAATGAATGATTTTTAAAAGTAAAAAGAATATTCATCATTGAAATCTGATAACAACCCCACATATAATCAATTTACTAGGCAAATTCTATCCACAAAAAACTATAGAATTTATTTCTCTCATTTTCCACGGAAAACTCACTTCAATCTAGTGAAGTATTTCTTAACTCAAATTATACTATGGACTACCACAATTTTGAAGATTTAGCATAAGCATATGTAGTTATTAAATTCTATAGTAAATTATTCTACATTAATCTTATAAATTCATTTGCTTTATTACAAGAATAGTACATAAGTTAATATTAAGAAATTATATGTGGAAGTAACCTATTT
Organism: Gracilinanus agilis; assembly: GCF_016433145.1. Classification (NCBI taxonomy): domain Eukaryota; kingdom Metazoa; phylum Chordata; class Mammalia; order Didelphimorphia; family Didelphidae; genus Gracilinanus; species Gracilinanus agilis. The sequence goes on from NC_058133.1 coordinate 452,114,848, forward strand.
TCTACAATGCTTTTGATATATAAAGAGATTTTTAGATAATAATACTGCGAAGTAGGTGGTAGAGTCTATTCTATTAACCTCATTTTTTAGATGGCAAACTGAACTTACTTGTCAAGCAGTCAATAAACACTTATTAAATGCCTACTGTGTTCAGGACATTGTGCTAAGCAGAGAGGATCCAAGAAAGGAAAATGACAATCCATGTCCTTGAGGAACTTGCAAGCTAATGGAGGAAAAAAACTTGCAAACAACTACATACAATTTATATAAAGGATAAATGGGGGGGGGGATCAATAGAGGCAAGGTGCTGGAAAAGCTTTGGGAAAATATTGGATTTTAGTTGGATCTTTAAGGAAGCCAGGAAGCAGAGGTTAGGAGGGAGGTCATTCCAGGCATGGAAGGATAGCCAGTGGAAATTCCTGGAGTTGAGAGAGAGTGTCTTGTTCCTGAAACATCAAGGAAGCCAGTTATATTGAATCAAAGAATATGTTGGGAAGAGGAGGTGAGAGGTGAGAGGTGTAAGAAGATTGATAGTTTGTATACCTTCAAAATATATGTCAGACACTTTCTCACTTTATCTTTAAAATAATTCTCGGTGGAAAATAAAGCAAGGAATTTTTTTTCAGCACCATAGAGATGAGGATATTGTTGTTATACAGGGCAGCAATTAGATAGGATACCTGGTCTATAGTTAGGAAGAGTCATTTTTCTGAGTCTGAATCTGGCCTTAGAAAGTTACCAGCTATATGATCCTAGACAAGATACTTAATTCTATTTGCCTCAGTTTCCTCATTTGCAAAATGATCAGGAGAGAAATGGGTGTGAGATACTTCAGGAATGGACAGAGACTGTTGCTAAGGTCTTGAAGGGTATTGTGAAAGATAATTATTTACTCTATTGTCTATCCTGAGTTATTTTAAAAGAATATATAAATATAAAGAGAAACCAGTAGGTGTGTTTAGAGCAAATGCCACTCACAGATCAAACTCACAAAGAAGGACAGGGCATCAGGGGCAGAGAAAATCTGATAATCCTTCACTAAGGAATGGCAGTTGGATTTACTGGTCTCTGTCAACTACCAGGGAATAACAAAGATTATCCTACTATCCCCTATCCTACAACCCCTAACAAATAGGATTGCTTGCGAAGAAGGACAGGAATTGCAGTGCAAATAGGGTTAAAAGCAAGGCAGAGGAACACTAGACAAAATGGAGTTGTTTAGTTTTCTTGATTCCCCACAAGACACATATTATCTAACCAGAATAGTGATTATCACAATTCTTAGCACATAGGAGGAGCTTAATAAAACTTATTGACTGATCAACGAACTAGTCCTGAATGCTTTGCTTCTCTTACCTAAGATCTTGCTTAGGATCATAGCAACTTTTTTAGTTTTCATAGAATTTTGTTGATTCACATTAAAATGTCCAGTTCACTAAAATCTCAGGTCTTTTTTCATGGGAGTTCTTATTGTCTCATCCCCTTCCCCAACTTGCTATGAGATTGATTTTTTTCTTCCTTTCTAAGCAATGAAAATATTATGAACTAGATATGTGTAAGTAGCACGCTCAGTTTGAATTAGAGGCATGTAATTCATACACTTTCCCCAGGTTTCTTGGGACCAAGAACCAAAAGAACTGAAAAAATCCCCTAGAGTACACGAGCTCTTCATTCATGAAAGTCTCTGATCGACTGTTGCCCTAAGATCAGTCAAGTATGTGTCTTAATCCTCTGCATATTCTCCTGTGTGTTTAGGAGAGAATTGTTTAACTAGGTTGTTCATATTGACTTTCCTAACTTTCATTTTCTTTATTTTTCTGACCTCTTTTTCCCAGCTATAGATGGCCAACGTTTTCATCCAACTTTCTTGACCACGATTTTCAGGCATAGTTGGTTTTACTATCAGTAATGTTTCATTCTCTTCCAGGGTGGGTGCAGGTACAGGTGGATTGGAGTTTTAATGTCTCTTTTGGCAAAGTGCAGCCTGAATTTTTATGTTTCTTATGTAGAGACAGCATAGGAAGAGGGAAAATATGATGATGTCTCTGTTTAGACATGTAAAAATAAATAACTTTCGCTCTTATATTTATCTCTAAAGTAAGAAATCAATGTAAAGTACTTCACAGAATTGTTGTATTAAAGGAGAAAATATATATAAAAGCTTAATTTAAAGTACTATATTAAGGCTAGCAAGTATTGCTTGTTATCATCACCATCATCATCATCATCATCATCATCATCATCATCATCAGTAATAGTAGTAAATTACTACTATTACTACTGACTACTACTACTACTATACTACTGCTTCTACTACTACCACCACCACCACCACCACCACCACCACCACCACCACCACCACCACCACCACCACCACCACTACTACTACTACTACTACTACTACTACTACTACTACTACTACTACTACTACTACTACTACTTCTACTACTACTTCTACTACTACCACTAATGGTAGTGAATTCTTTTTTTTTTTTAAACCCTTACCTTCTGTCTTGGAATCAATACTGTGTATTGGCTCCAAGGCAGAAGAGTGGTAAGGGTAGGCAATGGGGGTCCGGTGACTTGCCCAGGGTCACACAGCTGGGAAGTGTCTGAGGCCAGATTTGAATCTAGTACCTCCCATCTCTAGGCCTGACTCTCAATCCACTGAGACACCCAGCTGCCCCCTATAATAGTGAATTCTTTCAATAAAATAAAGTAAAATTTCCAACTGGTCATTGGACTAAAAGACTAGACACTGGGCTACTGATCCCAGTTCTATAACTTATCAAATATATATTATTTTCAAATCATGCTAGTCTACTGAACCCAGTTATCCTCCTTTCTATGTTGATGAAAATGATTCTTTGCTTTGTTTTCCAGAGAGGATTATTTAAAAGATAAAATGAGAAAGTATCTTTGAAAGTTCTTTGTAGACTGACATATGCTATATAAACATATATTTTGAAGCTTTGCAACTATCAGAACCCAAGAAAGTGTAGAATTTTTTTCATTATCTTTTTCAAAGAAGATGAAATGATATACCATTTTCAAAGCCCTTTACAGACTTAACTAAATACTAGCTCTTATTATGAAGAGAGATGCCTGTACTCCTAAGAGAAATACCAATTACTCAAAGGGGGGGCTAAATTAAATAGGATAAGGAAAATAATAATATTCTTAAAACTTTTAATAGTAACTAACATCTATAGACAAAAGTTACACAGAATGGTCCAGTAAAGATTTTTTGATCTCCAGTGTTGGAAAAACTTTTGAATTGATCACTTGTTTATTTGAGTTTTTGACATCTATCTAAAAGCTTTTCACATATATTACTTTAATTGATCATTATGACAACTCTTTTAGGGATTTCCTGTAAGAATTACTATCTCGGTTTTCTACGATGATACATGTATAATCCAGTGGAACTGCTTGTCAGCTTCAGGAGTGGGGAGTAAAAAATGGGGGGGGATAATTATGAATCATATAACCATGGAAAATATTCTAAATTTAAAAATTTAAAAAGAAAATAAAAGAATTACTATCTCCCTTCTAAACTTCCCAAAGCCCTACTTTTTTCCCCTAGATAAGGAGACTGTATTACTGTGTTTTAGAAAGGCTGAGTATCTTTTCCATGGTATTGCAGGTATCAGATTTTTAATACAGGATTTTAAGTGAGGGTCTTCCTAATTCAAGGGCTAGCACTGCCTCCACTTACTCATGCTACTTTTTAATGGCATGTATGATTTTTACTGTAATTTCTTTGGCTGAATCATAACTTGCCTCAAAAGAAATAAAAGTAACTCAGATGAGATTCTAAAAACTTATATCCTTTTCCCATTGTCAATTCCTCTCATTATACTGTTTTTCATATAGAAGAGATTGAAGTAGGGTTTATTAATATTAGTTTTCTAAAGGACCTTTTCACCTAAAGGTTAAGAACAGAGCATAATAAATTCTTTGGAAAAGAACCCTCAACTCAAATCACTTTCTATGAAATTACTCTGAATGCCATCAGAAATCTTACCCAATTAGAGAGAGGGAGAAAAGAAATATGTTTGGGGAGACAGACCCTAAAAGAAAAGAAAGATGAGTAGGTTCTTCCTCTCATCCAGAAAGTACTACTGAAAAGTCGTTTTAATGTTTTTTGCCTCTTTTGTCATAGGATGCACATGCAAATTCAAATAGACTCATCAAATATGTATTATGAACTTGCTGTATATAAAGCACTCTATTAGGAATCATGAGGGAGAGAAAGATGAGAGGCAAAGGCTATCTTCAAGGAGATGGAGCATAGTTTCATAGAACAAACTGGCTTTGCCCTAAAGTACCAACATCTCAGGGAATATACTTCCTCTTTCTCCCAATAGAGACCATCATCCACAGATGGTTTTATTCTCTGTATTTAGTCTGGCTGGTATCTAGGTATTATGGCTATCATTTACTTCTCCACAAGTCCTGTCATCTCAGCTAGGGGGAAGGACTGGGATCGAGGGCATAATCTGTCCTCTCTTAATATAAATGTACCTTTGGTTGGGCATCAGGGCTGTTGCCATCTCTCCTCTTTCTTACCCCAATTAAATTTGCCTCAGGTGCATTTTTTTTACCTCTGGGGAGGTATGTGGGATAAACACTTTACCATCTGTGAATGGAATAGCAATAGAAAAAATAGTTTTATGGTAGAATAGCTGTAATAAAATAAGATGTATCTATTTAATGTATAGATTTTCTTTTAGATTATGAATTTAACAGAAATGAACAGCTCAACAAAAAAAAGAGAATAACACATAAAACTGAATTTCTGTTATACGTTTGTTTTTTCCTACTATCCACAACTTTTTTATAATTCAATTTTTAGCACAATGACTTTTCCTTTGCTCTACCTGTCTTCATCCATCTCTAAACTATGTTCTTTTCTCTTCTTTTTACCCTTTTTCATTAATTCATTGGCACATTTTTCCTTCTCTTCCCTTTTCTTTATCATCTTCATCATACCCCGTCATATAATATTACCCCTATAAAAGCTTTCCTAACAAATATGCAGTCACGCAAACCAATTGCACCCTTTGTCTGCATTCTGCATACCCTGGTTAATTGTCTTTCTGTCAAAATTAATCTTTGTTGGTCTTCTGGATTATAGGATTTAAAGCTAGACCGTATCATATTTATCATCTGGGCTAAGCCATTTTGTTTACATATGAAGAAGTTGGGACCCAGGAAAGTTAAATGATTTGTCATAGATAATACATGTAATAATTAGGAAACTTAAGATTTAGACCCTGGTCTCCTAAATTCTTTGTACTCTACCATTCTTGTGAGTGTGTGTGTGTGTGTGTGTGTGTGTGTATGTGTGTGTGATGGGGGAATGGGTTTTTCATTTTTGCTGAGGAATAAGTTTATATCACTAGTCAGCTAACCCAGGAAGGGGCTGAGTTATTAGGCAATAAGCCTCTGACTTTATTTTTTTTTTTTGTATACCAGGAAAATCTGTTTACTGTGAGCATTTTGTCTTGAGCCTCTATATTCTCTGGGGTGTTTTTCCTCTTCACCTTAACTCTGGTAACTTGAGAGAAGAAAAGTACTTAGAATTGATCTGACAGTTCAGTTAATTGAAATCTTAAAAGACTTCTATTTTCAATAGAGGAAAGATCTTTTAAGAAAAGCTTTGTCCATCTTAAAAGAGAGATCAGAAAGCCAGAGAGACATGTGATGGTGGCCATTAGAGAGATGGAGGATGAATGCTAGTTTGTGGAGTGCTGCTCCAGCTGTCTCCAGAGAGCGTCTGCCAAGCACACTTGAGGAGGAAATCTGAAATTAGACATCTGTATGTGCACTGCATCCACCATGTTTGCTCTGAGGAGCGAGAACCATATGAAGCAAGACAGCAAAGGTGAAATCCAGCAAGATATCCTACTTTATTGCCATGGCAACCCCACCCTGATGAAAAATCAGGGAAAAAAAAACAATAAAGCATTTTTGAGAAGAAAAAAAATCAGCAGTGCAAACTCAGAGGGCTGAGGAAAGATGCACTTTAAGGAAGAACTCAATGTTTCTCCTATTTGGTGGCTGCTTGCATGTAGCAAAGACATAGCTGCAACTTGTGCAGGCTCCCTGGACAGAACATTCCACTCCTGGTAAATTATTGAGTTAGTTCTGATGGAGAATTTGGAATGCTAAGTGAAAGCTGTAATTCCACATTAGAATCTCTAGTGTCGATGTAGCAGGTCAAAGTATTATTATTGCCACTTTTCTTCATGCCTTTTGACAATCTGCCATCATTCTACTTCACATAAATTATGGTTCCTCCAATAAGTGGGGGACCAATGCAGGGATTAGCTTTAAATAAAAACCTATATATTTTAGTTGTTTGAACATACCTCTGAAAGTAAGACTTTCACTTGTTGTTTACTAATAGAGCTGGAAAAATGTTTCCTAATTATATTATTTCTTAAAACCTAATTCAGTAGGATAAAGGAATATTTACATTATTTCTAGATCCAAATTTTGCTTTTATATCACTCTTTCTGAGATTTATCCAGAGATGAGACAATTAAGGAAGTTCTTACTTTGTTTATGTTAAAATGTCTGTGTGCAGGGCAAAGGAACTGGCTATAAAAGCTTTGGGACACATTAAACATCTCTTTGAAGAACAAATTTTGATGTGTGACTGACTCTGAACTCCTAGATTAAATCTCTCTTGAAGTAGATCAAACTTGAAGAATGAGTGGAGAAAGTGTTTGGTAAAGCCCTGGTGGGCCTTATCAAAAATGTGCTTAAAAATTATTTAAAATATTCAATGAACCTCACACATGACTAGTTTCCCTTAAAGCCTTTTAGTAATGAGCAAAATGATAAAACTGCTTCTCATTAAGATGTGTTAGCATTTTTTCACCCTCACAAAAATACTTCTTTAGTTGTGTAGAACAAGTTCTGGGTTCACTTCCACAACTTATACTTGGGCTAGAAGTAGGTTAGATCTCCAGATCATAGCTATTACTATTTGTCATAAATCCCCACTTGGTTTGTTCTCCAAATCAACTAGCCAGTTAGAATATCCCCCTTAGTATATCCCCAGTTAGTATCAACATATTGACATCAATTAAATTTTACAAAGGGATGATTACAAAGAAAACATAGTAAATATCAAAGTGTAAGATGCCAAACCTGGAGTATATTCCCCAGTTTCTGTAACCACTCATTCCCTGGAGAGAGTGGAATGAAAAATTAGAGTAGGTGGTAAAAAATATTTCCCCTACAAAATTCACTACTGGTTATAGTATAGTCAGGGGTCACTTCGTTACATTCAGGACATAGTGACTTGAAGTTAGATCAATGAATTTGGTTTGCAATTTAAAAAAATAGAAAAAGACCAAATTAAAAATCTCCAGATAAAAACTAAATTGGAAATCCTAAAAATTAAAGGAAAAATTAATAAAATTGAAAGTAAAAGAACTATTGTACTAATAAATACAACTAGGAGGTGCTACTTTGAAAAAAAAACAAATAAAATTGATAAAGCACTGGTTAATCTAATAAAAAAGAAGAAGATAATCAAATTAACTGTATCAAAGATGAAAAGGGCAACCTCAAATCTAATAAAGAGAAAATTAAAGTAATTTTTAAGAACTATTTTGCCCAACTATGTGACAATAAATATGACAATCTAGGTGAAATGAGTGAATATTTACAAAAATATAAACTTCCTGAATTAGCAAAAGAGGAAATAAAATACTTAAAAAATTCCATCTCAGAAAAAAGAAATTGAACAAGCCATCAAGGAACTCCATAAGAAAAAAATCCCCATGTAAATGCTAAAAAGATCACCCTAATACAACTATCAATAATATGGAAATAGGTCTTAATCAATGATATATGTAAAACCCAGTGAAATTGCTCATTGGCTATGGGGGGTAGGTGTGGGCGAGAGGGAAAGAACATGAATCATGTAACCATGGGAAAATATTCTAAATAAAAAAAAAAATCCCCAGGGTTGGATGGACTCACAAGTGAATTCTATCAAACATTTAAAGAACAACTAATTCCAATACTATACAAATTATTTGATGAAATAAGCAAAGAAGAAGTGTTACCAAAATCTTTTTTATGACACAAACATGGTATTGATTCCAAAGCCAGGCAGACCAAAAACAGAGAAAGAAAAGCACAGACCAATCTCCTTAATAAACATAGATACAAAAAACTTAAATAAAATACTATCAAAAAAGACTACAACAAGTTATCACAAGGATTATTCACTATGACCAGGTGGGATTTATATCAGGAATGCAAGGATGGTTTAATATTAGGCAATCCATATCAATAATCAAACCAATACAAACCACATGATTATCCCAATAGAGGCAGAAAAAAGCTTTTGACAAAATACGACACTCATTCCTATTGAAACACTAGAAAGTATAGGAATAGAAGGGCCTTTCCTTAAAGTAATAAACATTATATATTTAAAACTATCAGCAAGTATCATCTGCAATGGGGACAAGTTAGAAGCTTTCCCAATAAGATCAGAAGTGAAGCAAGGCTGCCCATTATCACCTCTATTATTTAATATTGTAAGAGAAACACTAGTGATAGCAATTAGAGAAGAAAAATAAATTGAAGGGATTAAAGTAGGCAATGAGGAAACTAAACGATCACTTTTTGTGTCTGATATGATGGTCTATGTAAAGAATCCTAGAAAATCAACTAAATGGCTAGTGGAAATAACTAACAACTTTAGCAAAGTTGCACAGTACAAGATAAGCCCACATAAATTATCAGCATTTCTGTATTTTTCCAACAAAATTCAGTAGCAGAAGTTAGAAAAAGAAACTCCATTTAAAATCACTCTAGACAAGATAAAATATTTAGGAATCTATCTGCCAAGACAAACACAGGAAGTATATGAACACAATGACAAAACACTTTTCACACAATTAAAGCTAGATCTAAATAATTTGAAAAACATTAATTGTTCATGGGTAGGATGAACTAATATAATAAAAATGACAATCCTGCCCAAATTAATCTACTTACTCAGTGCCATAACTATCAAACTACCAAAATTCTTTTTTATAGAATTAGAAAAAATATAACAAAGTTCATCTGGAAGAACAAAAGATCAAGAATATCAAATGAAATAATAAAAAAAAATGTGAAGGATGGGAGTCTACTAGTACCAGATCTTAAACTGTGCTATAAAGTGGTGATCATCAAAAATAATATGAGGGGGCAGTTGGGTAGCTCAGTGGATTGAGAGTCAGGCCTAGAGATGGGAGGTCCTGGGTTCAAATTTGACCTCAGACACTTCCCAGCTATGTGACCCTGGGCAAGTCACTTGACCCCCATTGCCTACCCTTATCACCCTTCTACCTAGGAGCCAATGCACAGAAGTTAAGGGTTTTAAAAAAAAAGAATATGGAACTGGCTAAGAGACAGAAGGGTGGATTGATGGAACGTTCTAGGGGTAAGTGACCTCAGCAAGCTAGTGTTCAATAAACCCCCAAACCCCAGCTTTTGGGACAAGAACTAACTATTGGACAAAAACTGCTAGGAAAATTGGAAAACAGTATGGGGAAAATTAGGTTTAGATCAACATCTTACACCTTATACCAAGATAAATTCAAAATGGGTAAATGATTAAATATAAAGAATGAAATCATAAATAAATTAGGTGAACCTAGAATAGTATACCTGTCAGATCTGTGGAAAAGGAAGGAATTTAAGACCAAGTAAGAGAGAATATTACAAAATGTAAAATAAATGACTTTGATTATATCAAATCAAAAGTTTATGTACAAACAAAACCAATGCAATCAAAATTAGAAGGAAAGCAACAAACTGAAGAAAAAAATTCAAGTAGGTGCTTAATAAATATATTTGAATGAAATTAAGTTCTCTCTTAGCCTCCATTTTTTCATCTTCACTGAAAAAGGAGTTAAATGGTTTCTTCCAACTCTGGTTCTATCAGGCTGACTTGATGTCACCAAAACTATGGTCATTTACAAAAGGCTCCTGAATCATACATTTGCCAGTGAGAAATTAACATAGATTTTACTATGGTAAAATCTTTCCCATAGTTACACATATTGAACTTTTTGCCCTTGTCTATCTGGTGAATAGAATCTAAGATAAGAACTAAGTTATTTGATCTAGATCCTTGGACAATTACAAAGCCTGAATTAGTGCCACATAAAGGAGTTTTTATAGTAATTTCTCATCAAGTTAATTATATGATAAAGTTATCCACACAAGTTTAGTTACTTTACTCAGGAGTGATTATTGATAGTTTTAATTTCTCCATGTGAAAACTGCCTATTCATTTCCCTTGACCATTTGTTGATTGAGGAATGATTTGATTTTTGTAAATTTGAGTTGGTTCCTTATATATTTCGGAAATTAAACCTTTGTGAGAGAGTTCTGTTATAAAACGTTTTTAACTTGAAACTACTTTTTTCTGCTTGTTCTTGCCTTTACTTTTCTCCTCTATGTTTCACTCTCCTCTTTTCCTCTTCAAGTTAAAAACTTGAATGGTATTTTCTCTAGATTCCTGGATACCACTGCAATTACAATTTAATTATAGATGTTATTTGGAATTGATGAATGGTACCCTACCCATTTGTCTGTGTGAGGGAAAGGGGAATAATAGTTGACATCTTTGTAATGACTTATAGTTTGCGAATCATTTCTCCCAATTTGATATTATTTAGTATTCACAAAGCCCCACATAGTAGTAAGTGCAATTATTAAACATTTTTCTCCACTACTTGCCTATTTCTCTCAAAATAGTTCCATTCCTCCAGATTCACAACCTATGAGTTATCCTCATCTTTTACTCTCTTTCAGCCTCATATTCAATCAAATGTCAAGTCTTAATGATGCCTCTTCTTCAATATCCCTAACATCTATCCCTTTCTCTCCATTCACACAAATATCCTAATTCAGATTCATGTTACCTCTAACCTATAGTATTGAAACAGAACTCAAATGAATCTCCTTCTATCCAGATTTCCCTATCTCATTCATTCTCCATATAGAAATCAAATTGATCATTCAAAAATGCACTGGTTTGAATAATCCATTTTCTAGACCAACTCTTCAGTATCCTATTTCCACTAGGATAAAAACTGAATTTCCCTTTGTTGATAGAAGTCTTTCATGAATGAGCTACAGTCCATCTTTTTCGGCTTGTTGCAACTCCTCCTCATTCAATCTATATTCCAGCAAAACTGTCCTATTTTGTTACTTCTTGTATTTAGCATTCCATTTCTTTCCTCTCTGCCTCTGAACATTCTAGAATATTCTTGCTTCTTAAGTTGTACTCCTGGAACACATAACTGTTTTTAAGCTTTAGCTCAAGTGCCACTCATGAGAGAGAGAGCTCTCTGTGTTTATTAACTAGTATTTTCCAATTCTCCCCAAATTAAAGTGTATTTATTTTGTAGTTACTTATTTTGTACACATTGCTGACCCTCAAGAAAAGGTAAGCTTTTAAGGAGAATATTTCTTTTTTGTCTTTGTTTTCCAAAGCCTAGCATAGAAATGCTTAACAATTTCTTGTTGATTTGAAATAAATTATTTTGTAAATGATGAAAGTCTTTGCAACAAATATATATATGTACATATATATATACATATATATATATGTATATATGTATCAATGGAAGAACAAGTACTTATTCCTTCTGAAACAAAGTCCCAAACTCCTGCTTGTCACAGCTGCCTTACTAAAATCTAATAATCAGGATGTCAGAATTCTCCTCCAGCTAAATTTTTAGTTTTTACTGGTAGCTATGCAACCTTTTACCTGGGGACTCCTGGAGCTCTTTACTAGGGATGCTGTTGAACTTTAAACACATCAGGAACCAGCTCTGTTGTTCCTCTCCCGTACCTTCTCTCCTATGAACAGTCTTGTGTGGTAGCTTTTAGGGGTAGTGGGAGTCACAGATTATGTTGGCTCTTGTCATGTTCTCTTATGAAAAGTGAAATCCTCTTTTAACCCTGAATAATACACAATCATACGGAACCCTGAAATTGTCTGCTTTCCTCATCTTGAAGAAAAAAAATCAGTTTGCCTTCAATGTTTGAGAAAACCCTTTAAAGGATGATCCATCCACATTAAAAAAGGAGCCCTATGTACTTCAGGCAAGGTCATGTAAGCCCCAGGTGAGCACGGGAATAAGAGCTGTCAGAATATATTTAAGCTGCTGTGGGGAAGATTTCACTTTTGAACCCAAGTTTTCCATAATTTTAAATGAGACATGTTAATGAAATACGCTCACCTTACACAGCCCACCCAGAGTTCTCATTAATATTACTCATTTGCGAGCACATGCTATTCATTAAAATTTGACAAATGTGTTCATAAAAGATAGGCATGCATGAGGCTTCCATTTGCAGTAATGGGAGAAATAATAAGCATTAAACTTGTAATATTAAGGAGACACAAATGCATCAAATTTCTATCATATATTAATGAAACATGTCTGTGCATGAATTTGCCATTACTGTTAAGAGTGAGAAGTCTACTTTTAGAGAACAGAGAATATACATTAATTGCAGAAATTGGATAATCAAAGTAGTTTGGCAGCATAGCCTGGTTTTCCTTCCACTCACCATTGACATTTTTAGAAAGGAACGCTGAATTTAAAGTCAGGAGTAAGTGGGTTCAAATCTTGCCACCGACGCTCAGAGGCAAGTCATCATTTTTTTAAGTTCATGGGTAAATAGATTTAGAGCTAGAGGAGATATTGGAAGTTATCTAGCCTATTTCCCTCATTATACAGATTTGGAAACTGAGGCTCAGAGAGAAGATGGCTTCCTCAAAGTCACATTGGTAGTAGTATCAAAGTAAGATTTGAATCCAGGTTCCCTGACTCCAAATCCTTTGCTTTTTCTCTCAGGTATGTTGATTCTTAAGTTTGTGAAATGGAATAACAGCAGAACTAACCTAGTAAGGCTCTGGAAGGATGGAATGAGTGAGTGTATATAAAGTGATTTGAAAACCTTGAAATGAGTCTAAAAGTAAATGAACTACTTTTAGTGAATCATTATTATTATTTTAATAACAACCTTCAATAAACCTCAGGGATTCTTTTGCCTCTATCATCTAATCTTATGTTTTGCACTTAAAACCCTGCACATTTTAGGTCTATCCTATCTTGCTAGCCTTAATATGCCTTTTTCCCCTTCATGAACTCTCTAGTAGTGACTTTCTTGCTGATCTTCATGCATGATACTCAGCCTCCTGACTCTGCTTCTTGTCTCTGTGACTCCTTCATGTGTGTAGTACTCTCTTTCCATACCTCAGCCTTTGGGAATGCTTGGTTTCCTTTAAAATTCAGAATAAATGCTACCTCTAACATGAGGTCTTTTTCTTACTAGTCTCTCCATCCCCATCTCAGCTGCTATTACTTTCTTTCATAAGATTACTTTGCAATTATCCTATATATATCCATGAGATTTCCCTCTTTAGGACATAAGTTCCTTGAGGACAGAGGCTGTTTTATTTTTGTTATTATATTTCTAGAATGTAGGGTGAGGCTAATCCTTGGAAGATAATCATAGTGACCAGGGACTCCTTTTTTGGAGTCTAGGGATCCCCAAAGTTTCTATGGAAAATTTCAAGGAGTCTGTGAACTTAGGTGGGAAAAACACATTTTATATTTTCACCAGTATCTAACTGAAAATTTGTCATTTTCCTAATTAGGATTTTAAAATAATACTCCTCAAATGGGACTTTAGATTTCACCTGACTGAAAAATGGGTCTTAGACCTCAAAATTCTAGGAATCTCTGATACAAACTATTACAGGCTAATGTGTAAAATCATTATGTCTTGGTAGGACCAGACAGAGTTTATGGTCTTTGGATTATCTCTATGCTACAATGAGATACCAGAATAGCAATTTAGGGGAAGAAGCATATAGCTCCGGGATAATTTATATATGATCCTGGGACCCTGCTCTCAAGGAACACATATGCTAAGAGAACACAACTCGTACAAATAAGCCAAAAAGGTATGGCATAAAAAGTCTAGAATGCTGCCTAGAGTGAAAGGAAATATGACTGATCTCTTGTTAAATGGAGAATCTGGGAAGAGCCATCCAATCAGAAGACACAGGAACATTGAGTATTTCCAATATGCCTATTTCAGTAGGAGGAACAAGCTTCAGGATGAAGAGTAGCTTGGAGAGGAATGAGTACCAGTCAAATTACATCTTATTCAGAACATCTTCATAGTCACATCTTTTAAAATCTTGATAGTTTTTTCCAGTCTCTAGGCTATTCCTTTCAGCTATTTGTCATTTTCAAATGTGATAAGGATGCTCTTTATGCCTTTAACCAGGATACTGATAATATTTTCTAGCACAGGACTGAGCAAAATCTCTTGGGTTCTACACTAGAGATTATCTTCCAAGTTTATATTGGACCATTAATTAATTATTAACAAATTAATTAAATAATATAACATGCAAATATTATATTATTTAATTAATTAACTCTTTGAATGTGTTTATTCATCAGTTCCAAAATCCACCTAATTATCTAGCTTAGCAGTTTTCATAGTATGGTCCAGTGCACCATGTATTCATAATAATACTAAGATATTTTATTTTCTAATAAAGTAAATAGACAGATATAACTCACAAAAGCAAAAGTTCTGTGAGGATATCTTTAATAATTTTTAAGAGTAAAAAGATGATGATTTGGGTTTCAGATTTAAAAGATCACTCTATTGCAAATATGAATATCATGGAAATAGGTTTTGAACAATGATACATGTATAACCCAGCGGAATTGCTTATCAGTTCTGGGAGGGGGAGGGAAAAAGGGGGAAAATATCATGAATCATGTAACCATGGGAAAATATTCTAAATAAACAAATTAATTTTAAAAAAAGACACTAAAAAAAGAGTGAAAATATGTCTTGAAAATCAGTCTAATACATATTTTTCTCTCTATCCCAAAATAATAGTGTAAATCTGGATACCCCTTTAAAATTTTAGGTTCTTTCCAATGACAGTTCTTCCCTTACCCAATTCCTCTCATTTGACCTAGAACTCTTTTTCCCTGCTTGAGTCTGTTTGGAGAGTCTACTGGTTAGTTTAGATTTTCTTGGATAGTTGATTGATAAACTGTTAAAAATGTAGAAATAATGCCTCTTGAGATTTCAGTTGTTATGCCTTCCAAAGAACATGTGGCCGGCTTGACCATTAATATAACAGTATGAGACAGTTTATCAAATACTTTGCTAAAATCCAAATAAAGTAGAGCTACAACATTGTATCTTATTGACTGATCCAGTAGTCCTGTCAAAAATGGAAATGAGATTCATCTAATTCCTTTGGTTTTACATACTAAAGTCATTTCCAGATAATTATCCATCTCCCTCCTTTATTCTCCCTAGTGGGATTATTTTCCCTATCATCCACCTTGATCTCATCAATACCCTCTTTTAAAATAAACAAAATAAACAAACAAAATCCCTTTAATTTAATCATTTCTAACCACAACTAATTAAGAATTCTAATTCTGGCCTCCCCTGTGTCACATCAACTACTTCTTTGAGCTCTAGCTTACTACCTTATCAGCTTTCCTCAGGAAAGCTAATTTACTAAGAGTTCTTGAGATAGTCTCTTCTATGAAGTGGTTCACCATGTTTTCTTTATTTTTACTTCAATAGAACCTCTTCAGACAGCTCATATGTTAGTCTTCATATTTTTTATATTATTCAAAAAAGAGTCCAAGACCAGTCTCTCTCAGGAAAACTTTTCAGACTAGAGAGAAACCTTGTAAAAAAAAATGGAGGGAAAACGACAATCAGAAGATCAAGTTTTAAATCTTAGCTTTTTTCATCCCTGTCTCTGTGAACATTGGACAAGTCATTGAACATCTTGACTTCAGGTTCTGTTTGTAAATTTAATTAAGTGTCTAGGTAACCTTCTAAGATTCCTTCAAATATGAAATTTATGATCCTGTGATCCTATTTTTTTCTATTTAGCTCTCATGTAATTAATTACTGGTATGAGTCAACTATGTCAATGAGGAGACCAAATTAGAATTTTGCTTGTTTTCTTTTTATACCTTAATTGTTCATTAAAATTATGACTGCATTTCAGGGCTATTAATATATCAAATATTAACATTTAATGCTTTGCCAAGTAATACATTATGCTTTTGTTACCAAAGTTAATTTTGAGAAGTAGCTCTTCAAAATTAATTAATTAAAATTAACTAATTAATGCACTGTAATATTTAAGATTAGGAGAAGGGAACAAGTACTTTTTGAGGATCTACAATTTGCCAATAACTTTATAATATTAGTTCACTTAATCTTCTTAACAACCTTGGGAATTAGGTCATATCATTATACCCATTTTTTCATTTGAGGAACCCCAAACAGTTGGAAGTAAAGTGTCATGATTTCAGAGGTTACAGGTAGAATGTTATTGACTTAATTTTCATGGAAACCAGATTATTTGAAGACTGACAGAAGGAACTTATTCATATGCTCAATTCAGGAAAAAACAATCAAAACAAAATAGTAAATATAATTTAAGAACAACTTTTATTGAATTGAAAAATAATAAAAAATAATTTAAATCATCCTTAATAAAAGGATATTACATTTTTAAAATAAAAGTTTTTAAAAATATATTTCCTCCATTATCTTTGTTATTCCATGAACCCTGAATCAAAATTATTCTCTGTCCTTAGGTAAGTTGTATTTAAAAATTTAGAAATGGGTCATTTTAAATATTTTCAGTTTAATTCAATAATTGTTTATCATTTACTGTTTTTAAGGTATTGTGATATGGACTAAAAGATATGAGGCATATGTGTTTCTTTACATAGGTGTGGAATGATCAACATATGTACATTTATGTCACAAATATATATTTGAATACAATTAGTCATTTTAAATATTTTTTGCTTTGTTTATGTTCTATTTTAAGCTTCCAGAAGGTAGGAGTACATCTCTTTTTTATCAACTATCTTCCCATAGCCTCTCCAATACTTTCTGGAAACTTTTGAGGGATTAATAAACACTAATTGGGCTGAATTCTATTTTGAAAGCCTTCTTTCTAGAACTTGGGGACATTTTCATCTCTTTGAGTTAATGTAGGTTAATCTTGCCTGAAGGTAGAGGGAGGGAATACTTAAAATTCCCAAGATGTTCCTAAGAGTTTCTTCCTAAATTAAAAATATAGGAGAACCAAAAAAAGACTAGCACAACTTTAAAAGACCTTTCTTTGTTGGGATGAAGCTGATGACAATGATAAAATTATAATAGGAGAAGGCAAAAAACAAAATCAAATACTTCTCTTTTCTATCTCAGATTTAGTTTACAATTTATATTTTCCCATAATTTAAAACTCTTTTTCCTCTACACTAGATCCAGACAAGGTTAGAAAAAAGTCTAGATTCTAGATTTTAATATACTTAAGTAAAATATCTGACTTGCTATGCCAGCATCATCGCTCTCATGAATAGTGTACAGATGTTGGACATTGTGCTCTTTTAATTTATTTTGAACTTCAAATACTTGAACATCTGAGCTTCCTTTTCAAAGGGTTTCTTCTTTTCATGCCATGTTTTCAGGCCCTAGGACCACAGAAAGGAGAGTTTTATACCAGTTGTAAAATACCATTTTGGAGCAGATGGATAGCTAACACTTATTCATAGAGATAGGATGGGGTAATGGGAAAAGTTTGAAGTTTGGTACTCACAATCAAAAGACCTAGCAAGGTTTGAGCTCTTATTAGCTTATCTATTTATTTTATTGCATTTATTTATTTATATGTATATATTTATGTTTTTAATATATTTTATATATTTTTAATATATTTCTTTATATTATTTAATTATTGCTTATGGGAAAATTACATCACCTTTTAGATTCTGTTTCTTTTTTATAAAAATAGAGATAATATCTTTTTAATTTTTTTTTAGTTAGTATCTGCTCCAGAGTTCTTTTGGGAATCAAATTGGAAAATATATATATTTATATATAAATATGTATATATTTATATTTACACATTCATATGTTTATATTTATTTATTTATTTAATATTTATTTATTTAGATGTATTTGTATATATATGTGTATATATATATATACATTATTTTACAGATATGAGTTGCTTATGCTTTAGGGAGAACAGTGTCTAGGTTGATGGATCTGGTATCATGAATACCTGATTATTTACTAAATATGTGATCCTGGGCAAGTCATTTAACTTCTGTTTGCCTCAATTTCCTCATGTATAAAATGGGAATAACAATAGCTAGTTCTCTAGATTGAAAGGGTAAAATGAGATAACAACTGTAAAGTGCTTAGCACAATGCCTTAGAATTATTATTATTTGGAAAAAGTGTTAGCCTTTCTAAGTCATTATCAGAATTGTTGCCTGTTTCTCTCTCTTTTTTTTTTTTTGAGAAGAATCCTTTTCTATTTGCTTTAAACTAGAAGAATTCTATATATGTGGGTTTAATTAGAATTGACCTTGAACCTGTCACCAAAGAAACAAGGACAGAATGGAGGGGGAACTTGAATGTCCCCTCATTTTACAAGTGTCCTGTGGAAGAAAGCAGCCCTGGAATATGTATCTTGGAACATGATGCATGCAGCTAGTGTGAGGCAGGAGACAGGTCCTTTGCTATTCCAAACCTGCCTTCTGGGTTAATAGAGGGCTTACTTATTTAGAACTGTCAAATGAGCATCTTTTACAGGCATTAGACCTATTTCAGAAGAGGCTAAGAGACCAAAGGATGCAGTTTTTATACAGTCCTCTCCTCTCACAGCACATAATTACTTGGGGATTTTGAGATCATTCTTTCATCATTTACATGTAATATGTCACAAAGTTGTGCACTCAATTAATTGAAAGATAACATGGATCCAAGTTAGGCAAATTGCAAAGTCTTCCCTTCAGTTTGTTATACCTATTGAACCAATCTGTAATCAATATAGATTTTTCCAAATACTAATTTTCTTATTAATCAAGATTTTCAGTCCTGTCTTTCCATTCATTATCTCATAAATATTTCTTCCTTTTTTCTTTCCCTTTCTCCTTTTTTCCTTTATAATTTTATTTTTTATTTTTCAATTTTTATTTTGAATATTTCCCTATATTTACATGTTTCATGTTCTTTCCTTCTCCTCAAATCTCTTTCCCTTTCTCTTTCTGACAGCTACTTTTTCCTGTTTTAGGCATTTAAAAACCCTTTGTTCAGCACCTGATATGTCAATTCTCTCTCTCTCCAAATGTAATGAGACCTTTCTTTTCCCCAGTACAATACTGTGGGCTTTATGGACCCTGTAGTCTATTTCCTGTTCTCTATCTGAAGATTTGAAGATCTCTCCATAGTGGTATTGAAGCAAATGTTCCCAAAGAACCACTGTGCCACAGACAATTTTGGTCATATTGTAACTGAATTGGAAAAGTTACATACTCTTTAAAGGTAGAGGTATTACAGCCCACAGGCCTTCATAATCTTGTCAAGAATAATGATGATTTTTTTAAAAGAAAGATTTAAGGGATTTGTGACTTTTCTAATGTGCTGTGAATATATGTTTTAGAAAAGTGCCTACTTTTCCAGGAAATTAACCTCCAAATCTGATGAACTAGAGAACACTTAACTAAATAATTCAAATTAAGAAGCCCCAGATCTTTCTTAGAAGAGAGTATAATTTTTGCAGAAAGGTAAATTATAAAATTTAACCAGTTAATATTATATCTTAATTTCTTGAAACTGAGGGATAATGGTAATGTTGGTACTTTGATGGTAGAGATTATGTCTTTATACCTTTCACTTCTTCCACAAATTTATATATAATTGCATGATAAATACTCACTGATTCAAGTTACTTGAATTTGAAACTGAATTTGTGTTTCTCTACTTTGAGCCAATAATTCTTAATTATGTATCTTTTCTGGCTCTTTTTAAACATTGATACCAACATTTTAGGGAATTAGTGTCTCCCATTTAGCAAATAACTCCAAGTTTTTGAAGGATTTGACAAGTTAAAATTAAAGAACTTTAAGGAAGTGTCACAGTATGGTAAAGAGAGGGCTGGTCTTGGAGTCAGAAAGATCCAAGTTCAAGTCCTAGTCCTGACATATACACTTGCAGTGAGACTCTGGACAAGTCACTCAGTCACTTCCCAAGACCCAAACTAGCTTTTTAAAAATAAAATTTGCATATTAGCTGTTGATCTGTGTGAATGAAGGACATTTTCATTCTAGATGTTTTCTGTACAGAAGAAACCACACATTTATGCTAAAATAATAGTAATAAAATGTATTCTTTCAGATCATTAGAACCATTAGAGGTTGTATTTTACTTTTGTTCTATTTCTTGGCAGGAATATGTTAAAATGGAAATAAAATGTAACCTCCTTAACGACAGGAACTGTTTTCTTTCTTTTTTTATCTCTAGCACCTGACTACCTTCACAAACAAAACAATAAATGGATGACTCTATTGCCTAGAGCATGATGTGCAGTTGGATGGATAACTTCTAGATTATATCCAATATATATTACAAGCATGCATACATGCTTATATACATGTGTATATAATGCATATACACATATGAGAAGATTTATTTCTAATATATTGAATTATTTCTGCTTCTGGGTATGAATTGAAGTTCAGGTTTTTCTCTTGTAACTCTTTCCTCATTCCTTTGTTCCTAGCGATATCAAAGAATGCTCATACTTTAGAGTATCTCCCATTATAGGATAATAGAAAAGTGAGATTATTGGGTTTTATCTTGTCCAGTTAATAGGAACTAGTTTAAACCATTTGTGTCTGCAATTAGCTGGACATAGTCCTTGAATCTCATACTGAAAAGTATTGAACAAAATTCCTCCTAACCAGCCAGAGACCTGATTTCTCTTTCTCGATGGTGGAATTGTAGGACTAGGATGTGATTTTATGCCAATCAATCAAAGAATTGAGAAGGGACTAAGAGAACGAAGGACCACATCCTCATTGGCTGTTCACCAATTAGAAATGGCATGGGATGTCTAGGGAAGGGCTGACTAATGAACTTCCAAAATTGTATTTAAGGATCCATGAGACTTTCTTTCAGAGTCATTGATCAACAAGAGAGATTATTGATCAATTAATTTATTAGTTATTGCTAGCCTAATCAATAAGCTGATTTTCTTACCTGGAAGCCAATCTCTTGGAATTTTTATTTTTATACCTATCTATCTATCTATCTGTAGTTCTATAACTTGGAGAGACAGCATAAATAGACAATAGGTTAATTCTGTAAATAAAGAAGAAGAAAAGGACAGACTGGATTGCCTTTAGGAAAACAAAAAAATCTGTTTTTAACTCCAAAAAAATTCTATAGCTGCAAGACATGGAACACAGCAATCTTCAAAAACACTAAAAAAGAGTTTCATACAGAAGGCAATGGAGAGTCACATTGTGGTTATGGATAGAATATAGTATTTAACAATAAGAACATTAAAGAATAGGAGTAAAAGATTATGGCATGGCAGGTGCTCTACTTGTAAACATTATTTTAGAAAAAAAATTTAACAAATGTATCTGACATGTTAGATGGATGTCCTGTGGTAGATTTTTAGGAGAATATGGAAGTAGATTACATTGGGATGGACAGGCATGGACGGGTTGATATTTCTGTTCTTGGCAGAAATGTCCAAATTGAGAGAGATAACATAATGCATTTGAGTATTACCAGTCTAAAACAGTGTTTTGCCCATAGTATGTATATAGCAAATGTTTGTTGAATTAAATTGAACTATTCTAGTGAATCATCTGCTCCTTTGTGTCTTCAGAGAGATTTTATTTGAGGTTCTCTTTATTCCTCTTTAGAATCTGGTCCCATTTTTCTCATAAGTTCCCTTTTTGTCTTTCAGTTACTTTCATTAGCCTGTTATTCATTCCTTCATTTCAAGCATTTACTCAAAACACAATAAACATCAGTTGTCTTTATCTGGAATAAAACCTTCTATGAAAGTGTAGATATTCACTAAAAAATTTTTAAAGAGAGCAGGAAACTTCTCGTGGTAAATCTTGCCCATTTGCAAATTTTTAGGAAAAGAAAAGGGGAGGAAGTGGAGAGCTGATAAATTTACCACGTTCTTCTTCATAGAGACTCAAAACTCTGTCAAACAGAGGATTCATTTAGGGAAGCAGTAAGCCAGACAAGCCCCAAATTCCCATTATTATATTCAGTTCAGCATAGCAACACCTTTCACTTGCAATTTATTGTGCACCCTGGGTAGCTTTCCTCTCTATAAAGTTTAGAAGTTCCTAAGTTTCAGCTTCCCATGATCCTTCAGTTCCTGTCATCTTAGGAAAAAATGTTTCATAGAAAGTCATTAATAATTGAGGGCTAAACTATAGTAATAATCTGACCAGTTTTTAAAAATAATATTTTTCATTTATATGAAGAACCATAGATTCTAAAAATGTTTTACATGTTTTTCTATACATTTAAAATGTAAAATGAGTGACTAAAGTCAAGAAAGTACAATTAAGATCTTATGAGGAGGGGGCAGCTGGGTAGCTCAGTGGATTGAGAGTCAGGCCTAGAGACCTGAGGTCCTAGGTTCAAATCTAGCCTCAGACCACTTTCTGGCTATGTGACCCTGGGCAAGTCACTTGACCCCCATTGCCTAGCCCTTACCACTCTTCTAACTAGGAGTCAACACACAGAAGTTAAGGGTTTAAAATTAAAAAAAAAAAAGATCTTATGAGGATCAAAGAAGTTAATGCTATTAAATAAATAAAACCTAATTGGTAATTGAATTATTGCTCTGAGGCACTCACATAGTGGAAAGCTATGAACAGTTGAAATATGGTAGTGTGGATTGGCAGTAATCTATCAATTGCTTAAGACCTAAAATCACTACCATCACACCATAAAAAAGTAGTAAGTCTTCAATAAATATATTGAACCTTGTTCAGCTGCCTTTAGTGATGAAGTCCTTAATGAAATGGAGAAACAGCAAACAGAAAGTTTATTACAATAGTTTCCCAAAGTTGTTGATAATAACATCTCCCTCCCCCCCACCCCCACCCACAATCATGGTGTTCTGAAGATATTAATATCAAGGATGCACAGCAAGGAGAATTGTGAATACCCCATAGACTTTGGACTATATTTGTATTTTTACTCAATCCATGTAGAATATATATAAGAGAAGACAAAAGACCTGACTACTCTCCAGGTTGGGAATGATGAAGTGCTTCTGGAAACTGGAAATACTAATTGAATGTAAAAGATTTAGAAGAGAAAAAACAGGTTTGGGATTTGAAAAACAGGTTAACATAATGATATCTAGGAAAAAAGATGTGGATTTCTGGAATATGAATTAAAATTATGTAAGTATAGAAATGACTCAGATGTTTTTTAATGCCTGTTATGTGCCAAGTATTGTACAAAAGTGATCAGGATAATGATACTAAAATAAGGCAGTCCCTATCCTCAAGGAGCTTCCATTTAACAAGGAGGATATAGTCAGAGATAAATAAATGTTCACATGAAATAAGCTCATGGTGAAGTGGCAAGAGTGCTAATAACAAGGAGACTTGAGAAAGACCTCTCAGGAGGTGACTTGAACTGATCCTTGAAGGGAGCCAATGATTCAAAAAGGCAGAACTTCTAAAAAAATCACAAGTTTGAACTATAAAATAGTTGAAGTAGCAGTTATTGCTGAGGTAGAGAACTGAGTTCTTAATCTCCTATCTGACTAAGATTTCCATGATTCTTTTTTTTTTTAACCCTTGTATTTCGGTGTATTGTCTCATAGGTGGAAGAGTGGTAAGGGTGGGCAATGGGGGTCAAGTGACTTGCCCAGGGTCACACAGCTGGGAAGTGGCTGAGGTCGGGTTTGAACCTAGGACCTCCTGTCTCTAGGCCTGACTCTCACTCCACTGAGCTACCCAGCTGCCCCGATTTCCATGATTCTTGAGCCCAGAGAGTGATTGTTTATTGAGAAAAGTTTTTCAGACTCCATTTCCTAGGAGACTGAATATTTGTAACTCTGGATAATTATATGGGGAAAACTAGATTCTAACTTATGCAAGAGCACTTCTGGACTGAAGGTAAAGGAAAAGCAGTGCTAAGAGCAATAGATAATTATGGTAGCACCAAATAATAACAGCAGAGTTTGTCCTTTCTCTTGGCTGATAATAAACTAAGGAGGATCTGAAAAAAAATAGGACCTTCTCTTATGATTGAAATGGAAGAAAGGGATTTTTATGAGTGGAGATGTAGCCAGAGCACAGATATATTTAGCCTACCTTGGTCAGGTGATCCCAGAGATTTTGTCATGTTATTCTTCCCATGGAGTTGTGAATCTCTGAGAGTGATCCTCCACTCCCAACCCAGTTCTTGGGAGACTAGAGGGGATTCTTCTGGGAGATTTTAGATTATAATTTCTCAGGAATGTATTTTAAATTATTTCTATATTCTTTTACTAATGGTGTGAAACCTAATGAAATGTTTAGGTTTCAAAACACATCTTTGACTAGTTAGGTAGTAAAACCATAAAGTTGTCAGGAGTGTGCAGTGAATATTTAACAACCAGCTCTCAGAGTTGAGATACACTTTTAAGTTTAATCTGAATTAATATTTTCTCCAATACATTCTTAAGTCTAGGCAATCAATAAAACAACAAATCAATTCCTGTTTTGTAGCTTTTGCCAATTCATGAGGTATAAATGCTCTCATTAAAAATTTAACAGTCTCTTCTAGCACCAGTATAACTTGGCTCCAGCTCATTTCTGCACGGTGGTAATATATAGAGAACATTGGAACAGGACTGAGAAAACCTGAGTTCTAGTTTAAACTTTGACACTAGCTGAATGACATTTGGAAAGTCACTGGAAAAAAATCCACAAACATTTCTTAAATATAAATACTATATAAAGCACCATACTGTTTTGAACAAGATGAAAGATGAGCAAAATATTGTTCCTTCTTCAGAGATCATAGAATTTAGAGGTGGATGGGAGACTGTGGAAATTACTTAATTCACAAATTTTTTAATTAACTTCTATTTCATAGATGAAGAAATTAAAGCCTTGTATTAAATAAATTGTCCAAGGTTACAGAAAAAAGTGCCATAAAATCATATTAAATAAATTGTCCAAGGTTACAGAAAAAAATGTCATAAAATCAGGATTCAAACCTAGATACTCTCTTTTAAATCTATTTTAGTCTAGTAAAGGGAGATGACACATATATGAACCACTAGAATACAAAGTTTAATTATGTAAAAAAGTAGAATTATGTAAAAATATTAAAATAAGGACAAGATACAGTGTGACTTTATGAAAGAAAGAGATCACTTCCAGCTTAAGGATCAGGGAAATTGTTTTGAAGGACTAGGTATTTAAACCATGTTTTCAAGAACAGGATTTCAAAAAGTAGAAACATGAAATGAAGAGAGATAGGAAAATGAGACAGAGATTAAGAGGTCATAATAATGAACATGATACCAACTGCACGAGGTACTTGGATTGGAACCATGATCTCCAAAAACTCCATTTAAGGAGGGGAATCAGCACAGATCTATCTTCATTTCCCATCTACTTAGAGACCTCTCTCTACCATGCTTTCAGGTTGGGTACACCCCATCCCACCCTTTTTTATCTTCCTTTTGTATGTTGTCTTCCTCCATTAGATTGTAATCTCCTTGAGGGCAGGGATTATTTTGTTTTGATTTTTGTATAATTATGTTCCAGAACTTACCAAAATGCCTGGTGCATAGCAGGTTCTTAATAAATGTTTATTGCCTATTGCCAAAAAACATGTAAAGCAACATACAAATATAAAGTAGCAATATTATCATTTGACCTATAGTCCTTTCTTTTAACTAAAATCCTATCATTCCACAAATGTAGTTGTCAGACAAATTTGAATAAATTCACTCTAGTTAGGAAAGCAAGGAACAAGGAACAAACATTTTCTTTTATACCTTGAGATTAAATGTCAACATCTATCACTTAGTCAATTTTTTGAGCTCCTAAAAAATTATAAGGTTTCTTTCTATAACCCTGAAGGATCAACTAAGTAATGAATGTTTCTGGCAATGAAGCTAGATCTATTAATCTAAGTCTTTCAGGAATGAAAATTTTCCAGTAGAGTAAGGCTGGATTCAACTTCTTCTTGAGATTCCCTCTCCTTTATCTCAAATCTTCATCTCAGGGACTTTCTAACAATTCACCTGTCAGCCCAGGAAACAGACTGTGTATAGTCTAATTCTAGAATAACTTCTATTTCATTCTCCATTAATCTTTATTCAAATATTATCTGTGATACTTAACCTTCTCTGGTTACTAGATTTCCTCACATCATTTTATTTTCTTAATATATAACACTAACCCTCCCTCCGTACTCCTTTTATCTATCCTATTTCTTTTGAATAAAATATACTGATCCAGAACCATAGCCCAATCATGAAGTTCCATCTCACTAAGTCTCTGTGATACCAATGAGGTAAAATGTCCCCTCTTACTTTAGTGCCTCAAGTTCCTCCTGGTTGTTGCCTAAACTCCGACATTAGTGTAAAGACATTTATGGCCATAGATTTAGTGTTGGCTCCTTTATTGAATTTTAATATCTGGTGAATTTGTGGGTATCCCAACTGCTATTCTTCTCCCTTCTTTTTTGACTTCTTTCAATAGTACCTACCTAGGAAGATCTCTACATAAGCAGCCTTCTCTTTATTCCATCTGTTTTGAGTGTAAAGCCCTTTTGATTAGATTTGCAAGACACCTGGAAAATACATTTGCACTAGCCTTTTTTAGGTATGCTCCATCTCTTGCCAGTAATCTGTCAAGTAAGGATTGGAAGATGTTATTCAAAAATCCAAACCTCATTTTCAGATACCACCTTCACAGCCAACTGTTCTTTTCCCAAATTAATCTTCTTCTTCTGTATCCCTTACCTTCAAAGGGTAAAATGTAGGGAAAGCATAACCTGTGCCTTTATAGTCTTCAGTTTCTTGCCCAAGACTTCATACTCATTAATGATGCTTTTTTAGTCTCCTCTGGAAATGTCATTTGTGTCCATGTGAACTGCAAGAAGTAAGTTGATATTACCACTTTTGGTAAGTCTTAGAAGGTTCTTTGTTATGTAGCAGAAACATGCCTCAAGGAGACAATAAACCTCTGTCTAATGGTTATCATGTTAGCAAAAATCTACTTCAATATTTATGATCAGGGAATAACTCATTGCTCCTCCTCTTCCTCTTCCCTTATTTCTCTGCCTTCTACTTGATCGTTTCTCACCTCAAAGTTTCTGTGATTCTACTATATCATTTTTAGGAATACAAGCAGCTCCTTCCTCCTTGAAACAGTCATTTTTTTCCTCCTAAGAAAAAGGCTCAATTCTGTTTTTAAGATCTAGTTGTGAAGACCTCTCTTACCTTGCCCTTTTAACTCTCCTCTTCTCCTTCATCTTGGCATATCTCACTTCCTCTACTTTAGAATCATTCCTCTCTCTAAACCTCTTGCTTGTGTTTCCTTAAAGAACATTTTATCCTCCCTTTATGACCTATAGTATGGAGAGGCATTCTTTTAGATCTTTTTCTTTCTCTCTGGAAGGAAAATCATTTTATACTTAGAATACAGCTAAGAGTCACTAGACTGTAGACGAAATACAAAGATTACACACTCCAGGCAAGTCACTGCTCAATTTCTTCTACTATCCACAGTGGCTGCAGTTTTCAACCTTATTCCTTCTTTTAAAAGTTAAGATATTTTAAAACTAAATTCCCCTACCCCTAGTCTAGTGTGTCAGTTACTTAAACTTCTACTTATTCCTCTTGATTTTTTAAAATTTATTTCTCCGTTTCTCACATTTCTCTTCCTAAGTCTACTTTTTCAGGTTATACTCTAAAATACTTCTTAATCCTTTTGTATTCTCCTGATTGTTCTGAAGCTTCCTTCTCCAACAAACCAAAAATAGAATTGAAAGCTATTTAGATCTGGAGTTTATTCTTCAAATTTTCTTCAATTTCTCCCAGATTTTGATAAAATTTTTCTCATCAAATTTATCTCTGACTGCTTCAGAAATCAACCCACCCACCCAAGTCACCTAAATTATATCCTTCTCTTTTTCTCAGTTCTTTGGCTAATATTCTATTCCTTTCATATTACCTTCTCCTACGGAAACAAAAAGTAGAAAATGAGGAAAAGCAGATGTGATGAAGAATTATATTCTAAGGATTGGGCAAGGACAGCTCTCATTTGATCTTCAAAAAAAATGTGATATATATTCATTAATTTTCTCTTAAAATACATTTCTATGTGTCTGTCCTTGAATTTATCAAAGATAGAAAATATCTCGTTATGTACCACTTTAAAAAATGTATATGCCTTTTAAAAAAATATCTCAGTAACACCCCTCTAGAATTCACCAGTGGACAATGTGATGTACTACTAGAAAGATCTGGGTTCAAATCATGCTTCAAATTCTTACTAGTTCCATAACCTTGAGAAAATAACCAGTCCTTTATGGACTTCTACTTCCTCCTTTTCAGAAGGAAGAGATTGGACTTGGTGCTTTTTAAGTTCCCTTTTACTATTTAATCTATGACTTTTTTAGCAAAGAAAAATGAGAAAAAACAAAATATTTCTATGCTATAGAGACACTCTGTCCCAGTAATCCCTGGCCTCTCTGACAAAAGGAGGGAGATGTGCTTTATTATTTGTTCTCTAGACTGAAATTAAATTTTCAATTAATCTTTCAGTATTCTCTTCATTTACATGATTGTAGCCCTATATTTTGTTCTTATAGTTCTATTTATTCTACTCTGCATCAGTTCATACAAGTCTTTCCATGTTTCTCTGAATTCCTCATGTATTTTATGAGGAATAATAGTATTCCATTCCCTTTCTTCCATTCCCTAAAATAATGGGAACTGATTTTGTTTCCAATTCTTGACTCCCACAAAATGCCATTATGAATATTTTTATGCGTCCAGTCTTTCTTTATGTCTTTGACCATCATGGGGTATGTACTCAGACCATAGTAAACTTTTAAAAATATATTTTAACATTGCAGGAAAAAAATTTTTTTCTAGGGAAATCTTGTTTCACCTCTTGTCAGGAAACATTGGGAGGCAGCCAGAGTTCAATTTCAACTTCTGTGTCACCCAACCTGAATCTAAATCATAATGCAATGATAAGCAATAAGTCCAGGATTTTGTGATGGGCTGAACATGGTAAAGATATTGAATTAGGTGAAATTTAACAGGGATGCATTTTTAATTTTTTTAATTTTTTAATTTTTTAATTTTAATTTTTTAATTTTTAATTTTAAACTTGTATACATACAGTTAAAAAAAATACCTTCCAATGTCCAAGGTCAGAGAAGTATATCTAGATAATAATTTGTCCAAAAAAGACAGGGCAGGATGGAGGGTAGTGCATGGTAATGTTTATAATAGCTACAAATAGGACATGGCAGCTAAGAAAGCTTCTATGACCTGGAAGGGAGAACTGAGCAAAACCCACAGTCTCCACGTGTAGAGGGAATATAGCCCTGTAAGCCTGTTTGATTCAGACCACAATTGAAGCATTGAGTTCAGGTCTAGGAAGCTACCTTTTTTTATAAGGACACATAAATTGGAGAGGGTCAGAGGAAGGAATTCAAGATATGAAGTTCATGCTATATGAAGATTTGTTCGAAAAAATGATATTTTTAGCTTTTTAGCTTTAAATAGAGAAAACTTGGCAGAGTAAAAGGGAGAATGAAAGGCATGGTACCATAGCTTTCTTCAAATATTTAAAAGGCTATTATTTGAAAGGAAGGGGAAGCACACAGTGGATAGAGTGCCAGGACTGGAGTCAGGAAGACTCATCTTCCTGAGTTCAAATCTGGCCTCAGACACTTAATAGCTAGGTGACTCTGGGAAAGTCACTTACCTCATTTGCCTCAGTTTCTCATCTGTAAAATGAGATGGAGAAGGAAATGGCAAATCACTCCAGTGTCTCTGTCAAGAAAACCCCAAATGGGGTCATTAAGAGTTGGACATCACTGTAAACAACTGAACTACAAAATGTGAAAGGAAGATTTGATTTATTCGATTTAGACACAGAGAGTACAACCAGCACAATAAGTAGAAGTTGTGAAAAGGCAAATGTAGGCTCTAATAAAATAAAGACTTCTTCTCAATCAGAGATATGCCTAAATGGAATGGGCTTTCTTGGTAGGTAGTGAGTTCCCCCTCTTTGGAGTTCTTCGAGTGGGAACTAGATGATTATTTGCCAGAAATATTGTAGTAGGAATTCTTTCGCAGATATGAATTTGACTGGATAGCTACTGAGCTCTCATCCACCTCTAAAAAGCCCCCAGTTCTGCAGAAAATAAAACATCTGAGTTAGAAAAGTAACAACAGAAACTATGTTTACAGTTAAATTTAGCCCTTTTGTTGAACTCTGAATTTAACTTCCAAAGGCTAATGAAGAATCAAACTAATCACAAATCTGTGGTCTATACCAAGGATCTACAATAAATTAAAAGCCATACAAAATTTATTAGTACCAGCAGCCAACAACCAGTTAGTTGTCTAATGGCCCAGCAAGAATCTATTAGTTGTTAATGCTCTGAAAGGCTGAGGAAACTAAAGTCATTGCAATTATTGTTAGTGAGTAATGTAGTCAAAGGTTGCCATCAGCAGCATATAGAAAGCCAAAGAAACCCTGAGGCAGAAGAGCTAAACTGAATAGGAGTGCTTTGAGTTTGCATAATGCCTTTCTTCTCTTCATTTCTAATGGCTTTATTAACATCAGTATCTAGTATCACTCCATATGAGGTAGGCCATTCCCATTTTGAGATGGTGACAGACAGAGACAGAGACAAAGACAGAGAGAGACATGGAGACACAAAGAAAGAGACAGAAAGAGAGAATGTTTAGACACCCAATGTGAAAGAGAAAAAAAGGCACAATTATCAAACTTTTAAAAACATATCACCTTCACTTGCAATCTCAATGCAAACCACATTTTTGATGCTAACCATCTTTTAACTATTTTGATTACCATAACATAGCCCACACCAATCTACATAGGTGAATCAGAGAGGCATAATTTCTGGATAAATTTAATAATTCCATACAATTGCATTTTTTTCTTCTTGGTATTTTGAGGTTTAAATTACTTATATTTCAGATTTTTTTTGAGGAAATGGGGGAGCTGGACTTTTGATTTTTATCAGTGTAAGTTATTCCTGGCTGAAAACTCTCCATGACTGATATAGATATCAATTACTTGTCTAAAATATATGTCTTAGAGAATTACCTGAGGCATTGGAAGGCTAAGTGACTTGCTCATGGTCCCCAGCTAGTATGAGTCAGAGAGAGGGCATGAACAGGAAGAAAGATATTCCTAACTTCAAGATTGACCCTTTGTTTGATGAGGTATGATGTCTTTTATAAACTTTCTACTAGTCTATAAACTAAACTATTCTGTGTTATCTAATTTACATAAACTATGTAGATAGACAACAATTCTTCCTTTTACTGGCCTTTAATTTTCTTTTTTCATTAGACATTGTGTAGATGGGAATAGTAAAGGTCTTGGAGTCAGAGAACAAGGATTTGAATCTAGGTTATGCTATTTAATCCCTTTGTTGCTTGGACAAATCATCTGTAAAATGAGAGGACTATATAAACTAGGATCCCTTCCAGCTCTAAAATAAGGTCCCTGTGAACCCTTTAATCTTTTTTTATCCTAATAATGGAACATTAACAAAAAAAAATCTTTCCTTTGTATACTTCTGGTCAAGCCCTTAAATACTTTTCCTGAGCAATTCTCTGAGCCAGTGTGAGAATGGGAAAGGAACTTGAAAGTTCCAGATTTCATTCTGGTGTTTGATTCTGTAAATGATTGCCTTTTTTCCCCCAAGGTGGTGCTATGCTTCCCGATTGCTATCAATCACAGTATATTGTCATAGAAACACTCTTAGTTCACTGTGATCATTATGTTAAGCAGATACCTTAAGCCCCTCTTGGGTCTGGTTAGTGTTTTCAATGGGACTGAAATATGCTCTTATGACTACATGAACTCTCTGGAGGCTTTCTCTGAAGATAAAGCCCAGGGCTCTGATGATTACCAAATAATCAGTGAAGGGGCTTTCTGGGATTTTTTCTTTTTCTCATAGAATGTGCTTGTGCATGTACTTTCTACCTAAGAGGCTAATATGAGACAATCAAGATAGAATTCTAGTATGCTCTTCTTCTATTCCTATTTCCCCCAGCCCTCCCCCACCAAAAGATTAATTCGCATTGGACTAAAATGTTAGAAATAATCCCCAAGATCACCTATTGCAATTCCTCAAAATAGAGAAGCATTGTAGTACAAAAGAAAAACTGTCAGATTTGTCACAAAATGACAAACATGGAAACATGTATTGCATGGTAGCAGATACATAAACTATCATATTACCTGCCATCTTTAGGAGGGGGAGAAGGTTGGGAGAGAGGATGAGATCATGGATCACAAAATGTCAGAAAACAATTATTAAAATTGTATCTACATATAATCTGCAAAAAAAAAAGACCTGGATTTGATCCCAGAGAATTTTGGGTTTGACTGAAAGATCTTCCCTATAATATGTGTGTGGTCTGGGACAAGTCATTTATTTTCTCTCGGTATCAATTTTCTTATCCGCAGAATAAAGAGTTGACTAGATGACCTCTAAGTTCTCTTCCATCTCAAAATCTATGATTCTGTGAACTGATGAAGAAATTGAACCCATGAGGCTTTAGATGATTTACGTGACATCATACCAATAGTGTGTAGAAGAGCTAGGTTTCCAATTTAATTACTCTGACTCCAGCTCCAATGTTCTTTCCCATATATCACCCTGTCTCTTCTGACTTGACATCTATTTTTTTCTTCCTTCTCTTTCTAGCTTCTTTTTGCCTGAATTCCACCAGTAGCACTGTCAGAGATCATAAGATTTTAGAGTTTAAACCTTTTCATTTTGCAGCCCAAAGACAGTGTTGCCTAGAGAAGTTAGGTTAACTTATCCAGAGTCACAAAGGTAATAAGTATTAAAGATGGGACTTAACCCTAGTTCTCTTGATTCTAAATCTAGTATATAGAACCACATATTCAAAAAATCTCGGTTGCTAAAGAGGTTATTTATAGGCTATTTATTTTAAACCACTCTCAAACAGAAATCCTTGTGGCAACATATCTGACAAGGCCAGGCTATGCTCATAGACCTTCAATGAAGGGAACCTATAATCTCCTGAGGCAACCCATTTCACTTTAGGTAGCTGTAATTATTGAGATATCAACAACAACAAAAGAATCTCGATGCTTGCTTGAGTTCCCTTAAATTCTCTGTCCTGTAATCCTGATGTGAGAGAATTCTCTGAGCCAGATTTCTTGCCTTCCATCCCTGGATTCTCTGTTTTAG
This sequence comes from Gracilinanus agilis, assembly GCF_016433145.1. NCBI lineage: Eukaryota > Metazoa > Chordata > Mammalia > Didelphimorphia > Didelphidae > Gracilinanus > Gracilinanus agilis. The sequence continues at coordinate 452,148,276 of NC_058133.1, forward strand.
ACAAAGTGACCTGCCCTACCTTCCACCCCAATCTATTTAGTTGTTTCTTTCCATTTTGGATCCTTATCATATGCTCTGAATTTCTGATCCTGATGTTGGTCCTCTCTCTTCACTCATCAAGTTTCCAGATATAAATGAACTTCCTAAGATACATTGACCCTACTTGATTGGCCAACATCCAATGAGTTTGGAGTTTTCTGACTTCATCTAAGAATTTATATGTGGGAGGGGATTTAAAGATCTTTAACTGCTCCATTTTTCAGATTTGGAAATAAGTGCAGCCCCCCAAAAAAGTAAGTGACTTGATGGAGAGCAGACATGAGGTAAGCATGAGAGTTAGGATTTTAACTCAGTCTTTCCAACTACGAGTCAAATGTTCTTTCCCCTGTATCATATTTAACATTAATTCTTCTAGTCTCCAAACAAATAAGAATGAAAGAGTTAAAGACATCCTTAGAGGAAATGATAGACATTGTAGCATAGTACTAGAGAGTCAATTTATTCAGAGACCAGGATTTAAGTCCTATCTTAGGTAAATATCAATCTAAAATATTTTTTCTAACACTGTAAGAGCGGAGTAGTCCATTTCTGTTAGTGGAGAGAATTCCTTTCAGGGAGTACCCTACACCAATAAAATCACAGATCTAGTAAGGAAAAAAAATCAGAGCCTACAAATTCTAACTGCAAGGAAGCTCACTCTAAATTTTATTTCAGCATTTCTTGTACACTTAAAACTGCATAAATGTGCCATTTATACTGCAATTTTAAAAATAAGTAATTGATTTGTGAACAAAAATACTCCAAATCAACTCCTCAAACAAAAGGGAATACATCAATCATAAAAATTCACATGAATTTTATGATCCTGGGTCTATGGGAGAGAAAATAAGTCAAGCTTGAAAGAAGACAAGTAATTATTAAGTTAGAAATTCTAGGAAATGAAAAACTGAAAGCAATATTTCTTTAGGCTTTTGATGGTCTGTATCAGAGGATATGTCAAAAAGTAAGGTCATTGGTACATTAAGTTCATGGAAACCTTGTGGGTTGATGGATTAAAAATAATCATGTACCAATTTTGTACAATTGAAGTAAATGACATAATTCAATCTTGTGATGACTGTGAGTTAAAAAGAAGATTCAAAGTCCAAGTTTTCAAGTTAGCATAAAAATTTGCTTAAATATACTTGAAATGTCAGTATAAAAGGGGACTAATTGAGCCCTTGTAGAGGGAGAAGGGAATTGGATATCATTTCAGAATGCCCTATTTAACATCCCTCATATTAATGTTTATGCTGTTCTCTTAATCATTCCTGGCATTATCTGTTTCTCTGTCTTTGGTTCTTAGAATCTGTAGTTTCTTTAATTATTCAATTAAGGCATCAAGTCCTAAATGAGGCCTTTCTTGGTCATCCAAATGGTAATACCCCACCCTCAATTATTTTGTATCTACTGGGAAGATACTTTATATTGACTTATTTCTGTAAAAGAGGTTTTCCCTCAGTGGACTGTGTATACATACCTTGAGGACAGGAACTGCTTCATTTTTGTGTCACCAGTACACAGAACTGGTACATATTGGGTCCTTGGTAATAATTTCTTGTAGAATTAAAATGAAAAGCAGATGATAATTTCTCTAGCGTTTGGATGTTTAAAAAACATTTTCTCCACACTAGGACTGTGAGGTAAGTAGAACAAGTATAATTATCCCTATTACATAGATGAAGAAACTGTGACTTAGAGAAATTAAATGCGTTCTTTATGGTCACAGGAATAGTAAATCTCAGAACTAGAATTCACATTACTGACTCCTAATTTCAAGACCAGTGCTATTTTCATTAAATGGTCTTGTTTTTCAAGTAATTGGGAACTTACTACTTTGCAGAGTAGTTCATTCCATTTTTTTAAGTAGTTCTGTTAGAATGTTCATAATTGTTAGCTAAAATCTATCTCCATATAAAATCTAAACTCTCATTCTATTTTTACTTTCTGGTATTATAGTTGTTGTTCATCCATTTTCCAGTCACGTATGACTCTTCATAACTTCATTTAAGGTTTTCTTGTCAAAGAGAAAGGAGTGGTTTATCCTTTTTTTCTCCAGTTCATTTTACAGTTAGTAAATATCTAAGGCCAGATTTGAACTCAGGATGATGAGTGTTTCTGACTCCAGGCCTGCTACTCTATCCACAGCACCAGCTAGCTGCCCCTCTGGTTAGACATCAAATTCCTCCTCCATATGAAAAGCCCTTACATATTTGAAGACAGAGATTATATTCCCTCCTCCTAATTTTTTTTCCTTTTTTTCTCCAAACTAACTGAGTAATAACTCTCCAACAGCTTCTCATATGAATGGATTATAAATATGTTACCATTCTAATATGGATATTCTCCAATTTGTCCATCCTGCAATTAAAATGTGATCATGTAGATTTGCTTGGATTAACATAGAGCACAGTAAACTGTTAAGTTCTTTTATATGGAGACTATACTATTAAGGCAGCCAAAGATTTTAATAACTTTTTTTGTAGTCATATAATATTGCCAATTACTATCTAGTTTGAGGTGAGTTAAGCCTATGAGATTTCTTCTTAATACAACATTATTTTTACCAGGTACCTCTCTTCCTATATTGGTGTTATGATTTATTTAACCTAAATTTTAGAATTTATTTTCATTCTTTTTACATTTCATTTTATGACATGAGACTTATTCTAGCCTGTCAAAATCCTTTAAATATCCATTTTATCATTCAACATAACTAATTATTTTCCCCCAGTCCCATGTAATCTGCAAATTTGGCACACATGCTTCTATTTCTTTATCAAGGCTGTGAATTAAATAGCTATGGCCAGGGGAACATAGGAACTGGAGACAAGAAGCATTCTGTAAACTAGCCTTAGATATTTCCTGGCTATGTGACTCTGGGCAAGATACTTAAGCTCTAGCTGCTTCAGTTTCCTCATCTGTGAAATGGGGATAATAAAAACACTTTCATCTTAAGGTTGTTATAAAAATCCATTTAGAAAATATTTGTAAAGCATTTGCTACACCTTGAAGTATTATGTGACTGTTAAATATTATTATTATTATTTGTTTAACAATATAAAGTTAAAGATATGGCTCTGAGACATTCCACTAAACATCACTCACTAGATGGGTATTTATCCTGATATTCAGCACATTTGAGTGTAATATTTTTAACCAACTGTGACTATCTAAATGTAAATGTCATTTAATAATGTAATTAAATAAATTTTAGTATCCTGTCACCTGTAAGCTAAAAATTTAGTTAAAAAAGAATAAAGGGGCAGCTGGGTAGCTCAGTGGATTGAAAGTCAGGCAGGAGGTCCTAGGTTCAAATCCGACCTTAGACACTTCCCAGATGTGTGACCTTGGACAAGTCACTTGACCTCCATTGCCCATTGTTACCACTCTCCCACCAAGGAGCCAATACACAGAAGTTAAGGGTTTAAAAAAATATATATAATGATATGATTTTGGGGAGGGCTTTTCATTAGTCAATATCTTACTTTGATTACTGTGATAGACTACGTTTAAAAGTTGTAGAAATGGGGCTAATTGAGGTACCAAATGAACTGCATTTATTGCTGAGATGGTGAAACTATAAGTATAATCCCAATTTTCTAAGATTCTTTACCCAAGCTGAAGAAATATTTATATTATGGAAGTAGTTTGTCATCCGTTTTATTTATTATTAAATTAATTTTCTTCTTTGAAGCATAGACTTTTGAAACTTCATAGTTTCCTTGCTAAAAAGTTTAAAGGCATTTTTTTTTCTTTTACAACATTTGCAAGATGATTTAGTGGGCTTTTTTTATTTTTCTGTTCTAAGCTAACAGTAGCTTTTGTCAAACGTTTTCTTTGAAGATTACTTGGTATGATTATTGATGTCTGAACCAGGCCAACTGTCTACTTTGAATTAACAGTCAACTCTCCAGTTCACTGAAGGTATGTTACCCTTAAACCTCTTATTAGAAACTGGCCATTCTAAGCTCTCTTCACGCTCAGATAATATCAATCAGGGGCCATGAAGTTCTTGTATGTGTCTCAAGCTCATGCCACTCAAAAGACAATCCCGAGTGCTCAGCTACTTGTTTCTTGGCCAATCAGCACCTCCAGACGTTCAAGGACAATCAACAAGTGACACTGGAGATGGGAAATGATTTTCGTTAATGGCGATTCTTTTCAATGTAAGTAGGATTAACACCGTCTCAAATTGCATTATTTCCGTTACCATTACAAGAAGTTTGAAATTTCCATCAGGCAGTTAGTACTGTAGTACTCAGTGTGGGTTTTAAAATGTTGTGGCCAGGGGAACTGCATCCCCCAGGGTGCCCCAGGGGTCCCTCCTTCCTACTTCCTGGTGTGAGACCAATCCCATGCTGGGAGAGGGACCACGCCCCTACTTCCTGGCGTGGGATTGGTCTTGAATTGGACCTATCGTGTACGAGGGAGGGGCAGTTCCTTCCCCTACTTCCAGGCCCTGGATTGGTCTATATAGGACCAATCCTGCGCCTAGGAGACAGAGAGAGGCTAGTCAGTTTCAGGTTGTTGGAGTTCAAGTTTTCTTTCAATTACAGTTTTTCAGTTTAAAAAAGAAAAAGCTTTTATTTTAATCATTTCATCAGGTTTAGGGGAGATATGGCAAGAGAACATATACATAGAACAAGTCATTTGCATATGGATGATAGTTAAACCCCTGGCAGCTGATGAAATTACTGGGGACAAAGTGTAAAGAGAGAAGAAAAGGACAGAACCTTGGTTTATGTGTGGTTTGGGGAGGGGTATGATTATAAATGATGTATCAGCAAAGAAGACTAAGAAAGAACATTCAGACAGGAAGGAGGTGAACCAGAATAGTGTCACAAAAACAAAGGAGAGAGTAGCCAGTATCTAGCAAAGAGAGCAAGAAAATCAAGGCTGAGAAAAGACCACCAAATTTGACAATTAAAAGATCATTGGTAACACCGAGAGGGAAAAAAACAATAGTTTCAGTTGAATGATAGAGTTGGAAGTTAGATTTTAAGGGGTTGAGGATTAACTGAAAGGAAAAGAAAGAGGAGAAGCAAGTGTAGACACATTTTCCAAGGAATTTGTTTGGGAAAGAGAGGAAAGATAAGATAATTGCATGAAAAGATGATATAGTCTAGTAATACTTTTTAAAACTTGTAGAAACAGGCATGTTTGAGGGAAGTAAGCAAAGAATAATTTGAAAATGAGAATCTGAAAATTTGAGAGAGGGAAGGACTATAGATGTAATCTTCTGGAGTAGATGGAGGGGAAGAGATGAAGTTTATAGGTAGAAGGGTTGGCTTTGGCAAGGCTTTAGATACTGGGTAGGGAGGAAGTAGGAAAGAGTGAGAAATGATGAATCATTTGCCCCATTCGATCCACTTGCAAGGCTATCCCTCTACTTGTGGCCCTTATCATTTCTTTACTGGACAATTTTAATAATAAACTCATTATTAGTCTACTTGTCTCATTTCTTGCCTCTCCAACATCCTCCACACAGCAGTCAAAGTGATATTTCTTTTTAAAAATTTATTAATAAAATTTATTTCACGTATCTTAGTCCCTCCTTCACCTCCTCCTACAATAGAAGGCATCATCCAGCAAATAGATATGAATAGATAGATTATTCTTTCATTTTTCCATTTTTCAGTTCACTCTCTGGAGATGAACATTCACATGTTTTTCTTTAAATATTAAATCTATTAACTATATGTAATGTTCTCTTGGTTCTACTCATCTCTCTCTATTCATTATCTCATGGAGTATTTTCCAAGTTTGTAAAACAATTAATCTGCTTATCATTTCTTATGACACAATAGTATTCTAAAAGTGTTGTTCTTCAGTCACAGGTCTGGTCATGTTCCTCCTGCTCAATAATCATCTGTCGATCCTGATTACCTCTTATTTTAAATGTAAATTCCTCTATTTGGCATTAAAATTATTTTACCACAGGGCTCCATCATGCCAGTCCAGATTTTATAAATTAGTTTCATTCATATTCTCTGTGGCCATTCTGAACAGTCCAGGCTGTCTCTCATGCATGACATTCGATTTCTCATTCCATAGCTTTTCACAGGCTCTCCTCCAGATTTGGAGTACTCTGACCCCTCAAATTTGACTCTTAGAAACTCCAGCTTTATCCAGAGTTCCCCTCAAACAACAGCTCCTACTTAAGACCTCGCTAATTCCCTTCAGGTGTTAATGCCTCATCCCACTATGACTGTGTACTGATCTTGTTTATATTTTGTGTACCCTGCAAGTATAAGCTGTATGTAATTCTAGGAGTACTTATTGTTTCACCCAAGGAGCTCCTGAGGGGATAGTCAGCCAGTCAATCAATAAACATTTATTAAGCACCTACTATGTACAGGTTTTGTATTAAGTACTGGGGACACAAAAAGAGACCAAAAAAAAACGAACCCCAAAACATTTTGTTCCCTTAAGGAACTCACAGCATAATGGGGGAGAGCAAGCAAATAAGAACAAAACAACCATTTTGCAGGTTAAATAGGAAATAATCAAGAAAACTAGAAAGGCTTATCTGTGGCTAATAATTAAGGAACTAGAGAGGCTTATCCAAAGCCATATAGGTAGTAAGCACCAGAAGGAGGATTTGAACAGAAATCTGCCCCCAAGAATTAGCACTCATTTCCCTTTACTCCCCCAGTATTCTATTTTTTTTTCTAGCCCTTCTTAGAATGAACAGAAAATGGGTACAGGCTAATTGGAGTTAAATGACTTGCCCAAGGTCACAAAGTTAGGAAGGGTTTGAGGTCAGATGTGAACTCAGATATTCCTCCTCCAGGCCTGGCTCTCTATTCCACTTAGCTGCTACACCTATGTATACCATTTTAACATTTTTCAGATTTGGGAACTTGAGGTAGGTAGGCATTCAACTAAATCAATTTTTCCTAGCCCAAATTATATTTCAAATCAATTAATAAATAAGCTTCCTATATCCAAGAACTTTGCTAAGTTCTGGGTCCATGAAGACAAAGATGAAAATAATTTCATCTTCTAAAAAATCTCTAAATATTTCTCTTAATTCTAATTGACAAAAAAATCCAATCAAAATTTTTGACTAGATCAGATCAGTGAAATATTTTATTGCCAGGTAAAATTATATGTAGCCTTAGATATAACCTTATAATCTCAATTTAGAAGCTTTGCCTAGAAGTGTGTTCTAGAGAATTATATCTAGAACCAGAGACCCTGGGTTCAAATACTAACTTTGAAGATTCCTGTCTGGTGTGATCATGGACACATCACATACCTTCCCTGGGTCTTATTCTCCTCATCTATCAAATAAGTAGGTGCTAGTTGGGCAAGTCACTCAGCTTCCCTGAGACTCAATTTCCTTTTCTGCAAAATAAAGGAGGTGGACTTTATGGCCTCTGAAGCCCCTTCCAATTCTAGATTCATGATCCTACTGTACATGGCTCAGAGGTTAAGGAGGAAATCTGAACATAAAGGAGGAAGCAGAGCCCGAGTGTGGCATGTGTACAAGGAGGAAGAGTCAGAGTTTTTAATGTTCCCATTTTAAGAAGTCATGATGTTGGGTAAAGTTTTATGACTTAATAAAATTTTTTCATTGATTAGCGCCAATTTGGATGGGTATCCAGAACAGGTAAACACCGGACTGAATAGCTTCTGGAGTCTCTTTCAGCTGTGCCACACTGATTCTATGACAGACACCTGAAGGGCACCCTGAGCTCATGGGTAGAGCATGATAATGAGTGACAGCTCCCTTCTTCTCCACTACTATTCATATCACATCTCTTGCCTTTGATATAACTTCACAAGGCCCTTTATTTGGCTGTGCCCTCTAAAACTAGCTTCTTTTTCCTCCACTATCTCATGGAGGCTTTCTCATTTAAGATAAATTTATCCTGGAGTTTGAAGAACTCTTTAAACCAAACACTCAAAATAGAACAGAGGACATGTAGGTCTATGCTAAAACATCACTACACCATGGATCAGTGCTTAGCACAGTGCCTGGTAAATGCTTAAGAAGTGGTTTATTGATTGATTAAATGAATCAATCAATGTTTCAGGTTGAATTCACCATTGACTTTCCCTGGTTTCCTCATATGGCACCCCCATCCATGGTTTTGCCAAGCTACCTGTCATTGGTACCCATGTACGAGTTTTTGTTTGGTCAGACCTGTGTCTTCATCCAAGTGGTTAAAGTTCACTATGGAAACTCCCTCTAGCAAAGTGGATATCTGGATATATAAATCTATTTTCCTTGGGCATAGAGAGCTTAAGTACCCCAGGTCATATATGTCAGAGTCAAAATTCAGACCCAGCTCTTTCTGACAGAAATTTCCAACCTCCATCCACTGCATCTTCATGAGATTTTAAGAATTTGTATTCAAATAAGTTTGAATTTGGGGAATAGGGTTAGGAATTAGACCTATAATTTCATTCTCATAGGGAAATCCCAGATGAGGTTACTCCTCCTTCAGAAGTAGCTTGATACCTTCTTGGCAATTCCTAATATAATATAAACCTGCCTAGAGAACTAGGGAGGGTAAGTAATTTGCCCAGGGACACATAGCCAGTAAATGCCAGGACCAGACTTGACCATGGATTTCCTAAAGACATCTCTGCTTTGCTATGCTTCTGTTCTCAAGTTTGGATATATTTAGAAATATTAATTTTAAAAGTCCTCGGAACTCCCAGGAACACATATTAAGGGAGCAATTATTTAGGTCTCTCAAGTACCTAAAAGAGTAAGGAAGATTTTGGCTTCGCAAAAGGCTTGTGGCAGTATAAGCCTGTCGCATGGTAGAATATCTGGATTGGTTATGTGTAATCTGCCTGTCACACAATCCCAACTGCTTTGAGACAGGGATGTTGTTGCATCCCTTTTTGGGAGAATAGGAAGAACAGCCAGAGCCAAATCTAATCACTGTTTTCCAGTGTGAGAATATCAACTCATTAGAATACTACTGGGGGAGTACTCCCTATAGTGACATCACTTGCTGTAGTCCTCATAAGGTTTTATGTGAGAAATTTGTAATTAGGGTATTAATTAGGGTGTTGAAAGAAAAAAAACAGCTTTAGAGAACAAGCCTTTAAAAACACACACACACACACACACACACACACACACACACACACACACACTTTAATTAGCACACCCAAGTGATCTTTTTATCACCAGAAATAAAGCTGCAGACTATCTTATTAAGTTAGAGATATTTTCTTGTTGTTCTTAACTAAAAAAAAAAATAGGTGGGGTTAGATCTCAGCATCTTTTGCTAATTCTGCCTTTCCTAGATTTGAGAATATAGGCTTTGGCTTTGGGTAACTAGTTCCAGCTCTCACATATCACCCATACTCCTTTACAATAACAGTAATTTCTAATTCTTCTATTTAAAAATGCAAATGATATGGTAAAACTAGTTCTTTTGGTGGAAAGCCTCCTTCCTTGTTGATCAAAGTCTTCTGAATCACTTCTAAAATCCTCATCTATGTTATACTGGGAAATCACTTAGCTTTAGAAGCAAAATTAGATTCCCCCAGATACTTGAAGGAGTGATTAGAAAGTAATGAGATTATTTCCTTAAACTATCTCCAAAAGCCTCTGGCTTTGCTTCCTACTTTCACCTTGTACTGCCAAAGCAGAACCTACTTCAGTCCTCCTCTGTGAAGAGAGGGTTCAATAACTCTTTCAATGTTTTTTTCCTCCTCCTCCAGGGTGAGAGAAGTAATCCAACGGTCTCTCTTACCAGAACAAACGTGTGGTATCTTCTTTTTCCCTCTTCATGACAGAAAGAGGCACTGACATAATACTGTATTTCAAGAGGGTGTTTTTCTTGCAGAAGATGGAACTTTGGGGAAAGACATCACAGCGCCTGCCAATCAATAACCCAATAACAGTAACCCTGTTGTATTGTCCAGAGCCAAGAGACCAGCTCAAAAAATGACACGTCCTTTTCCCCAGGTTTCCCTAGGGTTGGCTCATGGAACAGATACTGCTTGAAATCATAACCAGAGGAAGGAAAAAAGCATAACGATGACAACAAAAGCGATTCAGAACAAAAAGGAAACCTATTTCTCTAACGTGGTTCCTGTTATGTGACTGCTTTTTATAGTGAACATTCAAAATAGCCAGAAGTGAGACTGTCACCCAAGAAAGTGCTTTGGACTCCTCTCTTTTAATCCAATAGGAGAGAGTAAAAGAAAGGTGGAAGGAGATGTCTAACTGCTATCTGGCCTGCTTTTTATTTTTTAATGCCTTCATATTTTAGCACATAAGGGTAGAAATGAAATATGTGATTTCTAGCTTATTTTTTTTCACAGTAAAATGCCAATCACCTACTTGAGAGACTGAAAACCTTCTCTTCAAGTTTGATCCATAAGAATCTTTTAAAGGGCTCCATAAATTAGGTCTTGATCAATGATACATGTAAAACCCAGTGGAATTGTGTGTTGGCTAAGGGGGGTTAGAGGGTTTTGGAGGAGAGGAAAGAACATGAAATATGTAACTAGGGGAAAGTATTCAAAATAAAAATTAAAAAAAAATAAAAAATCACACAAAAAATAAAGGGCTCCATAATAGTAATAGACGTCCAACCATTAATGTAGTTGTAATGTCTAATTACAAAAAGATGATTCTTTTCTGGAATTACTTTCCATCCTTATGGATTGAGCTGCTGTTATAAAATTTGACCTGAAGGTGGCAACATTGAATAACATTCTACAAAATGTTCTTTTTTGGCCAGACCTTTTATGGGTTCCTTTAATTAAAGTTTCATAGTTTAAAATGAACATCTCCTCCCCTTCTCTCCCCCCCCCCCACCCCCCATTTATTCACTCTAAGAGACAAAATAGAATACGGACACATTACTTTGGCATTCAGTGACCTTGAATGGACGTGGTAAGAGAAAGGGGACGTTCGGAGAACAAAACCCAGCAGAGATGAAGGGCTGATGAGAAAGTTCGGGGCGGCTTTTTAGCATGTTGTAAACACATGAATTTCTTTCCATGAGATTTACATCGATAGTGGTGCTTAAGCGGAAGGGAAAAGCACTGCTGGTTGTTTTGAAGTCAAACTCTTATTCATCCCACAGTCCGTCCTAGGCTGGTGTATTCGGTAAATAAGGTGTTTTGTAAGGAGCTGCGTTAATCAGGTTGTGCCTTTTAGAAGGTGGCTTTAAATGGCGACGTGGGAATACCGCAGAAAACCGTAAAAATGGGCAACATCTACAGGAACATCCGGGGACTGCTGCCTCCCAGGGCGTTCCCTACGTGCCTGCTTAGGATTGTCTTTTTCTCGCCTTTTAGGTTAGGATCTCAGCCCACTTACTACATCATTTTCCATTAATTGATATTCATATAAATCTTCAGGATTCTACCTTGAGTTGGAAAGGTAGCGAGGATTGTTTCAGGGAGGTTAATTGACTCATACAAAGTCTGTCAGTGGTGAAGCCAGAAATAGAATTCACCATTTTTAATCTCTAAGCCACGACAACTGCTCACGGCTAGAGTATTATCATTTTGTCTGTATGTGGTATTAGATGGGTGCCTGGGACGGGGCTAACAACAGGCTGCTTGGCTATGTATTGTGAGCTTTTCGCATCTGTGGATGTATTTTTGGTTAATACAGTTGAGTCCATGCAGTATGTAATTTAATATAATAATAATTCATATTTATATAGAATTTTTTATAATAACACTGTGAGGTAGGAAACTAACATAATTATCAACGAGGTAGGAAATAAGTGTAATGATTCCATTTGGCAGATGAGAAAACTGAGACTCATAAAAGTGGAATAAATTGCTCAAAGTCCCAAGATCTTTTAACTTCAAATCCAACTCCTTTTCTTTACAAAATCTTTACCTTTTGTCTTGAAATCAATACTAAGTGTCATTTCCAAGGCAGATAAGTGTTAAGGGATAGGCAATTGGAGTTAAGTCACTTGTCTGGGGTCACACAGCTAAAAAGTGTCTGAGGTTGGATTTGAACCTAGGACCTCTCATCTCTAGACCTGGGTCTCTATCCACTGAGCCACCAGCAGACACTCCAACTTTAAAAATTCAGTCTCAGACATTTTCTTTTTTTTTTTCTTAATTCTTTTTTTTTAATTTAAATTTTAAATATTTTCCCATAGTTACATATTTTATGTACTTTCCCTCTCCCCCAAACCAGCCTTGGCCAAAGCACAATTCCACTGGGATTTACATGTATCATTGATCAAAACCTAATTCCACATTATTGATAGTTGGACTAGAGCCATCATTTAGTGTCTACATCCCCAATAATATCCCCATCATCCCATGTGTTCAAGCAGTTGTTTTTCTTCTGTGTTTCTCCTCCCACAGTTCTTCCTCAGACACTTTCTTAACTGTATGACCCTCGGAAGATCACTTAAACTCTTGCCACCTCTATCTATAAAATGAGGATAATAATACCTACCCCCAACCGCAGGGTCACTGAGAGGATAAAATGATATATTATTTGTAAAACACTTTGAAAACCTTAAAACACTACATATGTGTTGGCTATTATTATTATTATTATTATTATTATTATTATGCTCCTATAATCATAGATTTAGAGCAGGAAGCTACTTTTGAGATCCTGCTCATTTTTCTGATGAAGAAACCCAGGTGCAGAGAATCTTAGCTTAAGTCACACAACTAACAAATGTCTGAAGTAGATTTTGAACTCATATCCTTCTGACTCCTAAGTACAGTACATAATTCACTGCATTAAGCAGTTTGCTCACAATTAAAAACTTTGATAGAATGTTTATTAATTGCAAAACTTTTATTGAAAAATACACACAAACACATATACATAAAGATAGAAACTGATTCAGTTTTTTTTAAGAATTCTAGCATGTATTAAAATCTATAAAATAATTCAAAAAAAGAACCTTAAAAGGACAATAAAAACACTGAGAAGCAAGAAAAAGCTGCAAGGTCAGTTTAAAAGTGTAATGAACAAAATAAAAAAAAGGATCAGGCTAGTAGATATAATCAATCAAAAAGCATTTATTAAGTACTTAATAAGTACTAGAAACCTTATTAATTGCCAGGGTTTTTTTTTTTAAGGGGGAGGTAACAGTCCCTATCCTTCAGAAGCTAATATTATAATGGGAAAGGCAAGATATAAATCAAGAGGTACATGCAAGATATATATATAGAATATATGAGTGATAATTTCAGAGAGGAGGATACTGGCAATTAAGGGCACCAGGAAAATTCTCCTCTATAAAATGGAATTTTAAGAGGAGGGCAAAGCTATATAGGGAGATAGGAGGAAGAAGATCAATCCAGGAAAACAGGAGGAGGATGAAAAGGAAGCTGAAATGCCATTGAAGCAAGAGGAAGATCTATAAAATTTTCTGCTAGCTAACATTTCTTGGAAGGTTGGTTTGTCTTCAAGGATAGAACATTGACGATGGAGTCACAAAGCAAGTGTTTCATTCCTATAGAACAGTGGTTCCCAAACTTTTTTGGCCTACTGCCCCCTTTCCAGAAAAAAAATATTACTTAGCTCTCCTGGATATTAACTTTAAAAAAATTTTAATAGCAATTAATAGGAAAGATAAATGCACCTGTGGTCATCACTGCTTCCCTGGATTGCTGCAGCACCCACCAGGGGACGGTGGCGCCCACTTTGGGAATCACTGCTATAGACAAAGCCTACTGGCTGTATGAATGTTCTTAGCCTCAATTTCTTCATCTATAAAATGAATATAATGATTTTTTATATTTTAGACCTCACTGGGATATGTTTAAAAAAGTACACTGTGAATCTTAAATGTTTCTATAAGCTACATTAATTTTCATAAACTATTACTTTAATCCAATCAAACATTTATTCAGCTCTTATGAAGTACAACATACCATCTTAAATGCTGTTGCTATAAAGAAAAATAAAATGAAACAGCTTGCTTACCTGTTCCCTAGGGAATATAGCATACATAGAAAGAAGACAAAATAAAAGTTTGAGTAGGGGAAAGGCACTAATATTTAGGAGAATAGGGAAGTATTCATATAAGAAATAGTTCCAAAGTTGAGTCTGGAAAGAAGATGAAATTTTTCAGTGTTGAGAATGAGGAAAGAGTGCCTGTTAGGCATGAGGACGATCTTGTAGGAAAGTGCAGATATGGGAGAAGAATGTCGAGTTCAGAGAACAGTGATTGTGACTCATCTGTCATAAGTGAGATCCCAGATATTATTTCCAATATTTAATAAAACATATTATTCATTTCGATATCACACTATGTTTTCACAAATTTCACCATATCACATAGGAAGTAGATGCTGCCTAGATCTACATTCTAGGATTTCCTCTGTGCCACTCCTGAAAGGGGCATTTCCTGCACAATGACACAAGAGCTTCTGGAACCAAAACTTGTGTTATCTGGATTATCGGGACACTTTCCTCACAAGGTATATGCACACTTCGACCACTTTCTTAGCCATCACTTCCATCAACGTAAGTGCCATGCCCCCAAACACCATCTCTCTTGTACCAGCTCTATAGAAATATCTCCTTCCAAGAAATTCTAAGTTAGACATCCCTAATTATATACATGTTTAAGGCAAAGCAGGATACTTGAAAACCATTTTTTTCCTCCAAAAATGTTTCCATTAAATAAATTTCTCTAAAGAAAATCCTAAAAATAGGAACAATATAATGTTGACAAGACAGTCTAAGAATCTATTATTGTTTATAGAAATACTAGCACAGTATTTGTTTTGTCAAATGCTTATTTTATTTAAATAATGCTACTTAGCCATTTAGACTGGGTGATAAATAATTGCAAAGAATTATTTTACAAAATTTTATGGGACTGTAATTTCATTTATGTCTAATGCTCCCATTGTTGCAGATCACAAGCTTTCCTATCTTTTGAACTTTTATTTGTATCTTCCCATAGTTTTTCTCCTTCAATATACTGTAGGTCAGCTTCTAGGATTCTTATTATTGTAGGGTACTAAAAAACATGTGGTTTAGTCCTTTACTCTTTCTACATTATATCCATTAAATTTTTCCTAGTATTTTTTCAGATATATTGAAAATTATATCACAGTGGAAGGACTAATTTATCTATAAAGGTTCTATTATATATCAGAAATTGTTAAGTACTTTTTTGATTATAAAATTATTCCAACTTTTCAATTGAAGAAACTGAGGCAGGGGGCAGCTGGGTAGCTCAGTGGATTGAGAGCCAGGCCTAGAGACAGAAGGTCCTAGGTTCAAATCCGGCCTCAGACACGTCCCAGCTGGGTGACCCTGGGCAAGTCACTTGACCCCCATTGCCTACCCTTATAAGTCAATACACAGAAGTTAAGGCTTTAAAAAATTTAAAAAAAAAAGAAACTGAGGCAGACAGAAGTTAAATGATCTGCATTGTTCCAAATTGTTTTCCAGAAGGGTTGGATATGTTCATAACTCCACCTATAGTTTATTAGTGTAATTATTTTCCTTCAAGCTCTAGAACTTTTAATTTCTGATAGGTGTTAAGTAGTATTTCACAACTATTTTAATTTTCATTTCTCTAATATGTAGTGATTTAAAACATTTTTATATGGACATAGCTTTGATATCTTCCAAAACCCACCTGTTCATATCTTTTGACCATTTATCAGTTGGGGAAAGGCTCTTATTTTTATAAATTTGACTCAGTTTCTTATATATTTGAGAGATGAGGTCTTTATCAGAGAACTCACTGTAAGTTTTTATTAATAATTTATTTTCTATGGTACCTTTCAACAAAATGTAGTTTCCCTGACAATCTATTTTAATTAGATCTTTTTGTTTAGATTTATATAAGATCAAGATTGCTACCCCTATTTTTTTTACAGCAGTTTAAGATGATAGATTCTATTTGAGCCTTTTACTTTAACTATGTTTGTATCTTTCTGTGCCAAAGGTGTCTCTTGGAAACAGTATATTGTTAGATGATGATTTCTAATCTATTCTACTCTCTGCTTCTATTTTATGGGTGAGGTCATGCCATTCACATCCACAGTTATGATGTATATTTCCATCCTTTCCATTATCTTGTTTTCTTCACCTCTGTCTCTCTCTCTTCTCTCTCTCTTCTCTCTCTCTCTCTCTGCTCTCTCTCTCTCTCTCTCTCTCTCTCTCTCTCTCTCTCTCTCTCTCAACATTTTTCTTTGAGGATTTTTTCGGTAACAATTTTCATATTGCTGTCTTCTCCATTTATATCTTGATTTTCCAGCCTCCATATTAGCTTTTTATGGTCAAATTCTTAGTTTTGATGTTTGCTCATTTTACAACCAATTTCTTGGCTTTGAACTAAAATGTATCACCTTAAAATCAACCTGGTTATGAAACTCTTTGAATTTAAATAGGTCTTTGGACACAACACCTGCATTCTATTCTAGACCTTATACTTGGAACTTTTCCAAACTGGTTGGATTTTACAGAACTTTTACTCTGGAGATAAAGACTTTAAAAATCCAGTCACCCTCATAATTAAATGAGACATAGCACTGGATAATCAATTCTGAAATTGCTACCTCTTTCTCAAATGTGATTTTTTCCATATTAAATTCTTATAAAGTCCCACTCTAATGTATCATTGTGGCAAGGGGGTGACCTTGGGTTGTTAAAAACTATGTCAAATAACATATTCTCAGAAACATGGATTATCAAGTGTTATAATTATTGGGAGTCTCTTGATATGTTTGAGATTGTAATTTGATGTACAGAGAGAATAAGATGACCCTTCTCCCTTATAACAGTTGCCCAGGCAGAATCCTTCAGGTCTAAGAGGTTTATCCCTTCAGGACCCACCTGGGGTTAATTGATATATTGATCTGAGCTCTTTAGCTAGGATAACGCCTTGTATTCTGACTGAGATTTCTCCCTTCCCAAAACAAGTTTGGCACTGCTTTAGGAAAGTACTTTATATTAACAAGAAGGACTGTGATATAGGAGACCCTACTCTACTGGTTGCTAATGAAATCTCAACTGCTGGCAAATGAAGAATCAATGTAGCTTCCCTCTGGTTCAGCCTGGCCAGGACTAAACCAGAGTAGGTAAACTGTTGGGATATTTGACTTCTTCTTCAATAGATCTTCAGCCTTTCAGTTGAGTTATTTCCACCCTTTTCCACCCTCTTCTTCGTCTCCTGCCCACTTCCCGGATCCCTCCCAGGCCCTGGGAAACCTAGATATCTAGATGATGTAATTCCTAATAGCTAGGGGCAGTAGACACCAAGGGGGTGGTCAGGTACAGGTTGGCACGGTATCTTAAGTACAGGAAGAGATTTGCAGAGAGAGATGTTTACACCTCTCACTCCAAGACCAGGATCCACCAATCTCCAACCTCAGCACAGGTCAAAGACCCAGAACCCTTTTAGGATTCTTAACTGCCCTCCTCCTGCCTCTCTCGTGACTCCCTGGGAACATTCCATCCAACTGACTTATTTGTCAATCAAAAGTGATCTTCAAGCTCCCAGAGGTTCAATATAACACAAGGACCAGCTTACCCAAGTTCAGATTGGCTGAAAAGTGAATATTTTTTTAACTACAGTAATATTTAACATGTTATAGAGAACTTATGATCTATGCTTGGGCAGTGTGTGCCCAATTAATGAAACCAAAGATACTTGCAGTATCAAAGCATTTTTCAATAGATCAGACTCACCAGCTCCTTCCATAGACACTATAGACATAACTACTGTATATTTAAGAGGGAATAAAATCTTGAGAAAGTGGCAGATTAAATATCATTTTGTGGAGACCATTTAACAAACAGAATTTTTAGGAAAGATAAAATTCTTAGAGAACTCCTTTCCTCAGAATTTGTATTCAACTCTTATCTTGTGGAGAAAATATCTAGAAGAGAATTATTCACCGTTATTGACTGGCCATACTAAGAGAGCAGACTGGTGGGACTACACTTTCAGAATTGAGAAGTCAGTAGTTTTATTTCATAGTTAGAGGTCACCCTTTCTCATTGCGATGCATTGTTGAAATATTTAAATATGTCTTTGCACTGTTTGTTAAACTACTAAGATATCTTATAGCCAGAAATATTTAGGATTGTTTCAGCCTAGGAGACTTTTTTTTTGATATTGAGGAAAAAAGTGAAAAAAAAACCAGCTTATAGAGAAGTGATATCTCTAGTTTATTTAATAAACTGATGGGTCAGAACTAAATGATTAATTAACAAGGGTGTATTTCTATAAATTTAAGAGGAAATATTAGATCATACCCTTTGATTTCCCTTGGGAAACTTAGAATGAGAATTAATAATGTAAAGAATCAAGCAGCAGACATTTGCTGTGGTTGTCAAATATTGTAGTATACCATACCGAGTCCCCAACATGATATACATAGGTTACATATGGGGTAGTCTTTCTCTAAAATCTGCTGCAAAAGTATACCTATCATTTTCATTATTATCTATATTAACCACTTCTTCTTGCCTATGATTTGGCCCATTTCATGTAAAATACTTGCTCATTAAAACATTTGAAAGAATTCTATCTAATTCAATTCAAAAACGTTTATTAATTGCATACTACATGCCATGCATTATGCTGGGTGCTCAGGAGATTAAAAACAAACAAACAAAAAGCAATAACAACAACAAAGTCAATTAACTAAATAATTCCTATATGCAAAGATCCCATGTTTCATGAGGGTAAAAAAAGGTACATAGCTAAGTAACTGATACTCCCATATCTCTAAAGGTGTGTATGGAGGCATATGTATCTATATATACATACATATATTTATATATAAACATGCTAGTTTTGGGGGGTGAGGGCACATATAATTGGCAAGAAATTATCTGCCAGCTTGGATGTGGATAATGAAAATATGGGGAATTAATCATTGTTAAATGCTGGAATGTTTCAGCAATATAGCTAATACAAGTAAAGAACAAGTAATTGCTATTCCCGTCAAAATTACTAATTGAAAATGAACTAATTTGGGCAAAAAATATACTTTAGCAGTCAGATAAATTGGACAAGTGAGTAACCTGCTAAGAGAGGCCACATGAAAATGTTTATGTAGAAAGCACTTAAAGCAAGACAAGCTAATGAAAATTCTGCAGTAATGTCTTCATTGTACAATCATTCTGGGGTTTAAACGAGATCATGTAAATGGTCTTTTCCAGACCAGATACTTAGACATGGTAAGTAATTATAAGCTTGAAGGACTAACAAGTGAGGGAACAGCAGAATTACTTACTAATTTGTGATTATGAGGGAAAGTATTGTAATAACAACACTGGCTTTTTCTCTGCGAAGCTTGTGGGTATTTTAACTTTTACTAGGCATTTCTATTGGCCTCTGTACGTTAGAATATGCTCTATAATGAGGTTTCTCATTCTTAAAATCCATATAGGTAACTTATAATAGTATATCCTTGTACCCAGTGAATGCACTGAAAGTATAAGTAGTTTAAAAAATTGGAATTTTCATAAGGCTGATAATGCATCAATGAAAGAGCTAGAACTAGACCCTCCAAGGTCCTTTGTTTGAGTGCATTTTTTTCATTGGTATTATGTTCCATGTTTCATCAAAGTGGTAGAGTTCAGTTGAGATTCAGGCCTCAACTTCATATATATCGTTTTTATTATTTTGTTTTCTACACAGTGTACTTGGAATTTAAAAAACCTTTTCATAGGTGTTGCTTCAACTAGGATGTTACTTTCAAATACTGATTAACCTAGAGAAGAGAACAGTTTACAATTATCTTATATCTTAACTAAATACCAAGAACCTTCTTGTGATTCCAAATATGTAAACCTAAATAGGGGATTTGATTATGATAAATAATCTTGCAGAAATTTAATTCGATTCAGCGATTCAACAGATGTGTTCATTGACTCTTTTATGCAGAGAACTGTGTTGAGACAGAATGGGGGTAGGGTGGGGAATGTGTACAAATTTAAAATGATATCTTCCCTGATTGCAAAAAGTTTGCATTATAAAAGGGGCATTACAGATGCACAGGAATATAGGAAGGATATTATAGGGACAAAGAACAGATCTGGACAAAGATCTCTGAGGGAGGAGAGGTCAAATTTGGATGAAGAAATCAGAGAAGTCTTTATGGAAGTAATACATGAACTCAATATTAAAAGAAGATAAGATTCTCAGCCTATAGCAATGAGAAGGCACAGTGTACATTCTAGGCACATTAAATGGGTCCTCCAAATGTGGAGAGGGAGAAGGCAGCACAAGATCAGAAAAAATCCAAAAACCTTTTTCTTTGTAGTAAAGAGTACATGAAGGGATGTTATGTAAAATAAGGGAAGGAAGACTGGAGATCAATAGTGGAAGGTCTTAAATATGGATGTAAGATCTTTCAGCTTCTCAGAATACTTCTTTTACTCAGAGGTCAATCATCCTGTCCACCCTGAACTCCCCATCACCCATCCAGAGGGACTACTCAGTACATTTCCTCTTTACTTCTTGGTGCACTTTCTCTCTCTCTTTCTTTCTCTCTCTCTCTCTCTCTCTTTCTCTCTCTCTCTCTGTCTCTTCTCTCTCTCTCTCTTCTCTCTCTTATCTCTCTTTCTCTCTCTCTCTCTTTTTGTGAAGTAGAAATAATTTTTAGAGGCACTTATTCAGATTACTAGGAACTAACTCAGTATTTAATAACGGGATTTTTATCAGTTACCTTCAAAAACAAGGTAAACCTTTCTTTAGATAGAGAAAATATACTGTTTCTGACCACATATTTTGGGACTTTCAGATAAAAAAATTCACATACTCAAGTTACTGCTAAATTGTGTGTGTATTTATGTGTATTCCTCTGCATGTATATATTATACATGTTCATGTGAGTTAAAGTCAATCCATTTTAAAAATTGAAATTGAAACCTATTCATTTGTGAATATTATCACTGAATGAGTCACAATGAGGAACAAGTGCTATATCAAAGAGTAGAGCAAATAATTCATTCCAGACCTATCATTCTTTGACAGTTGAATAGACCAGAGAGTGACAGGAGTTTGGTATCAAAAATACATCACTGACTAGTAGGGCAAAATGGACAGCAGTTACTTTTGTATTATTATTGAACTGGTCCAGGTGCAATTTATTTCAAATATTAGTTACAAGTGATGCTACAGAAAAAAAATGAGCACAGAGATAAAAAAGAAACAATTTTTTTAGTGCCAAAAGCTCTTTAGAATGAAATAACAAGCTCTCTAGAAGAGAATTTAAGAATTAAGAAGGTCTATCAGGCTACCAGGTTTCTATTACATTATTTCAATGCAGAAATAATATGGCATATTGGAAAGAACATTTTACTGGTGGAGAGAGGGCTTGGGTTCAAATTTACCATTTTTGTATGTTTAGGCAAAGGGCCTTGGATGAGAGAAAGCTATATTGGAAAGCACCCTAGCCCTGGAATCTAAATGGTTTGGGTTCAAATTCTGCCTCTGATGTTTATTATTTGTGTGATGTCAAGAAAGTTGCCTAAATTACTTGATCCTCCATTTCCACATTTATAAAATTAAAGAATTTGTCGCAGGTATTTTTACAACTCTAGATCTTCTAGCCTACAGTCTAACTTCCTTTATGACTATTCATCTTATTATGTTATGATTTTCAGGATATCCACCTGACACACAATTATACTTATTTTGGAATATCTCAAAAGTGGAATACTTTCTTCACCGTGGGTCCTCTCCATATTAATGCATGTTATAAATGTATAAAATTGACTTGGAAAAAGGTAATCTAGTTTTCAAAACCTACCTCTGACACGTGTGTATAACCATGGGCAAGTCTTAGTTTTTAAATCCAGAAATGAGGTTGTTAATATCTATAACACCTATCTCACAGAACTGTCATTCCCTCAGATTAGATTATACATACAACATTCTTTACCAAATTATATGTTAATTATTATTCCTTTTTCTAACTTCACCATAGATTTGAATTCCATTCTTCATTCCTTCTCCTTACAAACTCCATAGTTGAAAATTTTGCCTTATTACTTCCTAACTTTCCTTTCCGCCCTCTTCTGCTTTTTAACATTATTTTATGTGTTATCTACCCCTATATAGTCCTGAAGGGCAGTATATGTCTTTTTGCATTACAAATATCCCTAGAGCTTAGCACAAAACCTGGCATATAGTAAGCACTTGCTGAATTGACTCAGATTAGCTATGGTTAGTAATGGAGTCCAGCTAGAGGATGAAGATGGCTGTCCTAACAAGGGGGAGGGGTAGGAATGTGTAGAATTCTTCCTCCTTCCCTTTTACCCCCCAACCTCCCACTGGGGGAGCAGTTGGACTAGAAGGCAATAACTGTTTAACTGAATCCCTTTTTGTTGAAGCAATGGAGGCTGTACAAGTTTGGTTAATTCAGGGTCTAGTTGGTAAATTGACAGGGAATAATCCCACTGAGATTAACAACTCTCACTGTTTAAATTATTCCCTAAACCCTAGGATAGAATAGGTTCCAGGTTGCTTTCAAATACAGATGACTTGCTCTCAGGACAGAAACTGCACCAGTGCTTAAATGAATGGATCATTTCTTCGGTAAAGTATATGGAAGGTAAGTATACACTAGTATAACTTCACACAGGCCCAGTAGCTTAACAAGAAAAGGGGTTTATTATTTTCAGGAGAACAGGGTGAGCGTAAGTGGTTTTAGGAGTGAAAGGTAGGTAAGCTCTCTAAAATCTCCAATGAACTTGTTGGCTACACATTCCCTGAAGAGGAATGTGTTTTGAACAACTTAACTTCTATCCCACTCACTAAATAATCTTTCTCCTAATCTAATGTAACTAGGTTTAAGATGGAAAGGCAATCTTCAAGATCTGTACAGTGATTAGTTAAAATGCTACAACTGAGATATTCTCCCAGTAGTAAACCGGTAAAGTAACACTCAGCCCTTGAGGTCAGAGATGAGTTTACCAAAGAGTTATCTAACTCTTCCTCCAACCCTTGAACCCACAAGGAGTGTGATCAAAGTGTCCTTGCAAGTAGGGTGACCTGGTGTTTTATACTTAGGTTTCTAACTGCCCCAACTGCCCCCTCTCCTGGAGTTCTGGGGGGCACTATGGGATTCTGTGAGGCAGTTTTAACCCTACTTAAGATGATGGATGCTACAAATTTAAGAGATACTTTGTTATATTATTAACATGGTGATTAGAGAGCTGGTCCTCTTAAATTTGAGTTCAAGTCCAACCTATGACATATATTGGCTGTATGATCTTGAGCAAGTAACTTAGCTTTTCAGTGACTGTGGACAATTCTGAGATTAAAAATTAAAAAAAAAATTCAAAAGTACCAACTCTGCTGGTAGGAGTTTTTTAGCATATGCTCCCTACATGAAGCAATTACAGGTCATACACAATTACATACCTCCCCACATCGCTACTAAGGCATGTGGATTTTAAAATTAATATACAATAACTAAAAAAACTAAAAATACATATATTTTATAAAGCTTTATTAATATTAAACTACCATAAAAAACTGGAGTGAAAAGATGTTAAACTAACTTCAGGCATGCTCTTGAAGAGAAGAGAGTGAGGGAAGAGCTACAGAATTTATAAAATAATAACATGACCACACAAATGTGGAGGCACAGGAGAGATTAAAGGGAATTTGGGGAAATACTAAGAGATTTGTGGGGGATGAAGCCCAACATTCAAAATATCCATTTATACAGGCATGAGAAGGTATAAGTATTATATAAACATATATATATATGTGTACATTCATGATATATATATGTGTGATACATATATGCATATATATTTTATGTGTGCATCTATACGTGTCTGTATATATGTGTGTATACTCATATTCCTTTATGTCTTAGCAGATGGTTTTTATGAGTTTCTGTGTCAATAGAGAATAATAACATGATGAGACCCACATTCTGGTGATGAACATCCCTGGTCTGGTCTCTGGGATCCAAACATGAAGCTCAGATACTCGCATGAAGAATGTTGTTCACAAATGGGCAACAGGAAAGAACATTAGCTGTAATGTTCAGAAGTAAAAGCAGTCCCCAAACAAGGATGGATTGTTTTGATGTTCTATTTTCTTTAGCCATTGCCCCTTGTTTGATTTAGAGCAGAGTCTTTCTTTATCCACTGCCTTTCTCAGGATCCTCCACTAAAATGCTGTTATAATGCTTCATGGTAAGGCAGAAGGGACTCTGGGTTGGCAAAGCCTCTGTGGGAAGAGGGGCAGCTTCACAAGTTCTCATCAGACTGGAAAGTCTTCAAATATACAGCAATTGTCTAAGTACAAGGCTAGCTAAATTCCCAGAACCTCTTCACCAGGTCAGCCCTTTGAGGATGAATTTTTTTTTTTAATATACCATGAAACCATTAGAAAAGTATTTACCAAGCCATAGAGGGACTGTGGTCTGTTCTAGGGGAAAGAACACACTAATAGACAAAATCATGAATTGTGGTGATACAGACATTTCTGTTTTGCCAGGCACAAGGAAATCACAGTGCCACTCAGAGTAGAGGAAAAGGAGATTTATTATCCAGACAGGATCATTCCTCAGGTCTGGGCCCCGAGGCAAGAGGCCCTGGCTATTTTATACATAATGGTGCATAATACATACACAATCAGAGGTTTCTTAAACAAGATGGCAGTCAAATGTTTACACCTGTATCTAGGGTGAAATAGGTGGGTATTATGGATGGTAAGATTTGTAGAATTGTTGTATCAAAGATTGGTATATCCACTCAGAGGGTAGGCCAGAGAGGCAATTTGTAGGCCCAAAACTAGGCCTATGGTTCTGAGAGGGCCAACTATCTGACTAGTTGACAACTTGGTAAAAAATAGTAATTGAAGTTTATTAATATCAAGTAAAAGAGGAAGGGAGGAAGACCAGAAATAAGGAGTTCCTAAGCTTAAAATCTGGATACTCTACTCAAACTCCTATGGGCTCTGTGAGGAAACATCTCCACAGGTCTTCAGGCTGCCTGACTCTGGTCTCACTGTCTATAATCCCCACACTATCTAATCTATCCTGATTTAACTGGCCCTCCAAATTAATGGTTGATAAGATAAAAGTTCCTCAGGATCTGATAGCTTGAACCCTTTGGAGAGTTCACCCTCTTCGGCTAAGCCAAGATGGCGGGGCCTTTCCCACAGCCAGGCTTCCCTGGGTACTGGTGGCTCTCTCTCAGAGGTCACGAAACACTCAGGAAACAGGATGTTTCAGGAACACAGGCAGATGGAAATTGGAGAAAGGGAATGACAAAATCTTCCATCAGGCTATCAGAATCTCAGGATCTCTGGAAAGCAGGGACCTTCAACTCTCAGGGAACAGGTTTGTCCACGTCCAAGGCTTAGGCAGCTCCCCCAACAGGAAGTTACTGCTTTGATCCATCTCAACCGTATCAGTGTGTCCAGTTTTAAGACGTCCCCAGATTCTAGAATAGCTCCTCCAGTTCCGTGCCTGTGGCCAGTCTTTCTTTGCAAAGTTTTACATTGAGTGTCTTATGCAAAATCTTTCCTTCTTTTTTTCTCTCTCTCAAGGGGGACCTGCAGTGGGGGGCCCTTAATGGAAAAATTGATTTTTCCATGACAGTGGAAATATGAAAATATAGTTCCCAGGACGCAATGGTTACGTTTTTCATTGTTTTCTATCCTTTAGTTCTTTAATCATTATTTTATGTGAATAAAAGCTGAAATATATGACATTTACTATTCTTAGACTTTTAGTAACTACAATTTTAAAACCTTAAACAATACTTTCAATATGCTTTTGCCATCTTTCACTTAAAACTTTAGTTTGTGTGCCATTACTATAATATTATGACTGAATATATGAAAGAAAATATTAAGTCCTCTCTAGTTAATTGGGTCATGCAAAACAAAGAGCAATAAGATTGTGAGTCATTAAAAATCCAGACATTTATGGTCTTGGCAAGTCACTTAACCATTGTTTTCATCAGTTTTCTCTTTTAAAAAATTAAACCCTTACTTTCCATTTTAGAATCAATCTATGTATTGGTTCTAAGGCATAAGAGTGGTAAGGGCTAGTCAATTTGGGTGACTTGCCAGGAGTCACACAGTTAGGAAGTGTTTGAGGTCAGATCTGAACCCAGAACCTCCTATCTCTGGGCCTGGCTGTCTAACCACTGGACTACCTATCTGCCCCCAGTTTCCTCATTTTTAAAATGGGAATAATAACAGCACCTATCTGATAGGGTTGTTGTGAGGATCAGATGATGAGATATTAGTGAAGATCTTTACAAACCTTAAAACATTATTTCTAATTCTATTTATAATGATGATTATTTTTACCATTATTAACATCATCACTAAGTGCCAACAATTGTGCAGCGTTAGGGATAAAAATACAAAAATAAACAATGTTCCTATCCCAAAGAGTTTGCTTCCTAATAAAGAAGATAATATACTTAAGGGAGAGGTACCCAGGATGGGGAAATTTGATCTTTCTCTTCCCCCCAATAAAACGAAAAATTCTCCCTTTTATTTTATTTTTTGCTTTTGTTTATACTCAACAGTTTCAATTCATTCTGACTTTAGCCTTCCTTACTTATTCTTTATAGGACTACACTATGCTTTTGTATTTATTTTCTGTTACTTGCCCTTGCTTCCATCTTCTGTACACCAAAATTGGTTGATGTGTTTTCCGTGCATTCACTTTGATCTCTTCAGATTAACTCCTGTTTCCCATCATCAGAATTGTTTCCTTTCATGTCTCTAGAATTTAATGACTTTTTTCTCATCTCTTGTCAACTAGATTTTCCTGTGGAATTTTAGTTTGAGGATTCATATCTTTCCTTCCTTTGAAATCTGCTGTCCTAAAATTTAGGGTGTATGTAAACATTTGGCCTGGTTTACTTCTTTTATCACATAGGAAAGTCACTTCCACCTAGGATTCACATAATTTTTTTTATTTCAAACACAAGTCTTTTTTATTGACGAGCCACAGCTTTTTAAAAAATGAAACCTTTTCTTTTGTTTCTCAAAAACATAAAGAATGAAATTATCAGGTCAAGATATAGCTACCAGTTCTCTTTTGGCAGAGAAAGTGCTCTAGCAGATGTCTTTTCAAAATTAACTTTTAAAAAACAATCTATTTTCTCTCTCTAACACCTTTCCCCCATTAAAACAAAATTCTTGTAATAAATATGCATAGTCAGGCACAGATTCTTTCATTGGCTATGTCCAAAAATATATGTTTCATTTTGCCCCTGAACCTGTAGCATATTGTCAGTTTAGTAGCATTTGATCATCATTAATTTGTAAATGTAGTTAGTTGTTAAATCAATCAGAACTTTTAGGCATTTCCAAGTTAGTTTTTACATGATTCTTATAATTACTTGAATTGTTTCCTGATTCTGCCTACTTCATTCCGTAACAATTCATATAAATCTTCCCAAGTTTCTCTGAAACCAAACTTTTATCATTTCTAATAGTACATTATTATTCTATTCTATATATATTAATCTATTTAACCATTTCCCAATTAACAAGTATGCCCTTAGTTTCCAGTTTTTTGCCACAACAGAAAAAGTTCCTATTAACCTTTACGTGCATATGTCTTCTTTTCTTATTTCATCAATTTGCTTTGGGTATATGCCCAATAACTGTATTGATGAATCAAAGGACATGTATAATTATTAATTATTTAGAAATATTTCCAAATTTATTTCCAGTATAACTGGACTAACAATCCATACTACATAATGTAGGAAAATATAAGTAATGGGGTCACCAGGGATATTAAAATCAACTATGGGGTTTGTGGGAACACTCTCTGGGATGTAAGAGAGACTAAAACTGGACACCGAAGTCTTGTACAGCTACACCACTCCCAACTGAAAAAATAACAGCCAACTGTCACTCTGGCCAGAGGCCTTGAATTAACTGACAAGGTAACAAGGTGAAATTGGGTTTTAATTAGAAACAACTAAAAGGAGGGATAGGAATGACTACTCTAAAATCTTAACATCTAATAGCAAAACCCAAAGGGACAGGGAAGGACTTATTCAACTACACTAATCTAAGCTATTTAACTAACAGGGCCCAAAGAGCTATAAATGGAGTCTCTGGGTTTCTGCCTCAAACCTGGAACCTGCCAGGCTTGAGTGCAGCTGGGGCTTTTGTGGCTTTGGGATTTCTCACTGCAATCCACTGATGATGTCTGGATGCCAGGAGCTACAGTTGTCTCAGGAACCAAGTAGTAAGGGGTTTGCTTGAAGCACTGTCCTCTTCTCTTGTTCTTTCCTTAAATGCCACACCACACAGGATCCCAGGGGAAAACAGGAGGCAAGGTGTCCTTTGCTCTGAGGTCTCCCAGGCTGGCAACAGTTATTGCCTACCACTCATGGAGTCCACACACAGAACACAGATAGACTTCCTCCTCCTTCATTCCAACCTGGAATTCCCAGCTCCAGCTCCTTCCTGCTAGGTACTTCCTAATCAATATATAATCAATACCTAATAACCAGCTAATCTAATCTTACTCATAACAATAATGTAACTGTTTCCCCACACTCCCTCCAATATTTATCATTATTTGTTAAATTTATAAATCTAAAATATATGAGCTGTAGTCCCTGACCTGTTTTAATTTGAATTTTATTAACTTTGAAATTTAGAAAATATGGTGGAGTTTGTCAGAATTCTTCCTTAGAAAACTGTCTGTCCATTCCTTAGTTATTTTTAATTAAAAATTTTTATATACTTAGTAGCCACCATCACCACCAGAAATTTAAAATAACAAATGCATAAAATTTGTGTCCAACACCACAAATTCCAAATTGTTCATAATTTATTTGAAAAATGTAAATTACATATATGTGCTAATAGAAATATCCTCTACTTTTGAATTCCCTTTGAATTTGTTTTATTTTGATACTTTTTCTCTTTATTTTGTGGCTATTATTTTTCTAATGCAATCATAGTATCTTATTCTTATTCTCATTTCTTTTCTTTTCATATCTTCACATATATTTCTTTCCTTCAATATTTGTCACTTCTAATAACATAATGCAATCCATTATATTCAAACATCACAATTTATACAGTCATTTCTCACAATCATTGCATTTGTTATCTCCAGTTATTTTGTCATTATAAATAAAGCTTCCATGAATATTTTCATACAAACATGGATTTTTACCCTCTCAATAATGCCTTTAAGGACAAAAATCTTTGTAATGGGATCTGTAGGCCTATGAAGAAGAACAGCTTTACAGTTAATTTTCATCTTGTTTTCTAAGAAACAATTCACAACTATTCTATCAATATAATATTAGGCCTGTCTCTCCATGTTCCTATCAGCATTTAATTTGATCACTTTAACCTGTTTTGTTCTCAGTTAACATATATTATCAGAGCCAAAATTATCTAAATTGGTCCTTTGGCATCAGACATCTGTTTCCTCAATCAAGTCTTACCAGCTTGGTTATACCCGGAACTTTTATTTCAATGTCACAACCCTTCAGGAATGCAGGATTTCTTCCATAGTATGATGTGTTAAAATAAGACTTGAATATTTATGCTCTCAACCCATTCTTGGCCCAGTAGAAACTATGCTTGGATCATGTATATGCTCAGGCTAAGATCTACTCCTAGCCACAGTTAGTTATGTGGAGACTCTCCATATAGCTATCATATTTAATTGATCTAACGTTCTATTCATCTTCTTAACTTCTTTATAATTTATTTTTTGTTTAGATTTATCTAGTTCTGAGAGGAGAAGTTTAAAGTTCCCCACTATTACTATTTTCTCATTTATTTCTATCCATATCGCATTCAGTTTTTCCTTTAAAAATCTGGAATCTATGACTCTTGGTGATATAGGTCTAATACTGGTAATGTCCATATATTTTGACTATTTATCAATTGGGAAATGTATCAATTTCTTAGAAATATGAATAAGTTTCTTATACATCTTGTAAATGAAACTTTTATTAGAGAAATCATAATCAAGAATATCCCTCATTGCCATTAATCACATCATGCTTTTCTGCTATCCTTGTGATATTTCTTAATTTCCTCATCTATTTTCCCTTTTTGGTGGTCTACAACATACTACAATTTCTTTTTGCTTACTTCTCTTTTTCTCTTTATTGATATTTACTCATGTGTTATATACATGATGGTTTTTTTTCTTTTGCTACCTGAAATTTCTTACATGGATATATCTTAGTACACATTTACTTTGCAATGTCATCTCTGCCATATCTCCAAGCTATCCTATTTTCTTTGAATAATGGATACCCATCTTGAGCCATATTTCCATAATTTGTCTCATTTCACCAAGTCTTAGTAATACTGAGACCATATAATTTAATAATAAGATCTCAGTAATAATGAGCTCAAATTTGCTTCTTCGCCTTAGAAACTCTAGTTTTTATCTTGTCAGAACACTACTTAAAATGTGATGTCCTCTATTTTACATAATACACCCAGGTATCCTCTGATTAAGGCAAAATATAGTGATTTTATCACCTCCTTAATTCTGGGCACTACTTTTCTTAGTTCATCCTAACATTATTTACTTTTTGGGTTGTCATATAAGACTGGGGTATCATATTAAACTTGCAATCTTATAAAACTGATTGTTTTCAAATGAATTGCTCTCTAAAAACAATCCATTTTTTGGTCATTAATTTTTTAAACCCAAGTGTAAGAATTTAAAGTTATTCTTATTAGATTTTTATCTTATTGCTCAAATTCCTAATTCCCTAAAATCCCAAAGTCTGTGAAGCAGAGGTCCAAGGTGCTAAAGCAAATTATGGGGCATGGTACAATATTTTACATTTTTAAGAAACAAAATGACATACACAACATCTTTCAGATACCATATAAACTACTAGTTTGAAATAGTTCACATTTTCTCTTTTTAAAATTCTAAAATTTTATTTACAATATTTTCTCATGGTTCCATGATTTATGATGCTCCCCCCACCGCTGTTTCCTCCCCCTCCCATGCTGACAAGCATTTCCACTGGGTTATACCTGTATCATTGTTCAAAACCTATTTTTATGTTATTCATATTTGCAGTAGAGCAATCCTCTAACATCAAAACCCTAATCACATCCCTATTGCACCACGTGATCAAGCATATATTTTTCTAATGCATTTTTGGTTCCGCAGTTAGTTCACAGTGTCTACATTAGGTTATGATACATTCCTATCAGTGACATTATCAAATATTTAATATGTATATATATGTAAAATATATATTTAGTTATTTTGTTTTTGTTTTCAGCTACACCAGTAACTTCTCAGACTTTCTCATTTGTCACATCATGTCTTTGTGAAGCAGAGTTTCAGTGGTTACTTTGATAAAAAGTAAATATCAGACAAATCAATCTGGCACAGGAAATGAAGGTGGCCATGTTCAATCTGATTGCAAGGTCTGTGAAGTTATATAATTTCTAACAGGAACACACACATTTTATGAGTAAGTGATTGTAGTTGTTTAAGAATGAAATACAATATTATTATTTTATAATAATTTCATCTAAGATTATGTATGTATTTTCATATTATTATTAGGGCATAAATATTTATTATATTATTTGGAACTATTTAATAAACATAATTATTAGACATTTATTTTTCTCTGAGGGAACCATGAAAATTCCCTAAAGAATTTTAGAATTCCCTAAAATGAGGAGACAGACAAATAGATATAGATATCCCCTGACGCCTTCCTCAACTAAGACAATATTAAGGCTAGAGAATGAAGTTCTGCTGAAAAGGATGGACTTCATCATTCTGTTAAGATTTATGGAAGAAAGAATGATTAGTCTTAAAAAGATAAGTCATCTTCTTATCACCATGGCAATTAAAAATCATAAAATGAAAGATATTAGTAAATATATGGAGTTTTGACCTGGGTGCCTCTTTTAAAATGTGAATGGGTTGATTTTGCCTTTTGTGTTTCATTGAATTAAGATAAATGAAGTGAACTGTTGATGCTACAATGGCTACTCTCACCATAAGGAGGCTAACTCATGTTATACTTGTTGGGAAAGACAGAAAAGCCTGTTGAGAAAGATGATGGCCAAACTTTCTCCATTTCTCTCTCTCCTCTGTTTCTCCATCTCTGTCTGTCTGCTTGTCTGTCTCCTCTTCCTTTAAAGGAAAGTGTATTTCTTTTCAAAAATTTATCTCTATTCTTTAAAATTTAATTTACAAAATTTCTTTAATTTGTTTGAATGCTGACAAGATAAAATGTGATTGATCATTGTTCCTTCTCTTTTGTGTATTTCATTATTTGTGAATAGAAATTAGCAAATGAGACATGGACATTACACTGCAATATACAGAGGGAAGTGAAAGGTACAGAGGACAGACACTCCCAGAATCCTAGGATTTCTTATACTGAATCCTATAGATTTTGTCATATTTTAAATTTTTTTCTAAATCATAGGAGCAACCAAAATACATCTGGTTCATTTCCCCTAGTGAGATGCAATCAAAAAATAGTGGTGGCTGTTTGGTGGGGCATAGGGTATTAGATTCTGACTTCTCCATTCTTCCCTTTTCACAAATGAATAGAATAGTTGCTGTAGGAATGAATCCAAGGACAGTGACTAGAGGATGAAGCATGCCTGATGGAAGGAGAAGAGATATGATGGGGCAATACTAATGATACCCATATCCCAAGGGCAGGAAGCAAAACAGATTGTACACTTTCTTTACTATAATAGTCTAACCTTTGTCCTCCCACCTTCAACTAAACAAAACACCAAATTCTCAAAGATATTCTATCTACTTCAAATAACCTTTATATGTAATTGAATTCAAGAGACTATATATTTATTATTTATTTAAATCTAACATACATCCCATTAAACATATTATTTTGTTGTATTTTATTTTTCCATTAAGCATTTTAAATTAAAAAAGAATACAATCAATTCTTAATTTTCTGTATATGAGTATTTCAAGTTAAAAATTTAATCCCAGGTCATTTTCCTTATGCTACCCAGCATGCTTATGGGTAATTTCCTTTTGCTTTCTGTGGGTGTGTGCTTAGAAAATTCAAATAAACCTTAATATCATAGCCTAAGGAAAGTACAATTAAGAACATATGGTAAAACTACAGCTATAAAAATGATATAATATATTTTCCTGCTCCCATGGGCTTGGATGCTAGCAGTCCTGGGGCATCCTGAATTAACCCCTCTACTCTCACAAAACTAACTTTTTTTAATTACCCAGAACTCTTAGAGTTTAAGTTAGCTCTGAGCTCAGGCAAACTGACCTAAAACTTAGCTGATGGCCCTTTGGTCAAGGAATATATAGAGACAACTTTATTGATTGAGCAGGAGGATTCTAAGACTTCACAAATTTTCTCAGTCTGCCTTTACCTCTTTGTCAACTATTTTTTCCTCGTAGTCATTAAATGTGCTTTTAGTAATGTAATTTTAAGAAATCTAAATCTATAGTCTCTAAAAGGTACACTGAATTGGCTGTGAAAATCCCCATCCAAAACTAAATAATCTACCAAAACTAGAGAAGTTAAATGATACTTTTTGTATTAGAAGAAAAAGCAATAATTATTCAACAAGAAATAAGTATTTATTAAGAACTTACTATATGTAGGTAATATTCTATGTCTGGAGACTGGAGGAAAGGAGAGAGGTGAAGGGAATAAACTTTTGCACACACTGTCATGCCTGGAATGCCCTATTTCCTTATCTCCTACAATCTCAGGATTTCTTCAAAGCTGAGTTCAAATCACATTTTTGTAGGGTATTTTTTTTTGCTGCTCCATATACTAGAAGTTTCATCCCTTGATATATTTTTTGCATATCATTCTAAAAAGCTTACTACCACACCTCTATGTATACTTCTTCTAACTACTATGAAAATAACAATTTTAAGAGTTACAAAAATTATATTTCCATGTAGGAATATAAACAATTTGACCTTATTGAGTCCCTTAATTTTTTTTTTCTCTTTCTTATTTACGTATTTAAGCTTCTCTTGAATTTTGTATTTAGATATTTAGGTCTGGTATTTTCTTCAAGAATGCTTAGAAATCTTCTATTTTGTTAAATGACCATGTTTTCCCCTGAATATAGTCAGTTTTGATGGATAGGTGATTATTGATTGTAAACTCAGTTCCCTTGCCTTTTGGAATATAATATTCCAACCCTTCTGGTCATTCATTGTAGAAGCTTTAAGAGGAACTGAAACTGTGTAATCCTGACCAGGGCTCCATGATATTTGAATTGTTTCTTTCTGGCTACTTGCAATATTTTCTTCTTGACCTGGGCTCTCTTGAACTTGAGTATAACATTTCTTGGAGTTGTCTTTTGGTGATTTATCACAGGAGGTGATCTGTGGATTCTCTTAAAATCTATTTTACCCTCTTGTTCAAGAATATCAGGGCAGTTTTCTTTGATAATTTCTTTTTGTTGTTGTTGTTGTTTTGATCATGGCTTTCAGGTAGTCCAATATTTCTTAGATCACATCTCCTGGATCTAATTTTGAGATTATTTGTTTTTTTCAGTGAGATATTTCAAATGTTCTTTTCTTTTTCATTCTTTTGATTTTGATTTATTGTTTTTTGATGTCTCATGAAATCATTAGCTTCTATTTGCCCAATTTTAATTTTTAAAGACTGATTTTCTTCCATGACCTTTTGATCCTCCTTTTCCATTTGGTTTCTTCTATTTTTCATGGAATAATTTTATTCATTGAATTATTGTGCCTCTTTTTCCACTTGAGAAATTTTGCTTTTTAAGCTACTATTTTTTGGCATTAGTTTTATTTCCTTTCCCCATTTTTCTTCCACTTCTTTCATTTAATTTTTGAATTTCTTTTTGAACTTTTTCAGTGCCTGAGACCAATTCTTCTGCACTTTTGAAGTTTCACATGTAGTTGCTTTAATTTCACTCTACTGTACTGAATTTGCACCTTGCTCATCTTTGTCCCAATAAAAATACTCTATGTTAGACATTTCTTTTGCTGTTTGTTCATTTTCCCAGTCTTTTTGCCTATGGATTCAGAATTCTGAAACCCGTTGATTCTGTATCCTCTCCTGATGGTTCACAGAATTTAGAGCACTGTGAGTTATTTTGCCGTGAGCCTGGAAGTTTCACCACAGTGTAGGCTTGAAGGGGTCAAGATCTATGGGACTGGACTTCAAGGAATCACTGTGGGTTGATGCCAGTGCTTAGGACTTCAGAGGATGGGTGGGGGAGTGCTCTGCTGTTGGCTTAGGCAGGGTCCATGGACCTTAATGTTGATCTACATCCTGGCTCAGGAGCTGGGATAGTAGGAGGGAGGATGTTGAGCCTACACTCCTCTGTGAGTACTTTTTCTTCTGTTTCCCCCTTATCCCATGAAAATTGAATCTCTCTGTCTACCTTTCAAGTTGTTTTCCACAGGAGAGTCCTCTCACTTACACTTGATTCTGTGACTTCAGTCATTTTGAGGTTCTATTCTAAGGTTTGGGAGATTTAATGGTTTGAGAGGATTCTCTAAGCAGTTCCAGCTTTTGCTGCTATTAAGCCACCATCTTGACTCTGCCCCCTGATACTAGAACTTTCAATTCTGAAATACCTTCCTTTTGCATATTTGTACTTATTTATTTATATGTTCCAACAGAATGTAAACTCCTGAAAAGCAGGAGTTCATTTTGCTTTTCTTTGTACCTATAGAGTTAGGCAAAGTACCTAGGACATTAATGCTTTTTGATTGAGCAATTGATTGTTGAATGACAATTGTCTAATATAGAGAACATATTTCCATTTTAGGAAAAAGACATAAGAAAAGGAAAAAAATGAAGAGGAAATTTTTGGGTTGAAAATTGATATTTCACAGAACTACATCTAATTACTAGAGACAATTAGCTGATGAGAGCTCAGATAAAGAAAATATCACTGGAATTATGAACACTTGCTGAATTGAGCTTAAATTATTAGGTAAAAGAAGTGATAACTATAACCCATACACTTCTGTCCTCTGGGGAAGAGGTATGATGCATATTTTATTAGGATCATTCATTAAAGAAGTTTCATGATCATCGACAATTCCTTATTAAGTGAGGCTGCCTCCTTAATATTTGAGGAAAATTAATGTGAAAGCTGATGTTCAGATATGTTGGCTCTTATTTGAAGATGAAGACATTTTGAAATGAGTACAGGAATTCCACTGATACCATTTAAATCTTATGAGGGATAAAATAGGTTTGTCATAATGTTTAACAAAGCTGAATTTTCCTTCAGTTCATCCTTCAATGACAGATCAATGAATTACTTACTATGAAAAAAAAATGATGTCAACAGTAAAGAAGGGGAAAAAAGATAAAGCACTAACTACTGCCAGGCACTGAGCTTAAGCACTATTTAAATATTATCTTAGTCAATCTTCCCAACAATCATAGGAGATGGAAACTATTATTATACCCATTTTATAGTTAAAGAAAATAAGATAGATGTTCAAATGACTTGTCCAGACACAATTCTGAGGCAAGATTTGAATTTAATTCTTCTGGATTTCAGGTGCATTTGATCCACTGTGTTGCCTTAGCTACCCATGATACCTGGTTATTAGGGGTAATACCTCTTTTGCAGACAAATATGCATTTGTCACTCTGTTGTCTAGATATGTCATTTCACTACTGTAGGGAATTCCTGGCATCCAAACTCCCTCTACTGATGTAGATAGATTCTTTCTCTATAATTTAAAGTTAAAAGGTATTGACTGAGAATGCTTTGAAGTTAAGTGACTTGAAAATTGTAAATAGCTAGTGTGAACTAGAGTTAGGATTTAAATTTCACTCTTCCTGTTTCTAAGGACAGGCTTCTATCCTAGTACACAGTAGGCATTTAATAAATATTAGTTGACTTTCTGTCATTAGTTAACTAAATTGCCAGTTTTATGAATATTAAATTTTAATTAATTAATTACACTTTGGGAAATGTAAGACCTGGCAGTTTTGTTAGATAATAATAAATCCAGGGATGATAATATTTTAAACTAATTAAAATAATATGATAATAATACACTGACATTTATATAACATTATAAAATGAGTAGTTTACACTGATTACACACTTCTACAATTATTATTATCTCCCTTTTTTAGATATTATCTTCCCTTACCACATAGATTATGACTTGCCCATGGTCACCCAGTTAGTAAATGAAGGAATTCTATCATTCATTTCCACTGTAATTCATCCACTCATTCATCATATGTCCTCATTCAATATGGCTTTAATATGAATTTTCTGGACACCAAAAATACTGTAGATCCAAAATCTCTTCTGGTAAACTCATTTATTCTCTTCTTTTTGGATTTTAAATGACAATAGTTTCTCCTGATTCTTCTCTTAACCATTCTTCTCAATGATTCTTCTTAGACCTTTTTTGCTAGATCATTATCCATTTCCCGCTAACTCTAACTCTGGTAGGTGCCCACCAAGGTACTGTCCTTAACTCGCTGCTGTTCCATCTCTCCATATATTTCTCAGTAATATCATCAGCTCCATTGGGTTTAATTAAATAATGATTACACAGTTTCCAAATAGATATAGATGTAGATATATCACCATATCTATATCTATCTATCTATCTATCTATCTATCTATCTATCTATCTGTCTGTCTGTCTGTCTGTCTGTCTGTCTGTCTGTCTGTCTGCCTGCCTGCCTGTCTGTCTGTCTGTCTATCTATCTATCTATCTATCTATCTATCTATCTATCTATCTATCTATCTAAACATATAGTTCATGTCTCTCCTGAGCTTCACTTCTATATCACCACTGTCTGACAGACATCTTCACTTAGTGATTCATAAAAAATATTTTTCAGGAAACTTAAACTGTGTAAAATAATTTTAAAAATATTATCCCAAACCTTCTAGTCCTAATTATCTATCAGAAGGATAAAGATTCTTTTAGCCACTTAGGCTCACACTTTCAGAGTCATACTCAATTCTTTTCCTGACTTCACATCCCAAAAGTTCTTAAGTCTTTTCAGTTCAACTCTCATAACATTAAACATATCTATTCCCCTTTTTTCACTCACATAAGCTATCACCTTAGATGGCTCATCATGGCATCATCCACTCATCACTCATCAATGGATAATTGCAATAGTGACCTGAACAATTTCCCATCATCGAGTCTCTCCCTACTCCTTTTTATGTTCTACACAGCTACCAAATAATCTTCTATTTCATGTGATCCTCCTACCCAAGAAGCTTCATTCCCTACCCCCATACCTCCAGAACAAAATAGAAACAGAAAGTTGAACCATAAAGCCCCTGACGTTCCTTAAAGTCTTACCAAATCTATTAAGCCCTTATTTTGCAATCTGGCATCAGCTTTTAGGGCTTGTTTCAGTTACTTTTCCCTCAGGCAGTCCATGTTTCAGTCAAATTGTCCTATTTATATTTTGTGCACATGCCATTTCATCTCTTACCTATATTCCTTGCACAGAATGTTTGCCATACCCGCAGTCTTCTTCCTGCTCACCGTCATCTCTTGAAATAACCATCTTGTTTGAAGTTTTAGCTCAGATACTTTTATTTGTTCTCCCTAGTGTTTAATATTCCTTCCCTTCTCCTAGTATTAATCCCTTCTTTCAAGGAACTGCCAGGTATTAAGAATATAGATTTTTTTTCCATTTGAGAACTCTTCCACAAAATGAGTAATATGCTAAAATATTTTTATATGATTATACATATAAAATTCATATCAGATTGCTTGCCAACTCTTGGATTTGGGAGGGAAAATGTATAATTAGAGAATTTTGTACCTTTAAATTACATTCCCCAGAATGTCTTTGGTATTTCCCAAAATTCCTTTTAAACTCTCCACCATGTTGCATGGTCATGTTTTGTATATAAGTTCTGTAATTCTGCCTCTCTCTCTCTTCTCTCCCCACTGGGACTGGGTTAGCTGCCTTTTTACTTTAGCTTGTTTATTTTTCTTCAAGTTATTTTTAATAAATCTTATTAAATATAATACTTAGAATATTGAATATAAATTTTAATCTTTACAAAGGGACAGAGAGAGGGAGGTATGAAGGGTCAGAGGAAGGGAGAAAATTTGGAACTCAAACAAAGAAATAATGTTAAAATTGTTTTTACATGTTAGAGGAGAAAATAAAATATAATTAAAAAGAATATAAAACAGATTTAAAGATAATTTCAAACAAGTTTGAAATCATCTTTTACTATCTTCTATATTCTTAAGCCACAAAAGCTTCTTGAAGGGACTTTTATATTTGTATCTCTAACAATTTAGCACAGTGAAAAGAATGTAGAGAGTCCTTTCATGTAGTAAATTAATACGTAGGGAATGAAATGGAATTAAAATACCTTCATGGTCTCTAATGGAAAGAACATTTGTTTGGGAATTGGGAAACTTTGGAATAGTTATGGTTCTGCCATTGACAGAATGACCTCGGACAAATCAGTTAAACCTTTCTGAGTATTAATTTCCTCATCTGAAAAGGAGAGTGCTTAGCTGATCTCTATGGATTAGATGATATATAAGCTTCCTTCTAATTTCAACTTTATATAATCATACCTGGGAATTGGTGTAAGTCTCCCAGAGAGCTTTGTGCATATGTTCCTCGGATTGGCCCTAATAGACCAATTTCATGTATGCTCCCCAGAGGTATCCTCCATTCAGCCTCTGAAATTTATTATATAGCTCGTCCTAACCCCCTTATATTTCTGTATTCTCTGGAATCAATAAGAAGCTTTTTAAAAGTTCTGTCAATAATGTTAATGTAGTAATACCTCATTTATCTGGTACTTTTCTGCCTCCTTAAACAGCAGATCCTGAGTGTAAGACAACTTATGCTTGGTGACTTAAGGTCATCTTTATGAATAAATAAGGAAAGAATATTTCTGTGAAAATATTAGATTTTTCTTTCTCAATCTATCTCTCAGTACAAAGGTAAACTAATGCCCACAACATCTCATGAATTATAGAACGTGACTATTATCTACCTTTGCTTTAAATTTTTAATACCTACCAAGCTGAAATGAAAATGAAGGACAAAACAAACACATTGTTAGACAGGTGACATGGAGACATGGGAAGAGTTAGGTTTTTTCCCAATTTATCAGAAACAGACTGGTATTCAGAAGTAGACAGTGAAAAATGAGGCTAAAACAACACATTGGTTTCTCATTTTTTAGACTCATTGAATTATATGAATAACTAAAAGAAAAACTTAAGCAAAATATTTAAACTCATTTTGCAGATGATTCTTCAGTAGGTATTAATTATTTTAAGATATGACATTTATAGCATCTAAAATGAAAGATTTCATTTAGGCTCATATAAAATAAATCACATATGATGAATCCTTTAAAATTTAGATATTTAGAAACAATGAATTTCGTATTTCATGATGAAATCAAATCATATCCTCTTCTTCATAAAGCTATGTTAAATGTCACAGTCAATAAATCAAAGGCATGATTTCACCCAAGTGGCTGTAGGAAGCTGTTTACAACTTAACTTTATTAAAGAATTACTCAAGGCTAAGAGATACTGGTTCAGTCATTCCACAAATCCAGTCAAGGACAAGAATTGAACCCAAGTCTTCTTGATGCCAAATCCAGCATTCAATTCACTATACCAGGCTATATCATAGTCATGATCATTTATAAATGAATTTTATCCTAAGAACTTCTGGATTTTAAAGCTATGGACTATAACTATAGAGTGTTTAAATAGAATATATGAAAGATGCTTATAAAATAAATGAATTAAAAAAAGGAGAGATTGGTAAGGCATCATATTAGAAAGGTGATCATGGTCAAATTGTATTATTTCCCTTAAACTTTGATTTCTTCATTTATATATGGCAGAGACCATACCATGAAGCATGCCCAGGGCTAATATGAACTCTCATAGGTCTTGTCCTGTGGGTTCAGCATTGGAAGATGTGGCATCTTGGGGTATTGCAACCATTTCCAGGACTGCATTGTGATAACAGGATTCAAACGTGGGATGGGGAGCTTAGGCTCTTTGGAATCTGTATTAGAAAATATTGGCTATGGATCCAGAAAGATCCTCCTGCTGGACCATAAGAGGGATAACTCCATCCTCTATCATCTTCTCTTCTTCCTGTTCAGGAAGTCCTGCAGGTGATTATTTTTGAGATTTTCTATGTGAGATTGCAAAAGAAAACCTATTCCTGTGGTAGTTATAGTGGCTTCAAACAAAGGTGCTTCCTAAGTAAAGTTGAAGCTCTGTTTTTATTCACTGGACATCTTTTTGTAAGAACAGGTGACCAAACAGGTATCATAAAGACATACTTTTTAGGAGGAGCTATCTCAGAATTTTCAGAATACTTTTTACCTCAGTCTTTGCTGATTTCATTTATGGGATATGTATCCTTTAACTAACAGCTTTAAAAATTTTAATTGTCTTTTAAAAAATTTAATTGTCCTTTAAAAAAAAGGTTTCAGATGGAGCAACTCTTCTTTTTTGATATAAGCTAGTCCTTTTTGATATAAGCATCCTGATTCCTATAATTGAATCAAGGGACTAGTAAGGAGATACTTTTCATTATATGGTACAGGAATATGAAAAATAATAAAATTTAAGCCAGGGAGTTTTCATGAAGAAAGTGAGAAATTCACTACTCCATGACCTTTAAATATCTTTTCTTTATAATTTATTTTTTAATTAGCAAGCATTTGTTTGTTCATCCTATCTCCCATGAACTGAAAAAAATCATTATAAAATATGCATATTGAAGAAAAACAAGTTGCTCTTGCCTGTTTCCTAAATTGCATGTTTCATTTTGCACCATGAGTCTATCACATATCTGTTAAGAAGCAGAGAGCATGCTTCATTCTACATCTTCTGAAGTGATGATGACTCATTGATGAGAGGTTAAGGTTTTCAAAGTTGTTTTTTACAGTATAATTTTTCTCTTGTTTCTGCTTCTTTTATACTGCGTCAGGTCATGAAAGTCTTTCTAGGTTTCCCTGATGCATTCCTGTCACCATTTCTTGTGGCTCAATAATATTACATTAGATTCATATACTGACATTTTTTTATTCATTCCCTAAATAATGGGCACCTTTTTAACTTCTCATTCATTGAGATGTCAGAAAGACTTACTGTAAAAATTTTTGAACATATGGGTTATGATCTTCAGTGATGAAGAGAATAACCATGTTGATAAATTCCCAGTGCCATTGGAATATCAGAATAATTAAATATTGAATTACTCATCTTCCTCACAATTATCCTTTTATATGGGTAGTTTCCAAAAACAACATATTGACATTAGAGGATAATTTATTTTTGGATTTCAACAAAAAATTTTTGGAAGATAGGATTGAGAGGTTAAACTTATTTAAAATATTACTTATTTTACCTTTAACTTGTTCTTTTAAATACCTGTTTTTAAAGTTTTAAAAAATTCACAATATATTATTATAGTAAAATGTGTCCAAACATATAAATAATTATACATATATTGTGGGCAAATCATTAATTCAATACATTATTCTGAGCAACTCAAGCTCTTGTATGAATCTCAAAGAATTTATATCTTTTGATATAGTTACTATATGTAAGGTCTGCCTCCTTGATTATGTTAAGTGATACTACTAATATGTAAAACAAACCATAATCTCATTCTTTGCATATAATTCTGTGGGAAATCTGGCTCTGTATTTCCAAAGTAAGT
The DNA here is from genome assembly GCF_016433145.1 of Gracilinanus agilis. NCBI lineage: Eukaryota > Metazoa > Chordata > Mammalia > Didelphimorphia > Didelphidae > Gracilinanus > Gracilinanus agilis. Next base: position 452,190,946 of record NC_058133.1, read on the forward strand.
ACATATAATTCTAATTGAGATTAGCAAAAAATGTTTAAGGAAAACACATTCAACCTGTATTCATCTGTATTTATCAAACTATATTCTGTATTTATCTATATTTATCAAACTATATTCTTTATCTGTATTTATCAAACTACATTCTTTAATAATTTAATGTTATAAGATGCTGAAAGGACTTTTATCATGGGATTTCCCCTAGATTTTCAGTTGATGGAAATAAGAGCTTATATATATATATATATGTATATATATATATGTATGTATATAAAAATCTACATATATTTGCATTCATTCACCTTTCCATCTATCCATCCAGTCAACACATGTTAATCAACAAACATTTATTAAGTATTTACAGTGTGCTAGGTACTGTGCTAAGTGTTGGAGATAGAAAGGCAAAAATGAAACAATCCCTGTTCTAAAACCACTAATAATCTAATGAGAGGGAGAGGGAAAACAGCAACATATATATAAATAGTAAGATAATAGTGGATAAAGCATTGGTCAGGAAGAAGTGGGCTATGATCCCAATAGGATCACATAGCTAGGACATATCTGAGGCAAGGTTTCACTTAACCTCTCTCTGGCTTAGTTTCCTCATGTATTAATTGAGGCTATTCACTTGATTGCCTATAAAATCCTTACCAGATTTAAATCTATGATTCATGGTTCCTAAAAATATGTATTGAGTAGATGGAAGGTATCCTTAGAGAGGTAGGGCTCTCAGAGAAGCTTACCAATGTCATCTAACAAAGGAAATCTATGTATGAAAAGGTTTCAGAATCTGAAGTGATGATTCATTATATTATGAGATCATGAAATTCCAATACGGGTAAATATTTTGGACACCTTAGGAAATTTATAGTTATAAATTTAGTTTATATTTAAACAGAATATCTTGATAGAATAGAGGTTCTTAATTTGAGGTTCCTGAATATTTCTAAAAATTACTTTCATATTGCATTTTAATATAGTTGGTTTTTTAAAACAAATTTTATGTATTTTAAAAACCGTATTCTGAGAAGGGGTCTATAGGTGTCTTCAAAATGACAAAAGGGTTCATTACACACACACACACACACACACACACTCACACAAAATTGAGAAAACTGTGTTGACTAATACATTGCTGGTGGAATTGTGAATTGATCCAACCATTCCAGAAGGCAATTTGGAATTATGCCCAAAGGGCTTTAAAAGAATGCTTGCCCTTTGATCCAGCAATACCACTACTAAGTTTGTACGCCAAAGAGATAAAAGATGGTTGTACAAAAATATTTGTAGCTGTGCTTTTTGTGGTGGAAAAATTGGAAAATGAGGGTGTCTCTCCATTGGGGAATGGTTGAACAAATGATGGTATCTGATGATAATGGAATACTAATGTGCTATAAGGAATATGAACTACTCGATTTCTATGTGAACTGGAAAGACCTCCATGAACTGATGCAAAGTGAAGTAAGCAGAACTAGGAGAACATTGTACACAGTAACTGAAACATTGTGGAGCAATCAAATGTAAGACTTTGCTACTAATAGCAATGCAATGATCCAGGATAATCTCAAAGGATTTATTAGAAAAAATGCTATCCACATTGAGAGAAAGAACCGTGGGAGTAGAAACGCAGATGAAAAATATATGATTTGTCACTTGTTTATATGGGTATGTGGTTTGGGGTTTTGGTTTTAAAAGATCACTCTATTACAAAAATGAATGTTATGGAAATGGGTACTGAGTGATAATACATGTATAACCCAGTGGAATTGCTTGTCAGCTCCAGGAGGGGGGAAGAAAAAAGGGAGGAAGAGAACATGAATCATGTAACCAAGGAAAAATATTTAATGATAAATAAATATTTTTTAAAAAACTGTGTTGAGTATACCAGAATACTAAAGGAATTATAATGTCCATGGGCAGAAGTTGTGAGATTTGAAAATGATATCTGGATATTATTGTCTAAGAGCCAAATATATTATATTCTTGCTATAGAAATCAGTCCCTATGTAAAGCAATTGTCCAAACTAAAAGGCATAAGAAGATACTAGGGAGTAAAAAGCACATTCCCACCTAGAAACAAAATGACTGCAAAAACTTGTAATAATTCTTTAGAAAGTTAAACCTGGTCCAGACCCATGTTGATGTCAACACAGTAGAGTGCTAATTGCTAATTCTAAAAGAATTCATTCTCTTTTGAGAATTTCATTGAGGCGAACTGTCACCTTATAAGAAACCTAAAGGTACAATGTTTTCTCCTTGACTTTTCCTGTTTGGGGATATGGCTATGATCTAGATATCATTTTGACCTGAAAGACATATGTACCACAATTTTTGTTTGACAAAAGGGTATAGCATTATTTCTTCCATTGCTCATAAGATTATTTTTCTTCTGTTCTTTCTAATTTAGTTCTGTTCTCTTACCAGAAAAGACCAGGATACCTTTAAAAATGCCAGTAACTAAAATCAGATTTATAAGTAAAAATGATTCTTATTGCCTTCTTAGCATGTGACTTTTGACAGTGATGATCTTTTAAAAATAAATGTTTGCTGGAGAAGTAATGAAATCATATTTTATTATTATAATCATATTTACAAAGAGGCAGTTTCTGTCACAATTCTGAGAGATATTGAGAATAGACTTTAACTAGAGATATCTTGAAGCAAACTCCTAAGCAGAAATAGCTTAAAATTCATTCCCCTGTTAAATGAAGGAGAAAAGAAATGATATTTTATCCTCTTTTATTTCCTAGTTGAATCTGTATCTGGTTCCTCAAGTATCAAATTTTCATCTTGTATAAATGAAGATACTGAATAGCAAAATAGATAATGCATGCATTTACAAGAACAATATAGCTGCGTTAAATGGTGGATAGTGTGCTGTGACAAGAGGCTCCAGGTTCAAAATACTGCCTCTGACATGCAGTAGCTATGTGACCAAGGGCAAACATTAGGTCCTGGGAAATTGTCTAAGATTTTCTACTAGGTATGGATGACTTCCCGAAACTTATAAAGTCTTTTCAAGATTGCTACGAATCAATCACTCAAAAAATAATTTTTAAGCACTTAACTATGTGCGACGATCTAGGGGCAAGAGATATAAAAACAAAAATGAAGCAGTCTGAACCCTGAAGAAACCATGGATATTATTGATAAAACTTTAAACTATATTTGTTAAGAAGTTGGCAAAATTTCCCAATTTCAAAATCCCAAGTAAAATATAATATCAATACTTTGCATATGTATATTAATTAATAGATTATAAATTATTTCACAAATACTATTTTCCTATAATCCCCACAACCAATTTAGATGATAAATGGAATAGATACTATAATGCTCATTTTATTATCCTGAAAATTAAGTCTTGAAAAATGTAAAAAAAGTAATGTGGAACTCTTTTTATATGGCTGCTATTGACTTAGGTATGATGATAGAATTACAAATTGGTAAAAAATCTTCATAATAAAAAACTCTGACAAAGGTCTAATTACTCAATTACATAAGGAGCTAAATCAATTGTACAAAAAATCAAGCCATTCCCCAATTGATAAATGGGCAAGGGACATGAATAGGCAATTTTCAAATAAAGAAATCAAAACTATCAATAAGCACATGAGAAAGTATTCTAAATCTCTTATAATTAGAGAAATGCAAATCAAAACAGCTCTGAGGTACCAACTCACATTAGAAGATTAGTGAACATGACAGCAAGGAAAAGTGGTGAATGTTGGAGGGGATGTGGCAAAATTGGGACATTAATGCATTGCTGGTGGAGTTGTGAATTGATCCAACCATTCTGGATGGCAATTTGGAACTATGCTCAAAGGGCTTTAAAAGACTGCCTGTTCTTTGATCCAGCCATAGCACAGCTTGGCCTATACCCCAAAGAGATCATAGGAAAAACACTTGTACAAAAATATTTATAGCTGCACTCTGTGGTGGCAAAAAATTGGAAAATGAGGGAATGTCCTTTGATTGAGGAATGGCTGAAAAAATTGTGGTATCTGTTGGTGATGGAATACTATTGTGCTCAAAGGAATTATGAACTTGAAGAATTCCATGTGAATTAGAAAGACCTCCAGGAATTGATGCAGAGTGAAAGGAGCAGATCCAGGAGAACATTGCACACAGAGACTGATACACTATGGCACAATCAAACATAATGGACTTCTCTACTAGCAGCAACACAATGATCCAGGACAATTCTGAGGGACTTATGAGAAAGAAAACTAGCCACATTCAGAGGAAGAACTGTGGGAGGAGAAACACAGAAGAAAAACAACTGCTTTAACACATGGGCTGATGGGGATATTATTGGGGACGTTGACATGTAACAATGAGAAAATATTCAAAATAAAAAAAGAATTTCCTCAAATGCAGATGAGTTAGGGAACATTTTATAAAAAAGGAATGAACATAATCTACAAGAAGTAGAGAAGGGCAGGAGTTTCTTTTTAATATCAAATTGCTCATTTTGGCTGGAGTGAAAAGATCATAGGATCATGTTATTGTTCATCCTTCCTTTTTTTGAAAAACACCAGTGGTTTCATGGAATGATGTCTTGCATGTGAATTGTGTCAAAATCAGGCAGAGTAAGCACAAAGCTTTCAGCTTCACTTGCTCTTCCAGAGTTATCAAAGTCTAATGAAAAGGAAAAAAAATCAGGATGACTGATGATGGCCTCTGATAGCATGGATTAACTTGATGTTGTTGCTCTCTGACCAAGCTCTAAGCACTCTACAATACTTACCTCAGTTGCCTTCATGGCTATTGAAATAAAATGTCCTCATGTGACCATTCCATTGGTGGACATCCCCCAAATTGCTGATTGGTTTGAGGCCTGTCAATTAGCCTCAACTTGTCTTAGCTCACCAAGATGTTTTTATTGGAGTGTGGCTGCTGCACTTGCTACAGCTTCTTGGAGTCACAGATGACAAATGGACACCAAGGATGGATAAGCAGCCCTGAAAAGGGATCAGTAAGCCCTTAAATTGGAGGTGCTAATCCTCCTCGAATATTCTACACATCTCTGTATCATCAAACCAGATATCTAGAGAGGAGAGGGACCTTAGAGGACATTTAATCCAGACCTTCATTTTTAAAATGAGGAAAATGAGGTCTGGAGAAATTAAGTGCCCACCGAGGTTATATAGATAGTGAGTTGTAGAGACAGGATATAAGTTGAGGTTCTCTGACTATAAAGACACCAGACCAAGGAGCATTAAGTCCATCAATTCTTTTGTCCTGGACAGTATTCTTCTTAAAAAACAAGATTAAAATATCATTAGATAATGACTTATATTCCAATCCAATGACTTAACTTCCAATCCACTAACCAGCCCCATAAAGTTTTTTTTCAAATGAACTCTAATCTAGCAATGCTACTTTAGTCTTAAACTTGTTAAATCCTTTTTTTCTTTTACTCCAAGTAGAAGACTTTACATTAATCCTTATAAATGTTTTATATTATTACATTTGAATTGTTATTTTTGCCTATCAAAATCTTTTTGGTTTTTCAAATTTCCTTTTTATCTTTGTCTCATTTGCAAAATTCATAAGCATGCCACCTGCACTTTCATCTAAAGCACTAATAAAAATATGAACAGTATGGGTGAAAACACAGAACTCCGGGGTATTGTACCAGAAATACTTTTCCAAGTTCAAATTGAACCATTATGACTACTCTTTGAATCTTGTATCTCAAGTCATTCTAAAGTCACTTTATTATGCTTTATTAAGTTCACATTTCTCTATCTTTTTCATAAGACTAATATTAGATGCTTTATAAAATTATGTTTTTAAGACAAAATATACTATTTCTATTATATACCTTAGACTACCAGTCTAGTAACTTTATAAAAATGACATTGGTCTTGCTGTCTTTGTTCATGATGAAAGATGAAAAGTCCAGAAATACCGGATGTGATCACATTGTGTAGGTTCTTGAATGCTAGACTAAAGGGATTGCTATATTTAAGTTAGTAATGGTGAAGTACTTGAAATTTGGGTTTGTTGATGGTATGATTAGAATTATAATTTAGGATTATTAATTTATTAGCAACATGGTACAATGGAGAAAGTCTTTCTCCCAACATGAGAAAGTGATCAAAAGTTAAATGGATCCTGATCATGTCCCCTACATGAATATGATTTAAGGGAGATTCTAGCTGGTTTGCTCTCTGAGGAGAGCAAAGTGGCAGGAATGAAAGTATTCTTTGAAGAAGGGTGCAGGGAGAAAAGACAAGAGATGCCTCTTCTGTCTCAAGCCATACATAAACTACCGCATCCTTACCACACATGGAGCCTCATAGACATGTGAAACTTAATCCCTCACTCCCACAATTTTTGTGCTACACATGGGAGCTTATGAAGCCAATTTGACACTACTCCTAAAGAAGGATCTGACTTGGAGAATCTTGGATGGGGACTCCCATTTGGAGAGTCCCCAAAGGAGGACTGATCTTTGGAAAGGTCCAAAGAGAACTTGTAAAGATTGAAGCTCTCTTGCTAACTCTACCCTGTCCCTCGCATAGGAAAGAGCATTCATCTCTACAAACAAGGAGAGAGTCCCATGCCAATGGGCTTTAGTAAAAGGATTAGATATGAAATATCACATTTTTATGCACTAATAGTACTATGGTAGTATTAACTACCATCGTTATATGCAGAAATCATAGGAATAATACTTCATCTCTTCAAAAATTAAGCTATCAAATAAAATTTTTAGCTGTCAATTGATAAACTGAGCTATTGAAAGTGGGCAAATAATAGGCAAATAATGGCCAAGTGGCTACTACAAATTAAAACTACTTTATAAAGATAAATATAAAAGGAATTCTATTCTAATAAGGGGAGCCCTCTGTGAGGCAATCATTAACTATACTATTTTCAGTGCGCCCAAGGAATTAAAAGAAATTCATATAAACTACCTAAAAAGCTCAGGATGGGTTTTGACATGGAGATCAAATTATATTCTGATTATTCTTGATATAACTTGAAAATATTCTAGCTTAAAATTTTTTTTCATTAACTTTTTTCATTCAACAAACATACAAAATCTCAATATTTTCCTTGTTTGGTAGTATAGGTTTCAAAGAAAATACAGATTTAATTTTTTTCCAGAGACCTACCAAAATTCATGTTATCAAAATAGATAATTATTGTATCATGTTTATCAAAATGTATGTTTCCTTTAGAATGGTTTCAGTTTTGACAATGTAAAATTTCTATGAAAGAAAGCTTTTTATGGATCTGACAGAACTCGTTTAGTCAACAGAGTAGATCAAGATGTTTGACAAAACCATTTTGTTTACACAATACTTTTTAGTTAGTGATGGAATATTTTCCTACCCTGACATCATTTGCAGATCTGCCAGTAAGATTTTGTTTATTTTTAAAATTATTATTCCAGGACAGTAAAACTCACTTAAATATCTGATCAAAGGACAAATCTTTAAAAGAAGAATTCAACCTGTGCCACAATTGCCAGAAATTTTGCATTTTTTACAAATGTTTTTGAAACTAATATTAGATAGAAAAACTAAAATACAACATATATCAAAACATAGAAACTACACCATGAATATTCAAAGCTTGTCACCCCAAACTTCTGTTGAGTAAGAGGAACATCTGCTTTTCCTTGGACATTTATGAATCTGTAGGCACCAAAAGAAGATTTAAATGTGTGTGTAGAAGAGATTCAAGGCCACCCTAAAGGAAATTGTCAGAAGTCATGTTGTAGAGAACTCTGGGAATATTTATTCAAGGCAGAAGAAATCTGTGGAGTCTCTGGATATTTTAGGTTCAATCTTATATATTATACTAATTTATATATGCAAATTAATAATTATGCTAAACATTCACTGATTCAGTTTGATTGAGACATAACTATGGTTCTAACCCAAGAAGTAGATCATCTGATCCCCACGTTGGAAATTTTAGAGGATTTGTCTTTAAAAGCAGATGCTGAAGATAGCTTGGAATAATTTGAAAATTCAGTTCTTAATGTCCCTCAATTGGGCACTGCCTGAACAAATTGTGGTATACGATAATGGTAGAATACTATTGTGCTATATGGAGTAATGAACAGGATGATTTCAGAAAGACCTGGAAAGATCTACGTGAACTGATGCAGAGTGAAATAAGCAGAACCAAGAAGACACTGTACACAGTAATAAACAATATTGTGGAATGATCAACTGTGATAGCCTTTGCTACTATCAGCCATACAGTGGTCCCGAACAATTCTGAGGAATTTGTGAAAAAGAATGCTATACACCTACAGAGAAAGAACTGTTGGAATAAGAATGTAGATGGAACCATATCATTTATCACATGTTTATTTGGGTATATGTTTTAGAGTTTTATAGGATTATTCACTTTAAAAAAAAAAGAAACAATATGAAAGATGTTTTGAGTGATGATACATGTATTACCAAGACTGAATTGCTTGCCAACTCTGGAAGTGGGGAGGGAAGAAGGGAAGGAGACAATTTCAATTATATAACTTTGGAAAACTCATGTGGCAATTTGCTATCAAAATAATTTTTTTTAAAATCAATCCTTACTAATAGCTCCTTGGTGCTCTAGGCAAGTATCTAAGACTATAAGAAGAAAGGAAGATGCTGGTTTGGTTTGGTAGGAGGAATTTCCTTATCTATGAATAGCTTCCCAATGAAATCACATTTGATTTTATATTCCTGTTCCCTAGTCCCACTCTGGTCAGAGATTGGGGAAGAGAGTTTTCTTGCAGATGTATAATAAGTGAGTTGAAGGTTAAAAGATAGAAAGTTGTTCTGCACATAGATGGAAGTAAGGTGGTATAGTAAGTCTCTAACAAACATTACCTAGGGGTTAGAGTAAATATAAACCCCTATTAGTTACCCAGGGCATATTCCATGTTACCACATGATGCTGTGTAAGAGTTTGAGAATGGAGAGAGAGAGATAGGGGTGGAGTGATGTGAAGTGGTCGACATGCTATAAAACATATTTATACCCAGACATTAATAGAATTCTGGAAGCCTCATTTTAGAAATAGCATTAATAAACTAGAGGTACTCCAAAGGATCCTACCAAGGCGATGAAGACTTTTCAGATCAAACCATGTAAAATGGTTAACTAGAGGATGTTTAGCTTGGAGAAGAGGGACCTTTTCAGAGAATTCCCTCACCCTCCACCCTCTAAGATTTTCATTATTTAAAGGGTTCCAGAACTGAATTTCATACTCAGGTGGTACTTATTTTAAAAATAGACACTTGGGAAATGATAGATACAATTAAAATTCAGACAGACACACACACACACACACACACATGCACAACAAGGAATATAATGCTTCAACAGTCATGGAAGACTCTCTTTCAGAAATAATGAACCCAGTTCCTGGTTCTGCCACACAATGACTATTCAAGCATATTTGCACATGCTGTGCATTTGTTCATCCATATAAAAATGTTAGCGTCCCAGAACACTGTGCTTGGCTCTCCCCATTATGTTTTATTCGTAAATTACACAGAATGAGAACAATTGCCTCCAGTTCTTTTCTGAGAAATAATCACCTTGCTTTACCAGTGACAATTTTATTTAAATTCAGTTCAATCTTCTAGGCTATGAAGGTGTTGGGTGTCCTGATTAACAAGTGGAAGAAAATGTGTGAAAGTTAATTTGCTATCCGATAGTTTAAAGGCAGTCACATAAAATGTACATGTGAGCAAAGATCAAAGTCAGTGTTTGAAATGGACATTTTTGACCTGAGAATTCAAAAGGATGTACTTCAATGCAAATAAATATAACTATCATATTTTTTTAAAAAAGGAAAGTATGGCAAAATCAAGAAAAGGCAGAAAGCCTTGTAGAAAGAAGGAACAATAATTTAAAATCCCATTTTGCCTTAGAATCAGAACTAAGTGTTGGTTCCAAGGCAGAAGAGTGGTAAGGGCTAGGTGGTTGGGGTTAAGTGACTTGCCCAAGGGCATACAACTAGGGAAGTGTGTGAGGTCAGATTTGGACTCAGGACCTCCTGCCTCCAGGCCTGGCACTCTATTTACTAAGCCACCTAGTTGCTCCATTTGCCTTATTTGTGGTTGTAACAGATTGGCATCTATGGTGAAGTACAGAATGGGGTAGAACAGTAAAGAATAGGCAAAAACTAATATCTCTATTGTAGATTTAAACATGGAATATATTTTATGCTTCCTTTTGACTGAGTCCTTCTGTTTTGTAATTGAAGAAAAAAAGTTCAGATAAATCAAGATATATTTTTTTATAAATAAGTGAAGGGTCTATGATTTTGTCGGAATGATAAATTCAAATTTTAGTAACTCAATCAACCCAGCAGGAACATAAGTAGTAATGAATAAAGTGAAAGATTTGAAATCAGTTAAGATTTGGTTCAAATCTTGCCTCAGACACTTAATTACTTGTGATCCTAAACATGTCATTTGTTTTTTTTGATGTTTATTCCTCATCTGTACATAGAAGGGTTAATAAAAGCCCTTACCACATAGTATTGTTGTTAGAATTAAGTGATTTTATGTATTTAAAGCCCCTTGAACACTTTAAAGCACTAGATAAATGTTAGCTGCTTTTATTAATAAAGTAATTATTACTATTAATAGATAAATATGAGTTGTCCAAGGTTCATTATGATGTATTATTATGTATGCTGTGTATTATTAGGGTAAAGGATGCAACAATGAATAGGGAAATTTTCCTTTAGGTAACTGGCTAAAATGCACACAGAAAGTGGGTTTACATATTCGGGTCTAACACTGGCTTTGGTGCTTGCTCCTCATTAAAAATCGTCACTTCCAACAATATAAATATGAGAGTGAGAGAAAATGGAAATTTTAGTCTATATTCGTAGCTCTTTTTCCTGTTCCAGTCTCAAGTGGGGTAAAAAGTAAAATGAATAAGGAAAGTAAAGACGTAATGTAAATAAGGAAAAGAGGATAAACAAATCGATGGAACAAGAATTCCTACCATCCTACTAGAATATTAAAAGTTTAGCTAGAATGATTATTGTAATTTTGTATAATTTAATAGAGTGATAGATTGTCTCATATTTATTAATAATTTTCTAGGAAAGGTTTGAACAGTTATATAGGCCTACCACATTGGAAGTCGTATGCCTGGTTCCACTCTGATTCATGCTTTGACCTGAGGCAAGCAATTTAATCTCTCTAGGCTGTCATTACCCAATCTGCAAAATTGAGATAATAATTCCCCCTCCTTTCATCACAGGAAAACTGTGAAGATTAATGAGCTACTCATTACATGATGCTTGAAGCTTCTTGGCTGAAATATAAACCTATATACCTAGAAAGTATTATTGCTACTCTGTTAGTGTCAACAAATTTATTTAGCTAGCATATTGAAGGCAACTATGGTAATTGGTTCTTTTTGAGAAGTATGATCTGGTCATTTCTGAAAGGATGTTATCGCCTGTCTTCATTTTCTAAAGAATTAAAAAAAAAAACAAAAAATCATGCAGGAAATGTAAAAGGATGCCTAGCTTTCTGTAAAAGACCTGAGTGAGTTGATTGGGCAAAGATAGATAAAATGAGTGTGAACAACACTAATCCAAGGTGAAGATTAAGGTAGGAAAAAGAATTGTTATTGCCTATCTGGACTATTCTCCCTTATTCCTTCTTTCTAAATTGTGTGCTTGTCTTTCATCAAAAAATAAATCAAAGTTAAATTCCTCCTTAAAACCTAGCTATACCTGGGACTAAAAGCTCCATTCATTGGATCACAGACAGCAAAATTTTTAGAATTCCAAGATTTTAATCCCTTTAAAATAGAATAGAGAGATCATCTACTGAAGCCCTTTAACTGAAGAATCAGCCTCCTATAAAAACATGCTCACTAGGTGGTATTCCAGGCTCTTTGTAAACAACTTCAGGAAGAGAAAATCCACAACACTATATAACAATATATGTCTTTACATTAGTTTGTCCTTTTTTGTATTTTTTTCAAATATTTTGAGTTCTAAATTCTCTCCCTCCCTCCCATTACTGCTTAATGAGAAGACAAGCTTATCATCACTATTATTCAATATTGTACTAGAAATGCTATTTATAGCAATTAGAGAAGAAAAAGAAATTGAAGGAATTAGCCTAGGAAATGAAGAAACCAAGCTATCACTCATTACAGATAACATGATAGTATATTTAAAGAATCCTAGAGAATCAGCAAAAATTAGTTGAAATAATCAACTTTAGCAAAGTTGCGGGATATAAAACAAACCCAGATATAGCTTCAGCATTTCTATACTTTACTGTGTAACAAATAAAATTAATATAGAAGGGTATATCTAAAGATATTAGGGTTTTATTTAAAGTCATATTGGTAATTTTAAAATACCACATGCCTGCTAAGATCTAATTCAAATGCCCCGCCATGCTTTTTCCCTGGCTGCCTCATAGGAAAGAGAGTGTCCCATTCAACCTCTTTTACCTCTGTCTACATAATCACACTTCCTGCCCACCTATATTATGTAAGAGGAATCATAGGAAATGTAGTTTTCAATTCCCCTAAACGTTCACAGGAAGTTCAGACCAGAGACTTCAAGATCCATTCAAGGACAAAGAAATTCCACTTAAATTCACAGTGGATTGGAAGGCAATTTGGAATTATGCTCAAAGGGCTTAAAATGACTGCTTGTTCTTTGATCCAGTCACACCACTGTTGGGTTTGTACCCCAAAGAGATAATAAGGAAAATATGTATAGAAACATATTTTAGCTATGCTCTTTGTGGTGGCAAACAAATTAGAAAATGAGGGGGTACCCTTTGAGTGGGGAATGGCTGAAAAAATTGTATCATCAATTGGTGATGGAATACTATTGTGCTCAAAGGAATAATGAACTGGAGGAATTTCATGTGAAATGGAACGACTTCCAGGAATTTATGCAGAGTAAAAGGAGCAGAACCAGGAGAACAATATACACAGAGACAGATACACTGTGGCACAATCAAACATAATGGACTTCTCTACTAGCAGCAATGCAATGATCCAGACAATTCTGAGGGACTTATGAGAAAGAACACTATTCACATCCAGAGAAAGAACTGTGGGAGTAGAAACACAGAAGAAAAGCGTTTCCTTGATCACATGGTACTTTGGGGATATGATTGGGGGTGTTGATTCTAAATGATCACTATTGCAAATATTAAGAATGTGGAAATAGGTCTTGATCAGTGACATAAGTAAAGCCCAGTTGAATTGCTTGTTGGCTATGGGAGAGAGGAGGGAGCTAGGGGAGGGAAAAATATGAATCATGTAACCATAGAAAAATATTCAAAATTAACTAATTAATTAATTGAAAGAAATAAAAAAATTCACAGTAGATAATATAAAATCCTTGGACCTCTACCTGCTAAGACAAACCCAGGAATTTTATGAACTCAGTTGCAAAACATTTTTCATACAAATAAAGTCAGATCTCAGCAACTGGAAAAAATTTATTGCTCATGGGTAAGCCAAGACAATATAATAAAAATGACAATTTTCCCTAAATTAAACTACTTATTCAGTTCTATACCAATTAAACTGCCCCAAAATTATTTTTTCAGCTACAATTTTCTAAAAATTCATCTGGAAGAACAAAAGGCCCAGAGTATCAAGGGAACGAATAAAAGAAAGGAAGGAAGGTAACCTGGTAGTACCAGAGCTTGAACTGTATTATGAAGTGGAAATTATCAAACAATCTGTTACCAGCTAAGAAATAGTGGTATGTCAGTGGAATAGATTAGGTAAACAGTACCTAGTAATAGATGACCATACTGACTTAGTGTCTGATGAAGCAAAAGATCCAAGCTTTTGGGACAAGATCTAATTACTTGGTAAAACTACTGGGAAAACTCGAAAATGGTATGACAGAGACTGAAGGTAGACCAACATTTCACACCACACAGTAAGATAAGGTCAACATGAATGCATAATTTAGATATAAAAGCTAATACCAACCATAAATAAATTAAGGGCCCATGAAATAGTTTACTTATCAGGTCCAAGGATAAGGAAAACATTTAGGCCCAAACAAGAGAGGAAAAGCATTGCAGGATGTACAAATGGATAATTTTAATCATATTACATTAAAAAAATTTGTACATACAACAGCAATGCAAGCAAAATTAGAAATAAAAGCAGAAAACTGGGAAAATATTTGGTGTTCAATATCGGTATTGATATTTCTTAATTGTCTATTGTACCTTCAGGAAAACATGGTTTTCTTGATTATCTCTTTTAGTCAGCTCTATTTTTGCTTTTGCTCATCTGAGATCATGATTGCTACCTCTTCTTGACCTATGCTCTTGTCTATGAGGAACCACAGACACTCCTTTCTATTCTGGAACTACAGACACTCCTTTCTATTCTGGAACTATGCCCCAGGTCCCCACTCCTTCTAGTGTTCCTCCTTGCTCTGGGACTGTGATCTATAACCTCTTATGGACAATGCAACAAAGTCCTTTTTGCTAGTGCCAGCAAAGGATCCCTTCTGATATCCTTCTAATCAGTTTTGCAACATTCTTAACATCTGTGGATTGACACAGCTAGCCTAATCCTCAGAGAATAATCTGTCAGTAGACCTAAAACCTAGCCCTTTATAGCTGGGTAGTATCAGCTATAGCTTCTAATCCTTTATCCAAATTCATTTTCATGCTAAAATCAAGAATTGATGTAAGACTTTTATGGAGGATCAGTCCAAAATTAGTCCTTCAATTTATTATTCTAAAAATAATATGAGGCAGTTTAGAAAGCCTTAAAACATTTAAAAATACAATTGGGGACAGCAACAAGAATAAGGGAAGCAAAAGGCAGAAAACTGGAAAATAGAAGAAACTTGACAGGGAAGCAACAGGGGAATGGTAGGTGTTATTTTTTTGAAGTATTTGAGGTACAGTAATATAATAATATGAAAGAAGATTTGTATTTATTGATCAAGGTCACTGAGAGCAGAAATAGGAGTAATGGGTGACAGTTTTAGAAGGGCAGATTTCTATTCAATATAAAGAAGGCAAAACTTCTGTGCTACAATGATGTCAAGTGGAATGGGCTACCTCAAGAAGTAATGAGCAATGAGCTCTCCTTTGCTGAAAGTTTGAATTTTTGCATGGGTCCTTATATAAGGGGCTTTAAATAAATAAATAAATAAACACACACACACACACACACACACACACACACACTTTCTTAACATTTTCTAAGAGTATCAATACTATTTTCTTTAAATAAACATTTCTTATATTGACCTTCTCTAAAGCAAAACATTCAGTTTAATAATTTAGTGGAACCATTTCTGAAGTGAGATAATATGGTCAAGGTAGGAGGCTACATTATGATTGTGTCCCTGAATACAGGTATAAAATTTAGAGACCTGATAGGAATGGATCATCGAAGCATCCATTAGCCTGATTCTTTTAAATATCAGGTGTCTTAAATAAGCATTTAGCAGGTGTTAGATGGTATTAGAAGCATGGTTAAATTCTCTTATGAGTGACTCAAGTACAGATGATATGTCACCGATTAAAGAGGGATCAATATAAATGAGAAACTTGTGGAAAACAGGGTTGATATTTAGTTACAGTTACCTTTGATACAGTTAACCAAGGACCCTAAACCTAGGAAGAGCATTGTCTTCCAGACCAGCAGCTGTAATTCCAATTAGCAGCTATGAAGGGAGAACTCATCATGGAGAAGGAACATTCCTCACTCAACAACACTAACCTCCAACAGACTGGCACAGTTAGGGAGGTAAACGCAGGAGCCCTAGTAGTAAAAACACCCTGGCCATCCACATCCTACCCCCAAACTATTCTTTTTTTCAACTGAATTCCTAAAAACATCATTCCAGGCAAGTTTATGTAAACCATAATAATCAAATAGCAAGATATGTAACATATGTATAAATAAATAAATAAGTGTTATCTTTCTGATTAAAGCACCCAAATCTAAAGAAACCATAAAAAGAAATTATAAGTTATTCCAGTGAACAAAAATATTAAGGTTAATGGTGCAAATGCTTTTTAACAAATGCTTTTTAAACCTGACAGCAGGAATAGTTCCTAACTGTCAATTGGGTTTCCAAAGCCTTTAAATCAAAAAGTAAAGAGTTTGGAGAAAACTGTGTATGTATATTTGTATGTATGTATGTATGCATAGTGGTAGAAATATTCAGTAATTCATAAGAGACAAATTCCAAAGTAGTGAACAATAAAATTCAAGTCTAAAGAACTCTTGAAAAATAAGTAAGGTGAACTAAACCTCCAGACTCAGAGACAAATCTCAATAAGATTTGGTTAGATAGGATTCTTGTCTGGAATATGGCATTGAAAAAAATATTTTATCCCAAATTAGATCAGTCATTTACATGAGACAAATATTCATTTGCCTCTAAGTAGAGGAGGGAAATTTGCTTTTCCCTTACCATTCCAAGGTCTCATCTAATGGTCCTTTGAAGAGAGAGCTCCTTCAAGTCTGTCTTGGGATTATTTTGTCCCCTCCTAAAGGCAATTGCATCATGGGAAGATTGTCCTTTGTGCTTTTATTCTTTTTCAATCCTTTCCCACACCCTCTCCTGTATCAATTATCCTCTGTACTGATGAATCTTCCCAACCCTCACTGGACTCCTCTAAAAGATATACAAAAACAGATTTAGCCTAGCTAACTAGAGGTCTGTCCAAAATGAACAAAATAGACAAAAGGAAATGTACTATGTTATTATATATTAGGAAATCACAAGCTCATGTGTGAATATCTAAGAACCAGAAAGGAACGTCTGGTAGAGAGAATATAGGCAAAGATCAATGGTAGGAGAAAAAGAAAAGGTACTGTGCTCAGAGCACACTATAGAGCCCCTGGACAAAGGGAGGAAATAAATCAAGATAATAGGAAACAGATCTTGAACTTGGCACTAAGGCATGATATATTATTGATGAGTGACTTCAATTATCTGGACATCTGCTGGAATTCTCTCTCTGTCAAAAGCTGAGCAGTTAATAACTCCTTTTTTTGCCTTAAGGATAACTTCAACCTCCCCAAATTTGGAAAGAAGTAAAAGAAGAAACTACTCTTCTGGATAATGTGCCAACCAATAGGGAGGAAATCATTACCAAGGGAAGTAAATAAGGGAACATAGCTAGGAAGTGATCATGCCATTTAAACTTGAGAGAAAATGGTATGAACTATATGAATTGCCTGATGTGAAATTTAGATTTTGGGAGAATAGATTTCAAAAAGCTCAGGAAAAGAATATGTAAGTTTTAACAGCTTAAAATTTGAAAAGAGGAGGCAGCTCAAGAGAATTTGGAAGCTCTCTCTATCAAGGTTCTTAAACAAAAACATGATACGGAAATAAAATGGGGAAAAATTATCTAAAGAATGAAGCAATGATACATAGGGAACTAATTGAACATCTTAGATTTTGCTAAAAAATTATTTTGCTAATATTTTTGTTTTCGCAATGTTAAAATTTTCCCCTGTAACCTCTTCTCTCACACATTCCAGATAAGCCTCCTATATAACAATATTTTAAAAAGAAAAATAGGAAGAGGAAAAAATAATTAATAAAACTCATCAACACATTGAAAATTTCTGAAAAAGGTACACAATGTTCTATGCCTATGGATTTCCCATCTTTGCAAAGGAAGAGGACAGAGGTACCTTTTTATATCTCTCCTTTTGGGCCAATCTTGTTCTTTGTGATTTTTTTTTACCACTTTAGATTTGTGTGTATTTGTTAGTTTTTCTTTATATTTATTTTGATCCAGTAATTGTATATATTGTTTTCTTGGATCTTCTTTGCTCTTTATAAATTCATATATATCTACCACACTTCTTGATGTTAACAATATTTGTCATTTCTTCTAGCACAGTAATATTCCATTATAATCATGTGTTACAATTAGTTTAGCCATTTTCCAAGAGGTGAACATTTACTTTGGTTTCATTTCATTGTGGCCATACAAGTGCTGCTATAAATATTACAAAAATTATTAGAGAGACTTTCTTTTCATTAGTGATCTCCTTGGGATATATGTTTATTAGTAGTATCTCTGAGTCAAAGGACAGAGATATTTTCTTCGCTTTATTTGTATCATTACAAATAGATTTCCAAAGAAGTTGTACTAGTTCATTGTTCCATTAATAATGGACTAGTATGCCTATCTTGCCACAATCTCTCCAATATTCTCATATTTAGTCATTTTTGACAATTTTCAGCATGTGATTTGAAACTGTAGGGTTGTTTTGATTAACATTTTTTATATTATTAGTGAATCAGAGCGTGCTTTCAGATGGTTCAAAATAGTTTGCAATTGTTTTTCTGAGAAGTTTTTGCTCATATCTTTTGACCACTTTTGGACAATGGCTTTTCATCATACATACATACACATATACATATATAAATTTATCTATACATATAGACAGAAACAAAAGCACATGTATCAATTGTTCTTCAAGTATTGTTTTGTAAAATCTCCTATAAATTCATTAGAACCAGGAGAGTCCTTATGGTATTCCTTTTTCAATTCCTATAGAACTACTTTATTTGCTTTTCTGAAATTTAATTAATTCTATTTGGTCTTCTATTAGATTTCATAGTTTGAATTTCTTAAGGTAATCCTTTATATTTTTTATCAATGTTGTTAGCTTATATTATAATTGCATGATAGTTTCTTATGATGGTTATTTTATCTGGTTTAGTTGTGTTTTACCTAATTCTTTTGTTTTTATATTGCTTTGATTTTTTAAAAATTATTTTGAGAATCAGCTTTTAATACTGTTGATTATTTCCATTGTGTTTTGGTTTCAAATTCATTTCTGTTTTAATTTTTAACATCTCCTTTTTCTGCTTTTTTTGAGTTTGTTTATTTGTTGGTATTACAGATGCACAATCATTCATTCATCTCCTATGTTGCTATTTCTATAACATGTTTTCAATTCCACATAAGGTCTCATTTAACTGAATGTGAGAAACTTTGATATATTACTTTTTATTTTATTTTTTTTTACCTAATCCCTAACAAGTCCTATAATTTGTCTGTTTAACCACTTTTTATTTAGGATTAAGTACCTATTTTGGTCCTATGTCTTTTCTTTATGCTCCTTACATTATGGTCTCTAACAGAAAAGTTTATTGTCTTTTTACATTTAATTGAAAAATCTGTTTGTCCCTGTAGATTTTCAAATACAGTAAAAGTTCCACAAAGTATGCAGAGAAATATGTATGCTCATTAATTGTTCCATTCAGAAGAACCCATAAATCTTTTCTGTCTCACTACTCTAGTAATTTTTAAATTCTATAGTTTCTCTTTTCTTTATAATTCTGTTACATTTAAGTAAATCTGAGATGGATATTACAGCCTCCAAGTAGAATTGTATTAATGTCTATGTCTTCCTGTAATTTAACTATTTTTTCTTTATTCAGATACTAATGTAATTCTCTTTCTCACTTCAATTTATATTTTATATTTTAGTTTTTTCTTTATCTGATATCCTGATTGCAATTCTTACTTTTCTAGATTTACTTCATGGATAAATTCTGAATAAATGATGAGGAAATTTCTTCTAGTCTCTAATCTAATTCGATGTATATATTTGTTGTTTACACTTTTTTTTTCCTGCAGGCAATAGATTGTAGAATTTTGTTTGCTTATCTAATGTATTACTCCCCACTTTCCCTTATTGAATTGTTTGATTCACTGGCATTTAAAATTATGAGGGGTGGTCATATTTTCCTTTATTTTGTTTCTGATATTGCTTTTTAAAAAATTAGAGTTAGTCACTATTGCTTCTCTTCATTTAAATATTTTAAGTGCTATCTTCTGAAAAAAAAAGATAATACTTAATTCTGTTTAGCCTTCCAAACTAAAGCTTATTGAAAGAAGGATACAATTTATCTGCTCATTAGGAAATGTATGATAACAGAACCATCCAAAGTAGAATAAGCTGATTTAAGAGTGAATGGATTCCTACTCTTTCTATTTTCTCAAATAAAGGAGAAATAAAGTATGAGGGATGTTGTAGAGGTGCTTACACATAGTTAGCACCTAATAAATGCTTATTGACTGACTAAATAGAGAGAAGTTTTTGTCCAGGTGGCCTAAATGATATCTAAGTTTTCTTTAAACTCTGAGCTATTCTGATTTTGCTGTGCGAAACAAAGTCTTGGGGACATATCTACATCAGATTTAAACTTCTACCAATAACTTGCATTTTTTATTACCTTAGCCATCTATTTTTGCTTGCCCTGAACAGACTTTCTAGTTTTAATAATTTCCCACCTTTTCCAAGACATAATAGGACATCCTCTTACTTAACACAATTTGATCCAGATATTATATTTTGGTCAAAGAGCTAATGCACATATAATCTGCCCTTGAATGTTATCTGTGAGGGGACAACAGAGAAGTAACCAGTAGACAGAAAGAGGTGAAAAAATAGAAGAGAATGGGAATGAGAAACGAGGAAGTCTGCTGGAGATGAGAGGATACAAAATGTAATTCAGTGTTAAATTCGGAAAATGAGTTTACTTTGACAAAGAGAAAGGCTACTTCTTTAAATGAAACATGCAGGAAAGAGGAGTTATTAAAGAAAGACATCTGAGTGATACCAGTAATGAGGATGGGAGGAGAGGGATCTCTACAAAAAGTTAGAATACCAGTGTCACAAAATCATTGTGAGGAAGGCACAGTAAAACTTAAAGTGCTCTTGGTCTCTTTCCTCCAGTCTGTTTCTCTGTATACAAACCTATAATTTTACATTATACACAAATATAAAATCAAATAGTCTAGCACACTCTAGTACGCTTTCAGTTTCTTGTTTGATCTAAGTTCCATTTTCATTGTGTTGTCCTTCTGAATTTTTAGAGGGAACACTGCTGAAATCATTAAACAATCAAAAATAAATGTGAAAGTTAAGAAGTACCTTTATGGAGTGGATAGAGAAAGGATTCCAAAACCATGGATTTAAATCCTGCTTTTGGTATAGTTTCCCCAAAGGCAATGCACCTAGCCTTTCTGTGCCCTCAGGCAATTCTATAAGAAATGAAGCTGTACAAGAAATTCTGAACTATATGGAGGGAAAGAACTGCCATACAGAGATCTCAATATTGATGTTCTTACAGGTGCCTGACCCTCCTTCCTTCTCGTGTGCAACAAGCTAAGCTAGGCTCCATTACTTGACAATCTCCCCAATAGGCAGATATATTCACTCCCCTTTCTCACCCTGCCTATTTCATGTGGTTGTGACAATTACATTAGGTCTGTTTCCTATTGAAAGAGGGCGAAGAGCTAAGCAGATATGAGGCAAGAGTAGAGATAGCCATGATAAAAGGCTAATAAGGTAGTGTTCACAGGTCACACATGGACTGTTAGTTGCTCTCAAAACCATCATAAAGTTCCAATCTGCCATCCCTTAGTAATTTCCTCTGGAAGGAACTTGTACTTTTAAAAGAAAGGCATTATCAATGTCAGTCTTCAAAATGTGAACAAGGTTTCATAAAATGAATACAATTTTCTTCACACATGGAATTGTATCAGTTCTAAAAGACCATTATAACAAGTGGGTGAAAAAAAAGTACTATAGTTTCTAAAAGGCTTTTATAGAAAGAAATTGGGATTACATGAAAGATGCTATTTTCATTTTTATCTTGAAGGGGAACTTTTAAAAATCCCTGGATCAAATGTACAAATAGAAAACTAGAAACTGTAATTTGTAATTTAAACATATCAGAGCAAAACCCCCCAACATGAATAGAGTAATCAGGTCAGGGATGTTATTAATCAATTTGAAGTGCACCTTGGAGTGGTTGTTAATAATAGCTAATAAATTGTGTGCCCAGCTCTTCAAAATGTAAAGTGCCAAGAAAGGTTAATAATAATCATCATCATGACAATAATACTTTTTCAATTACCTGACACTTTTGTTTAAGGAGTTCAAAGAGTTTTGGAAACATTAACGTATTAATACTGGCAACAATCCTCGACAGGCAGGGAAATTGCTATTTTTGTCAAGGAATAATAGACTCTTACATTGGGCAGGTAGAGTCATTTTGTGGCTTTGGAGAGAGATGGTTAAAATATAGACTCTGACATTTGACTGAGAAATCTTTGGGAAGTGACTAACCTCTCTGGGCCTCAGGTTACTTATTTCTAGAAAAAGAAGGGTTGGAACCAGATAACATATAAGATCTTTTTCATCTCCAAAATTTATAATTTTTCATTAGTCAGTCAGTCAGTCAGCTAGCATTTAAGTTTTTACTACATACTACATACCGTGTTAAGTACTAAGTCAAGATAAATAGTTCAGATCCTAACAGGAGAAACAACAAATATAAATGTGAGAATATGCAAAGAGAATGAATACAAATACAAAATATTTGAATATAAGCTAATTTCAGAAAGTTACTTAAGATAGGGGGAATCAAAAGCTTTTTAGGGAAAAGGTGGTGCTTGAACTTTATCTTGAAAGAAGAGAGGAACTCTTTGAGACAGAAATGAGGAGGTTGTTCATCCTAGGCAGAGGAGATGGCTGCTATTAAAAACCCCACAGAGATAGAAAATGGAATGTCATGTATGAGGTCCAATGAGAAAACCACTCTGGCTAGACTGGAGAACACTGGAGGCTACAACCAGAAACTATGAGGGCAGGACTTAATGCATTAATATAGATGATATATTAACATATAAATCCAAGTTCCTTTTCAGAGTGTATCTCTTATCTACTCAAATTATTAGGACTTGACCTTTATTAACTATCATTAAAAAAACAAAACCTTACTTTCCATCTTAGAATTGATACTGTGTATTGATTCTAAGGCAGAAAAGTGATGATGACTAGACAATGGAGGTTAAATGACTTGCTCAGGGTCACAAAGCTAGGAAATGTATGAGGTCACATTGGAACCCAGGACCTCCTGTCTCGAAATCTGATGCAATCTGCTGAGCCACCTATCTACCCCCTTAACTATAATTTCTAATGATAATAAATTGTTAAAGCTGAGGGATTTTATATTCCTTAATTTTGCATATGTCTACCAGAATGTTGTAAAAATGTACTTTGTTTCATTTTATTATTATAATTGACACACACAATTTAATATTTATAGAAGTAATGGTTAGTCTCTAACTTCTAACCTCTGTTAAATAAATAGATGTAAATTTAGTCATTGAAGTAACAATAATGACATGGGAAACAGAATAATAGTCCATATTATCTAGGTCACAGAGAGAGAGAGAGATCAGAAAGTTTTGTAGTTCATTGTGTGTGTGTGTGTGTGTGTGTGTGTATCTATTGATATATTAGCCTGCATAACTTTGGCCAACTATTTTAACCGTGGTTTATCAATCATACATTCTTTCTGATTATTACAGCAAATAATTTAATGACTAAGGGGACCAAGGAAATAATAAGCTAATTAGATCAAACAGTATCTAGAGTATTATCTTCATCATAGTTTAGGAAAGGCATTGATGAACTAGAGAATATCCAAAGCAGAGAAGCCAAGGTTGTAAAAAATAACCTTGGCTATGCCATTTGGGTTTTAAATAAACTGGGGACATTTCACCCAGAGAAGAGAAGATGTGTGGAAAGGGGACCAATTGTCTTAAAATATTTGAAATTTTTTTTTCAGATAAGTGTGACATTTGACTTCTTCTGCTTGAATCCAGATGCTAGTAGTAAGCACAATGGATGAAAATCAAAGAGGAAAACCTATGCTTCATGTAAAAGGGGAAAAATCATAGAAATTAGAGTTCTATGAAAGTGGAAAAGGATAATTTATATAAGTTATTTCCCCTTTGTTAAATACATTCAAGAGAAACAATGATCACTCATTAGGCATGTTATAAAGGATTTTTTATTCAGTCACGAGTGAGCCAACAATTCTTGAGGTCACTTTCAATCTTGAGGTATTGTAATTGTACATTTAATTGTTACTATAATTACATTTCTATTTACTGTGTGCCTGATAAATAGATAAATAGATTAAATCTATAAGATAATTGTTTCAAAAACATTAAGTAGATTTTTAGCAGGTCAATGAGTTATTCAAATCATATTGAACTGCAGATACAGCTATGTAGTTCTCAGTTACCTTCAAATACATTACATAAATATGGAAGATGAAAAACAGACCCCCCCCCAAGTCATTCATACCTTCATGTGAATTTATTTAATTAGGGTTCTTTTCTTCATTCACCATTATACTAAAGGAATTAGGAGTTTGGGAGTTGTAAAAAAAATAAAAAAGGAAGAGGTCATTTTAAAGCATAGAGTATCAAGTCAGGGGAAGAGAGATCTAGGTGATGTACTTATTAGGGAGTGCTTTGGACAAATGAAATAACTTTACACCTCCAATGTGGGGGACATGTTTTAAGGAAGAGAGTTTGTGAGGAGAACACAGAGAAATTTTAGTTGTATCATAATATTGGTTTTTCTCTTCTTGTCTTCTTCTCATTCTTGTCTTCCTCCCTCACTACCTCAAGAGATGGGCTAGAAAATGGCTATATTCTTTGGAAAATGAAGCCTTAGTGGGAAAGAAGTTCTTCTACCTTGCTGTTTTACCATCATGTCTTAGACAGCTAGATCTAGCCAGGCAAGGATGGGTGGAGTGTGAAAGCTTACTTCTCAAATCCTGGGACTTCAATCTGATAAATTGGACTTCCCTGGATTAGGAGCATAATTCAGTCATTTTAGGGCAGGCTACTTTACTTACACTCATAGGTCTAATCCAACCAATTGATTATGCCTTCTCCATATTCATGGAATATTGAACTGTTGCTAATAAGGCATAGGGTAGGGGAGATCTCACAGAGTCAGGCTTACTGTAGGTTGTTCTTGGAGATAGGATAAAGATTGCTTGTTGTCATAGTCAGTAAATATGTAGGATACATTTCAATCCTGGGATAGGGCCACCCTTTCTATTTGAAGGTAATGTTCTAAATATCCCTAGGAAGACAAAATGTATGGATGTTATAGTATACTAATTGTTAGGAGGTGAATAAAAATAGAGATTTCCTCCAACAAAAATGAGTCATCTAGTCAGAATTTCCAAGATTTCCATTTTTCAATTTTAAAAAATTATCTAATTATGCCAGAAAAAGCTTATGTAATCTCATTTCTCATTAATATTTTGCAAATTTGTACTCTGGGTTGTTGATATTTCTTCTAGTGAAGATAAAATGTACCTCTTAGGAGTACCTCAACTCAGGGTGACATGGGATAGGAAAGACCTTGGTGTAGTGGGGCAATGGCTGAAAGGTACCACATATATTAAATTCAAGAAGAATCTGTTAAACATAAATATGCTAAGCACTCTAGTAGGTTTAAGAGATGTTAAAAACAAGATTATAAACAGTACAGAGACTCGGTGTCAACCCTTAGTTCCAACCCTAACCTTCCCCAGAGTAAAGTCATTTGACCCTAAAATTACTTGGTTGGAAGTATGCAGGTTATTTGAATCAGAAATTGCTCTAATGTAGATTTCTTGTGAAAACAAATTAATATCTAACAAACGTATCCCTTATCTCACTAACTTAGTGCTATGAAAGGGGAAAAAAAAGGTAATTCAAGTTCCTAAAGTGCGATTATTATCAGATTCTAATTTTTTAGAAAATTGAAATATGCAGCTATGAATAAAACGTTGTGCTTGGAATCAGAAAGGCATGTGTTCTAATTCAACCTCAGACACTTACTAGCTATGTAATCCTGTGTGATTTATTTAACTTTTTGCCTCAGTTTATCTATAAAATGTACTAGAGGAGGAAATGGCAAACCACTCCAGTATCTTTGCCTAGAAAACCCCAAAGGGGATCAAGAAGAGTTGGACACGACTGAAGCAACTGAACAACAACAATTAAAATATGGGAGATATGGGAAATTTTCTGCACCACACTCATATACTTGTGATACAGTGCAAGGAGAAGGCTGGCCCTGATGGGTCAGGAAGACCTACTTACAAGTCCTGTCTTTTGAAGACATTAATTATGTGACCAGTCAAGTCATAACTTCTCAATACTGTAGGTCAATTCCTACAGGTAAATTATTCATCTGAATTCAAAGTTCCCTAATTGGATTCTCCAAACAAATGATATCTAAGGCTTGAACTAAGAAATAAACAAACCAAGAAACAATAATACAACAAAAATCTTTGTTGATTATTTACAGTCCTCAGTCCATAGTAGGCTTTTAATAAATGTTGATCGAATGACTGATTATGTATTTTGTGATTGTGACTAGTAAAATTATTACTCAATCAGTTTGTGGGTGGATTTTTGAGTGAATAATTATCAAATATAGCATAATTTAAGTGTTTTTAGATGATAAAAAGACACCATTTATCAGATTATCACTTGCTGTTGCTACCATTAATGTGATGAAAAAATGTGGAACAAAGATTTTGCACGCATGAAAATGTATGATTTTTTCTCCCTCAGTGATCTGTGAATTCTAAAAGTCACCTGAAGTAATATGTTATAAGAAACTTCATTCAATAGCCCATTTGGACTAAGGTTATTGATTTTTTAAAATAGAGACATTGACAAACTGGAGTGTGGCCAGAGGAGGGTAATTAACCCGAATGGTGAAGGGTCTGAAAGTTGTGTCATATAAGAAACAGCTGAAAGGAACTGGAGCTATTTGTCCTTTAACAAAACAAAAAGGCATAGCAGGTATGGGATCTATGTCTGAATGTTTAAACGGCTGGCATGTGAAAAAAGGACTGGATTTATTTTATGTAGTTCCAGATGATCAAATTGGAGCACATAGGTTGAGTTTTCAGGAAGCAGGTTTTAGCTCATTATAAGGAAAAGCTTTTTCTTTCTTTCTTTCTTTCTTTCTTTCTTTCTTTCTTTCTTTCTTTCTTTCTTTCTTTCTTTCTTTCTTTCTTTCTTTCTTTCTTTCTTTCTTTTTCTTTTTTTGAAAAATTTATTTATTTAATTAATTTAGAATATTTTTTCCATGGTTACACGATTCATGTTCTTTCCCTCCTCTTCCCCCACCCCCTCCCGTAACCGATGCACAATTCCACTGGGTTTTACATGTGTCATTGATCAAGACCTATTTCCATATTATTGATATTTGCACGAGGGTGATCATTTAGAGTCTACATCCCCAATCTTATCCCCATCGACCCATGTGATAAAGCAGCTGTTTTTTTTTCCTTCTGTGTTTCTAAAGAAACAACTTTCTTACAGATGTCATTATCCAAATAAGAGAACAGACTACCATGTTAAAGAGTTCCCTGGGACTTCTGACATTCAGAGACAAGATGTTTTGGAAGCAATTCTGACTTCTCATAGGGGAAAGATGGCTGCTGGATTATTTGGCCTCTAGTTCTATCCAATTCTAAAATGCTAGGAATATAAAGAGAAGGCTATCCACAGAAATCAAGAGATATTCAATAAAATCCAATAAATATATATTAAATTCATACTATGTGCCAGGCACTATGCTAAGCATTGGAGATATACTTAATAAAAGAAAAAAAGACCTTGCCCTAAAGAACCCTATAATCTAATGGGGAGAGATAATATACAAAAGGAAGCAGGAAAGATGAGAGAGATGAGGAAATATCTCATTTTTCTCGTTCCATGGCCTTGAAAACAGACAGAGCAGCATATGCCGAGTGGAGTGAGATATTCAATAGAGATTTTTAAAAAGTTTCAAATGGCTTCTTTCAACTATAATTTGTATTATATTCTTGGAATGATTTACTCAGTCTGGGGTGTTCTCTAACTTCCCTGAAAAAACTTATCTTTTGCTTTTAGGAATTTTGTGTCTTTGGTTTAAATAAATCCTTTCTAAGGGTCAAAGGACGTTAAGGAATTGAACCTTGTCTTTTATTTCCTTTTGATTAAGGTTTTAAACTACAATCTTAGTTCCTTTTAAGAAATCAGATAGTGTCTCCTGAGTCTTCCTATTCTCTATAATGACCTTCTATTTATTATAAAATGTTCTATTTCAAGCCATTTAGTGCTCTCTGATGTAATAGGAAAGTACTTTTCTATTAAAGATCTAGATTATACAAATATATATACCAAGCTACATGTGGTAGTAGATTTGGAATCTTCCCTGAGTAAATGTGTTGGCTACTTACTTCATTGCCCATCTCCAAGATATTTCCCCCTAATGATGAGAAAGTATACAATAACTCTAAAATTTTCTTGTGTTTCTGTTTAGATTTTTTTGTGAAATCTTCCCAAACTTAACCCCTCCTCAAATTTAGTCATCCCTTACTAAAGAAGATTTCTTAGATTCCACATATTAGTAGTACTTGAATAACAATTAAATTGACATGTAATCTTATCCATGTGAAAATTTTCTTCTAGTGATTCAGATCAGAATTCATGTATGACTCTGTGGGAATCATGCTCATGTTCTTCCAAAAGTTCATCATGAGTATGTGGAATTATGTTAATGGAGTGTCAAGGCTACATATTAGTTTGTCCCTTACCTCATAATATTACTAACCCATGTTCTTTCCTATACATTTCCTTGATGACACCATTTATTCCAATTCTTCTTCAAAGTTATTTATGTTGCAACTATCTTACATCTCTCCATTGTCCTTTGAATGATACACATTTTTGTTTTTTTGGAATCTATAGTGTTCTGTAACTTACAGTCAACTTTGGAGGAATTTTAGTTAAAACTATGGCTTTTTTAAAGAGAAATTAGGTTTAATTAAACTAATTAATTAACAACTACAATAATAAAAAAAATGAGCTTTTTCAATAATGTAATTTCCTGAAGGCAGTTCTAGCCTGTTCTTTTTTTATCCAAGGTCTAAATTGGAACTTGGGAGAGTTTTCAGAATTCAACTCTTTAATTTCATTTTTTCCTTTTCAAATCAATATTTTCCTACAATTACATGAAAAAAACATTTTAAACTTTCATTTTCTTTAAAATTTTGAGTCCTATATTCTCTCCCTCCTTCCCATTCTTCCTTCCTCATTCCCTTCCGACTTTCCTCCTTCCTAAAACAGTAAGCAATCCAATATAGATTTTACATGTGTAACCATGTAAAACATTTTTACATATTAACCATTTTTTGAAAGAGATCTCAAACAAAAAAAGAAAGAAAATCAAATGTAATATGTTTTAGTCTGCATTCAAACTCCATCAGTTCTATCTTGGAGGGCAGATGACGTTTTTCATCCTGAGTCTCAGGGATTATCTTAGATCACTGCATTGCTGAGAATAACTAGGTCATTAAGTTGTTTCTCAGAACAGCCCCATCATTTCATAATGAAGAAACCAAAGTTCAGGGAAGGTAATTTGCCCAAGGTCTTTCAGGTAGTAAGCATGACAGTCAGGTTTGGAACCTAAATCCTCAGAATCTAGCAGCATTGCTCTTTCTCCTGCATAGCAGTCTTGTTTAACTGTGTCCAATTTACATTCTAGACTGTTTATCCAGTATATATGTATGTATGAATAAAGAATTGTATAATATGGAATTCTCTCCTTTTCTTGTGGAGATCAATATCCCATACCAACCTGTGTTGGAGATGGTGAGAGCAAGAGAGAGGAGAGCTTCAGGCTAAGATTCCTTCAGTCTTTTCAAGTTTGCTTTAAAGTTTCTTTGGGCAAATATGACTTCCAACTTCAAGAGAGATGATAAATGATTCTGATCTTACTTCAGAAAAAGACTCTGGGACTTTTCCTTCAGCAACCTGAAGGAGGGTTCGCATTATCTATCTTCTCCCTCAAAGCTGGAAGTCAGATATACCCAAAGAGCCTAAACTGAAGAGACCTAAAAGGACAGGAATTCTCTTTCCTGTTCTCACAAACTGCGTTCCATACTTGAGGTAGATGTGGGGCAATGATTTCCCCCAAAGAGGAGAGAATCTCATACCAGTGGGTTTGAGGTTACATATGTAATATGTATATAAATATGTATCTATATACATATACACACTTATGCATACACATGTATGCCAAGCCATTGTCCTCTCAGTTATATGTTGTATTCTGTACAATAGAGATTTTTCATCACTTTTTCTCCCCTCAGTGATTACAGATCTCTTCTAAGGCATTGATATATTCTAGGGTTGGATTCAGCAAGCACAATGTCATCTATAAATAGGAACCATCGGGCAGACCTCACCAGCCACAGCAAATGCCTCTTTGACCTGGACTCTGAATCAAAGTTCCCTGATAACAATGGTGAACATCTTGAAAGGCATATCTGTAACTGTTTTATGCCTTGCCTTATATTTATTATCAGAAGGTTGTTAAACAAATTTTCCTCTCTTGTGGGACTCTTTTTGTTTGTTTGTTTTGTTTTTATTTTGTTAGGACACTTCCATCAAAATTATTTTGACTTTTTTATATATTATATATTTACTTAAGTGTGTGAAATGTTTGTTTTCCCTTAGAGGAGAAGGCAGGGATTATTTGATTTTTATCTTTGTAATAACATTAAGAAAGGAAGTATGGATAGAAAACAAACCACAGAGATTCGTGTTCAGGTTCTGCCTGACATAGACTCGCTATGTGAAACAGAAATTAACCAGTCAGAGTCCTGAGGCAGTACACTAAACTTGTGTTGGCAAACCTATGGCACAGATGCTGGAGCATGCCAGAAGGGGCTGCTTCCCTTCTTCCTCTCCATGATCCTGACAACATTTCTCACATCACCTGCCCCTCTGCCCAGAAGCCCAATCGGAATACTTCCTCGCTCCCTGCCTGGAGTAAGGGAGCAGCTCACATGTGGCATGAGGGTTGCAGTTTGGGCACTTAGTCTCCAAAAGGTTCCCCATCACTGCTCTAAATACTGCAGTTTTGCAATTGTACTGTCTGAGGAAGTGTCCTTACTAAGGGTTCCCTATAATAGGGAAAAAATCCAAACCTTAATAATATCTCACATTTATTATAACAAATAACTAAGGTTTGCAAAATGTTTTCCATGAATTTTAAAAATTGTATTTTATCCTTATCTTCACAACATTCCTATGGGGTAGAGTGATGTGAATAATGCTATTTTATAAGTGAAGAAACTAAATTTTTTAGGGATTTTATGTCTTGCCTAAAATGAAGAAGTGACTTAGGCAAGATTTAAATATAGGTCTTCCTGAATCCCATTTACAACACCTGATCCATATCCCACAATGCCTTAACATCTACTGAAATCCTTGATATATAGTAAATAATTGTATTGAATTTTAATTATATGTTTAATTGCTTATTTACTGACATTGGGATGGGGGAAACTCATAAAAGAAGAACGTGAAAAAGTAAATAGGACACTCATTCGTACAATATATTTCATTCCTATAATTTAGTTCGAAAACATGGTCAAAATCATCTAATTTTTGAGAAATAAAGAACTTGTGTACTGTGAAAAATTATTGAGAAGATCAGGAAATACAATATAAACACTGATACTGTGTTGCTAAAGATTAAAGCTGTGGCTTTTTATTTTTCTTGATGCTGGCTTCTGTTCCTATACCTTCCTTAGTAATGTTGCTTACTGGATTGTCATTACTGGAGATGATAATTTGATTTCATCTCTCTGTACTTTCCCTGAAACTTGGCTAAGAGTCCTCATCAAGCAACTTACAGTAAGTCACTCAGACACAAGACTTTACAGTGTATGAAAATTATAATGAGTGTTCCTAATTAGCTGATCATCAAGCTATAATCGCTTCAAGATAAATTAAGCCATGGGTATTATTGAAAAGTAATGAAGTGCTAGTGTCAGGGTTTTTTTCAGTGTAGCATGATCCAGGGAGGGAAGGCTAGATCTGATTTTTATCTCAACTTCTGAATAAGGTAAGCAACTGGGAATTTCAAACATGTCAAATGTCAGCTGAAACTGAGCACATTGTTTCCTACTTGTTTTCTGGTGCAAAATACTCTTTGTTTCTATCGGTTTTCCCCCCATTTTTGTTCATCAAATTCCTTTCTGAAGACTTTTGCTGTTACCTTTGAATAGTAATGATTTATTTCTAAAAGGCTTTACTGTAAATGCAGTCCACAAAAAAACCAACCAAACAAACAAACAAAAAAACATTCTTAAATGCA
This sequence comes from Gracilinanus agilis, assembly GCF_016433145.1. Classification (NCBI taxonomy): domain Eukaryota; kingdom Metazoa; phylum Chordata; class Mammalia; order Didelphimorphia; family Didelphidae; genus Gracilinanus; species Gracilinanus agilis. The sequence goes on from NC_058133.1 coordinate 452,222,973, forward strand.
ACTCTTCAAAAATTACTGCTCCCTCCCTTATTGCACTCCCAAAGTTGACAGCTTGTTATTTGGAGTTTAAATCATAAATTGACTAATATGCAATTAGATTAATTGTGCTAATAAAAATGAAAAAAAAAGCCTCTGGCATCTAGAAGTCATATTATTAATAAGATTCCATCCAAATTCTGGGTTTGTGTAATTAGATTGATGAATCCAGTGATGTTCTATTGTGACATCTGTTAGCTAATATAAAAGGATTTTAAAACTAATAACTTAAAAGATATGAGAACCTACACGTCATTAGAAGGTTTAAGATTAATTAAAAAAGATAGAATGTGAAATGAAAGTAACAATATGGACTATACTACATTTTTTTCTTTTAATCTTATATTTTTGGACTAGTGAATGAAAAAGCCAATTCTACTTGATGAGACTCCTTGTTTATACATGAAGGATGGCCATTTCAATTTACATTTCACATACACAGCTCTCTGCTTTCAGTCTTGTTTAAGATTTTAGCTCTAAAGTAATTATGGCTTATAATGCACAAGGCCTTCAAGTTTGAATGAGGTCAGCATGGAAGATTAGTGCATACAAGATTCATTTCACCAAATGCATTGGGGCTCCTTCCACTCTGGCTTCAAGTAAGGAAAATTTCAAATGGGGATGGACTTGGAATTTTAATAGACTGCAATTAATCTTTCGTTAACTCATTCACTAAATGTGGATCTAACACATCTACCTTCTATACTAATTATAAGACTGGTTACAGTGGTATAATTTGTCATGCCAAACAGTTGTTTCTGGCTCCTTTCTTAGAGTGAAGAAAAAAATTGAGTTGGTACACATTCTAATCATAATATTGACAGGCAATACAATATGTCTTTGAATTTTAGTGGGGACCTCCTATTTAAAAAAAGTAAGAGAGTCATTTAAAATGCCTTTATTTTACTTATTGTCCATGTCTTATTGCTTTTTTTTGGACTGTAAATTTCTTGAGAGGTGATACTTAATAATTTTTAACTTTGTATCTCTGGCACCTCACATAATAAGGTTTGTCCATGTGCTAATAGTTTCCTAATTTTGATTATGAAGATAATTCCTTTTAATGGGTCAGATTACAGCCTATTCACAAGAGTCTTTGTGTGATCCTTGTCTAATTCCTCCCATGACTCCCTCAGAGAGAGTCATAGGAAGATTCTGAAGATCCCCGCAAGATGGGATACCCAGCATTGAGGTCCTTTCTTGAATTGAATTACCAAGTATTCAAACTCTACTGCAGAGAAAGCAATATGGCTTGCCATGTTGTTCAAATGATAAGCATACATTTTCCTAAAAAGCTCATTTTATAGAGAATTCACACAAGGCAAGCACTCACACGGAGGGCAGAAGAAGGACCCTCTAAAGCCCTCTCTGAAGAACTTTGTTATCAACTGGGAGATATGGCATTCTTACATCAAAGAAAGCACTGTTCCATGAATGAAGCAAACTTTCACTAATTCAAAAGAAAAGTGAGCTGAGCAAATTTAGAGATAGTTTCATCCTAGATGTTCATTATTAATTGATCAAATTTTATGAGTATTAGAGACAAAAGGTCCCATATTTTCTATAGATATATATTATATTTACTGTATATGATAAGGGGAGAGGCATCATGGTTTAAGGGTTGGCTGTGAAGTTCAAGTCCTTCCCTTAAAAAAAACTAGCTATTTGTTATGGGTAAATCATATAATCTCTTATAGATCATGAGAATTCTCCAAAACTATGTTATAGAATAACTGCTAAACTAAATTTGGTAAAATTATTGCATTTCTCTTTTTTACATCAATGATAGTGTAATCTCTACAACTGGACCATAATATTCCAGTTCCTTTTATGGTTAAGGAGGAAACTGAAGTGGCATTAAACTCCACAGAAAAAAAATTAACATGAAAGAAACCATTTCCTTTTCTCCTTCCCCCCTCCTCTCTTCTTCTCTTGTCACTTCTCTATATACTGAGATCCTATCTGTACAAGATAGCATATCATTCTACCAACATTTGGCTAAGCAGAATAAATAACTATTCTAATGTTAAGTGGTTAATTAGATTTTATTAATGTAGCAACTGGATATGGGCATAAATTTGAACCAATTGACATTTCATATTCATTGGGAAATCCAGAAACATTTACTTTCTATGATTTTAAATACAATGCTACTTTGTGCTAGTATATGCTCAAGCGTACAGACATATGAAGTGTTATCTTAGGGTTTCTCATAGGAAGACAAAAAAAACCTGCTGAAGAACAAAAAAACCCAAACCATTACCCCACAAGTGTTCATTTCCTCTTTTAAGCTAAAAGAACTGGTAAAACTATAAGTGCATACACTCTATCACTAAAGTTATTTTTCCATATTATTTTATTCATTTTTTCATAATATTTTTCCATGGTTACACGATTAATATTCTCCCCATCTCTTCTTCCCTCCCCTCCAAGAGCTGACAAGCAATTCTTCGAGTTAATACATGTCTTATTACTCAAAACAGATTTCTATATTATTCATACTTGTATTTAGAGTAATCTTTTAAAAACCACAAACCCAAATCATGTACTCATATAACCAAGTGATTAATCATATGTTTTTCTTTTGCATTTCTATGCCCACCATTCTTTCTCTTGATGTGGATAGCATTCTTGGTCATTGAATTGCTATTAGCAGCAGAGTTTATTACATTTGATCATCCCATAATGTTTCATTTTCTGTGCACAATGTTCACCTGGTTCTACTCATTTCACTCTGCATCAGTTCACTGAGGTCTTTCCAGTTCATGTAGAAATCAAGAAGTTCATCATTCCTCCTGGTATAATAGCATTTCATCACCATCATATACCATAATTTGTTCATCTCTTCCCCAATCGAGGGATACCCACTCATTTTCCAATTTTTGCTACCACAAAAAGCATACTTATAAATATTTTTGTACAAACATCTTTTTTTTATCTCTTTCGGGTACAAACCCAGTAGTGGTATAGCTGGATCAAAGGGCATGGAATCTTTTAAAGTCCTTTGGGCATAATTCCAATTTGTCTTCCAGAATGGTTAGATCAATTCACAAGTCCACTGGCAATGCATTAGTGTCCCAGTTCTGCCCCATTCCTCCCAATATTTATTATTTTCCTTTTCTGTCATATTGGCCAATGTGCTAGGTATGAGGTATCACTCAACTTTAATTGTCTTTTATTGATGGGTCTCACCTATGAGAACATTTACAAAACATTAATGCTTTTTAATTCTCTTGCTGTACATAGAAAAGAAGTAATGGAACAAAGGTCTAAAATTGGAGCATGAAGTTTTGGTAAGCTTGATATTTAATTCATAATAGATTTACCCCACATCCTACATTTTTCCTTGACCAAATGAAAAAGATGTTTAAAAATAGGTGAAGAATTTCCATCTTTTGAAAGAAATGGCAAATGGAATAGCAATATCATACTTAATTATAGACTAACCAATGTAATTTCAGATCATTTCTTCACCTTGAGAGGTGAAGAATTAGGAAAAATGCATAAATGCTGCTGATTAAAAAATATACAAAGATTTTACTTGCATGTGGTGTGCTGGACATTCTATGGGCATATCACTATCCCATGAGGTTCCTATATTCTTAAACTAGTGAGCCTCTGTTCATTTGTACTGGTTTTTATACTCTTTTGTCTCCTTTGTTACAAATTTATTTCCTATATTTCCTTTAACTCTCTAAAAATTTACTTTTATTTTGTCCTTTGTATTCCCTTTTATCATCTTTTAACAATATGATAGTCATATCCAACATACTTTCACTATGTTCTTAGCTTATTTATTAATTTATATATGGATCTTTTCATTTACCTTATCTTATCAACTGAGGATGATAATACTTCCCTGGATTATTGTGTAAATTAAATGAGGTAACATATTTAAAGTCTTTGCAAACCTAAAAGCATGACATAAATGTTATTATTATTATTATTATTATTATTATTATTATTATTATTATACTTAGGTTCTTATTCTGAGGTATTTTTCATTAATGATTGTATTTCAGTTCAAGTAGATCTCTCTTTCTTAGGTACCTATCCAACCATCCCTTCCTTTTCTAATGGACCCTGTAGAACCCCAGACCAATTTTCCCAAGATTTTATACAGCCTCTTCTCAATTCCTCTAGTTTTATCCCTCATGACACCTACCTCTTGAAATTCTGGATCCTTGGAATATTCAGTTCCTCAGCTAATGTTGTCCTTTCAAAAATGCTTTCCTAATTATTTAATGCAAGCTCTCCTCCCAGACATCACTGGTTTTTTTTGGAGGAGGGGCAAGTTATGTTCCTATATGTGTTTCTCTATGAACATGCTGGCTTTTCTGAGTAGAATATAAGTTCCTTAGGGCTGTGGCCCATTTTACTTTAGGTGCTTAGATATTTGTTGAATTAAATATCTTCCAATTTTTCCTCAAGTTTTCCTAAATTCTTTAAATGTATTCTTCCCAAATTCTAATTCTGGTCCTCTACAAAGCTTTCCTTTCTAATGTCTTTTCCTTTATTTTTCTTGTCTCCATTTCTATTACTTTCTTCTATGTATTTTTTATTTAGTCAATAAACAAGAACAATAACTGATATGTATAGAGGGTTGAGATCATGCTAGGTGCTAAGCTATAACTTTTTACAAGATGCCCAAGATGAAGCCACATGCAAAAAGAAACTTAATGCATCTTTGCTTAATTAAGATTGTTAAGAATATACATGTTATTCTCATGAAAGAATACTGAGATTTTTTCATAATATACTCAATAAACAATAATTTTTAATCACTTATTATGTTCCATTCACTGTTCTAAGTGCTGAGTAAGTAGGGATACAAATACAAAGAATGAAACAGTTCCAATATATGCTGAGCTTACATATTAATTAAAAAAAACAGCAAGGGCAAATATAAGCTTACATAGAAAATTATAAAGAAGGACAGCTAGGTGGTTCAGTAGATAGAGAGCCACATCTGTTGCTAGCAGCTCCTGGGTTCAAATCTGTCCTTGGACACTTCCTAGTTGTGTGACCCTGGACAAGTCATTTGATACCAATTACCTTGCTTTTATTGCTCTTTTGCCTTAGAACCAATACTTAGTATCAATTCTAAGAAAGAAGATAAGGGTTTTTAAAAAAGAAAACCATAATGAGAATCAATGAATGATATTTATGAGAGAGGGACACTAATAGGTGGGAGAAATACAAAGGTTTCATTTAGAAGGTTGAGGTTCAATTGAGTATTTTTAATTTAATTTAATTTTTGCATTAATTTATTTATTTAGAATATTTTCCCATGGTTACATGATTCATCTTCTTTCCCTCCTCTCTTCCCTCTTCCCTCCTAGAGCTGATAAAAAATTCCACTAGTGTTATACATGTATCATTGATCAAGACCTATTTTCATATTATTAATATTTGCAATCAAGTGATCATTTAAAGCCCAGTCCCCAATCATATACCCATCAAACCATGTGATCAATCATATGTTTTTCTTCTGTGTTTTACTCCCACAGTTTTTTCCTCTGAATGTGGATAATTTTCTTTCTCATAAGTCCCTCAGGATTGTCCTGGATCATCGATTGCTTTGCTACTTGTAGAGAAGTCCGTTATGTTCAGTTGTACCACAGTGTATCAGTCTCTGTGTACAATGTTCTCCTGGTTCTGCTCCTTTCACTCTACATCAATTTCTAGAAGTCTTTCCAGTTCACATGGAATTCCTCCAGTTTATTATTCCTTTCAGCACAATAGTATTCCATCACCATCAGATACCACAGTTTGTTCAGGCATTCCCCAATTGAGGGACACCCCCTTATTTTCCAATTTTTTTGCCATTACAAAGAGCATATTTTTGAACACATATTTTTTCCTTATTATCTCTTTGGGGTATAAACTGTTATAAGAAAGAGAAGGTTAGAGCAAGTTTGCAGAGGCATGAGACCAACAGGGAGAGAATTCTAGAATGGAAAAGTAGGAGTCAAACAGTTAACCAAGGTTTGGGCTGTCTTTCTCTAATTTGACCTGGAGAGCCTGGCAGCTTTTCCTTAGTGGCTGATACTTTCCTATATTACCCTGATTCCCTCTCCTACCCTGCTGTTATCTACTGTGTTTCCTGGTAATCCTGAACCATCTGGCATCTGTAAGATCAGGGCTGGGTTCTTTTGGATTCAGGACCTCTCCCTGGGCCCTGTCAAGTTTGCCACAGATTACTACCTCCAACACCATCTAAGGGGGTTTGGTTTAGTGCAGACTTACCTAGATTAGGGACTGGGATCTTTAGGTCTGTGAGGTGAGGAGTTGTGTAGCTTAAACTCTGTGAAGACTCCTGGTGACAGGACATTTAGATCTGGGGAGGTTAGGTAGTTGACATTAGTGTCAGTGTCATCCAAATTCCCATTTAACCTTTCCCTGTTATAATAAATACAACATCCATCCCTGTTACTGAGTGGTCTCTGTGTGTAGTCTCAGACCAGGCTCTGCCTGTCTGGGTTCTGTTGGCCTTCCCAAACCATTTAAGCTTCTGATATTGGCTCTATCCTAACCATAGGGTATCTTTCCCTATAACACCCTCCTACAAAACCCAGCAGTGCTGTGTCTGGATCAAAGGGTAGACATTCTTTTAACTGCCTTTGAGCATAGTTCCAAATTGCCTTCCAGAATGGTTGGATCAATTCACAACTCTACCAGCAATGCATTAGTGTCCTGATTTTGCCATCAACTGAGTCTTGAAAGAAGAAAAGGATTCAGTCAACAAAAGTGAGGAAGAAGTACCTATCAGTAATGAGATATGGTCAGTACAATGGAACAGAAGTGGGAGATCTAATATTCTGTGTAAGGAAATGGGGGAAAGCCAGTTTAGCTGACTCATGACATTTGGTGAGGTAGGATAATGTCCCATGAAGCTGTAAAAATAGTTTAGCATTATATTGAGATTAATTTTAAAAGTTAATTAAAAGAGTTCATATTTTATTTTAAACATTGATAGGGTATACTACAATTCACCAAATAGGAAAGTAACATGGTCAGATGTACAATTAATAAAATTCATTTTGCTAATAATATATAAAATGGACTAGATGGTGGGAGTGGAAGAGAGGAAGATGAGAATGGGAGACCTAATTAGCAATCTATGGTATAATTACAAGTGAAGTGGACCTGAACTAAGATGGTAACTATGTAAGCAGAGAAAAGCAGTAGAGAACGAAAGATGCTATTTGGCATTTGATTGGATATATATGGTAATGAAAATAAAGTGTCCAGATTCTAGAATATGCCAAAATGATTAACCTGGGAATGGTGCTTTATAGGGAAATAGGGACAATTGGAAGAGAGATTTATTGGGGGTAGCATGGGAAGAGAGAAAGTGACTTTACTTTTAGATATGTTATGTTTGAGATATCACCAAGCAATAGCTTTTAGAATATTCAGTAGGGAATTAGTGATTAGAGACTGAAGCTTTAGAGAGAAACCGAGGCTCTCTGTCTGTCTCTGTCTCTGTCTCTTTCTCTTTCTCTCTCTCTCTCTTCCTTTCTCTCTCTTCCTCTCTGTCTCTCTTCCTCTCTCTCTCTTCCTCTAACTATCTATCTGAATCTTAGGCAGAGATCATAATTAAACCTATAGGAGCTGATAAAGTTATTAAGAAGGAATATGTAATAGTAGATGAGAAGAGAGCCCTGAGGATAACCTTGGGAAAGAGTCACAGTTAGTGGAGTATGATATGGTAGCAAAGGAAATTGAGGAGTGATTAAAGAGGTAGGAGCAGAACCAGGAGAGAGGAATGCTATAAAATCCTAGAGAAGAAAGTATACAAGAGAAGAATCCGATCAACAAGGTCATATGCAGCAAATAATCTAAGAAAGATGAGAACTGAGAAAAGATAATCAGAATAGGCAATTAAAAGATTTACAGTATGTTTATAAAATGTGTTTCAAGTGAATTATGAAATGAGGAACCAAATTACATAGGGATAAGGAGTCAGTGAGGACAAAAATGGAAGGATTAAGTAAAGACAACTTTTCAAGAAGTTTGGCTAAGTAAAGGAGAGACAGAGATAGAGACAGACAAAGAGAGAGACACACAGATAGATGGAGAGGGAGAAAGGAAAAGAGAATAAGGAGAGAAAGAAAGAGGGAGAGGATAGGGAAGAGAAAGGGAAGAAGGAGGAGAGAGACAGCAAAGATACAGAGACAGACAGAAATAGAGATACAGGGATAGAGAGACACAAAGATCAGAGACAAACAGAGAGAAATCAAACTATGCAGAGGTGAGTAGTGGATGAAGAAAGAAAGTGGAAGGTATGCAACTTTTTATAGGACTGTGGAAGGGGAGAAGAGAGGCAGACACAGAAACAGAAATACAGAGATAGAATGACAAAGACAGAAACCAATTTATTAGATTATTGAGGTTGCAATCTAACAAAGGAAATGGAAGGGATTTTGAATTAAATGCATGGATAAAGAATCTGGCTTTGGACATGAGAAATACCATCTCTTTTTTAGAAACTAGAGTAAAGAAGAAGAGAGGCATGATGTCTTGAGCTTTTGAGATTTCAATAAGGGAAGAAAAGAGGCCTTATGTTCTTCATAAACATATTTATATTCAATTTCTGTCCTGATTAAAGACTCTAAAATGAATTTACATTAAATAAGGTAGATTTCTTTATCCCTCCCTTCTTCCTCCTAGAAAAATCCCCTATATGGTTTGGCTATATTTGATGGGATTAGCCAATTTACATTTAGCCTGTATCACTGTAGGAAATTCCCTTCCCAAGGATTCATGTCTTCTTCTCAATCAAATTTATGATAAAATTCCTCAGTTCTCTCATATTTTACTCTTTATAAGTTATTCAATATTATTAAAAAGTCCCACTAAAATGTTTTAATTTTATTCATCTGAAGAGGCAATTTTTTAGATGAAAAGACATATACAACCAAAACAGCTCATTATCTTATTTAAAGAATAAACTCAATAATTGACATTAGTGAAAAATTAGAAAGCTAATGAGGAGGAGAGGTTTTAGAAGACTCATAATAAAAAAAATACATTGTTTTGAATGGCATTTTTGTTTTGTTTTTATCTCTAGCATAGTATAGTGAAAAGTATTTTGAGTTTAATTTCAAAAGATGTTAAGTTACAATGCTAGTTTTGCTGCTTACCAGTATGATTTTGGAACATTCGCCTAACTTGTCTGAGTTTCAGTTTCCTTACCTTCTTAGATCTAAATCTATGATTCCACTATGCTATGATCCTATTGTACCTGATACCCAGTAAGAGCTGAGTACCCTTCTAAGTGAAATGATCAGAACAATTAAGAACCCCTTCAAAAGTCCTATGCCCCATACTCTAGCTCTCAAATCACTGCTTATAATATAATGTATGCAAATTAATCTCTTGATTCACCAATATGTTTAAAATGCTGAGAATCAGAGTGTTATTCTTAGATGGTGTTTTAGTGAGATCTTAAAGTACTTTATAGTTTAATCTTTTGTTGTTCCTCTAGCAATTTTATTTCTATAAAAGTTCTAGAAATACTTTCTGTATTTATTTTTCATTTTCTGCCCTTTTTATAATGAGATGACTTTTTTGCCTTTCAGAAGATCTTGCTAAATAAGTAACCTAAATAAGTATCAGGCTTCATGTGGTAGAATAATAGTTAATCATAATCATAATATAACATTTAAAATTTAAAAATTTGTTTTCTTATATTATCTCCTTTGAGACTCATACAAACATGGTGAGGAATTGCAAATATTATTATCTCCATTTTACACTTAGAGAAATTGAGTTTCAAAGACATTGCCCAGCATTAAGCAATCAGTGCCAAAATGAGGATGAAAATCAAGTACTTGAAGCAGGTTCAGTTCTTTATCTCCTATATAATGTTGATTTATAACTTGAGTCTTTTTTAGCAAAAAAAAAATCTAAAAACAATATACCTCAAGAAATCAATAGTTAGTTACTGTCATAAAACAACAACAACAACAGAAACAACTCCATCTTTTCATATTCGTGGTTTGATTTATTGGAACATTTCCTGGGTTAAATACACATATCCATCTTGGCTTGTCATATATAAACCTGTCAGAACTCTGGCTCTCTCTTAGACCTTTATTTATGAGAAATCAATAGTGTGGATTCACATGAAGCATCGTTTTCTAAAGTTAACTCATTGGTGTAATTTGGTGGCTTCCTTTATAACTTGCATTCTTTACTCTCAGATTCAAAACTTAGATCATATTTCCAATTGAATACTCCTTTTATCATTTAATTAATTATTAGGTCCTGGAAAAAAACACATGATCATACTGAGTCTCAGTTTCCTCATTTGCCAAATGGGAGTGGGGATTGAAGGCATATGATTTTAAAGGTTTATTCCATTTCTAAAATCCTAGAATTAAATGTTTCTCTTCACTATTGCTGAATAGTTCTAATTCAGAGCTTGCTTGGTATGAACCCATTTAATTTTAGGAAAACCAAATGTGACCTTGGTCTTTCTAGGTCCTTAGTAGTATTAATGGTGTGGAGATAAATAAATAAGATCCCAAGCAAACAAAAGAAAAAAAATTCAATTTCTTTGCTTTTTTACCATTAAAATGTTTAACATTATGATAATCAATCTTAAATCAATTACTAGGTAATTGCTGAGTCAATAGGAAATATTGTTAAATATTGATGTGTCTAAAAGCACCATCAGAGTATATTGACAAGCAGATGAATGTAGGCATGCATGAGAAGAGAGCTGGGCTCCCATTGCTTTGATGGAAAGCAGTGGCAGGCTGAGCCTCATTACTGCTGTTAGATGTGACAATCAATACCAGCTGCCTTTGCTCTGTCAGCATGGACCAGAGATGATGTCTCAGTGGTATTTCTATATGTTTCATTTTTACTAATACATAGAGGACTAAACATTAGCCTATGCTTATATAGCAAAAATAATCCATTTTTCACAATTAAAGAAAAGAAAAACAATCAAGGGAAAAGAATATTCTCTTCAGCCAATTTAAATATGTATATACATATACGGTGTATAGGTAATATACATATGTATTGATACAACTCAGGAAGATATAAAAGTGAGCCATAATATTTTTTTGTTATCACTAGCCTTTGGCTATACTTCTATGTATGTATTATGAACTGAGTCCTTTTATTTGGATAGAAATGAATGAAATGGCTCTAAAGATTTGCCTAATGGTTTGTGTAATCAGATAAAGCTGGTACCCCAGTAATTACTCTCATCCTTATATAGATATATTTATGTTATATCCATCTCTATGAAAAAAGAGTACATAAGTATGTGAATATATACGAAAAGTACATATATTAAATGTATAGGAACTATAGTGGAAAATATGCATATATACACATATATTTATGGGTGTATATATTTTATATATACATTGCACACACATATTCAGATAGAAAGGTATAGAGGCATAGAGAAAGAAAGAAAAAGAGAGAGACAGAGAGAGACAGAGAGAAAGAGAAAGAGGAAGAGAGAGAGAAAGAGAAAGAGGGAGAGAAAGAGAAAGAGAGAAAGAGGGAGAGAAAGAGCTAGAGAGAGAGAGCTAGAGAGAGAGAGCGAGAGACAGAGAGAGAGAGAGAGAGAGAGAGAGAGAGAGAGAGAGAGAGAGAGAGAGAATCAGAATAATTAGAAGACTTATGGTAATTAGAAAACCACCAGGTAAGTCCTTGGAGTCATTTTCTCCATATTAATCCAAATACAAGAACTCCTAATTCATAATTTAAAAACAGAAGTTTGGTGGCAAATGTAGTTCCCTCTCCTCCCCCTGATACACATACACATGACTAAAAAGAAGATACTTGGGATAATTTAAAGAATTTTGTTTTCTCTGATATGGTGATTCAGTCTGATTTCTTTCTCCTCTTTAATCCTGTATCCAATTCCTTTTCAGTTAGCTATATCTCTATAAGAGATGTATGCATGTCGTGAGAGATAAGTTCTGTGGATGGTTCATGTAACTATCACCAATAGTCCTAAATTATGTAAAGATATCTACCTAAATATCTTATTTTGCATCAGAATGTTAATGTGAATAATTGGTATTAAGATTTAACCTTAGCTACCAGATCCAAACAATTCCATCTATACTCTGGCCATCATCGCTAGCTCCTCTACACCAGAACTTTAGAGTCTTCCCCTGAAACCACCCTGGCTTAATTTTTTTTCTCCCTCTCCCCAAACTAGTCTTCCAACTCTTTTCTTGGCCATATGCTACATGTCATTGCAAACATGCCACTCTTCACTTTCCAGTTCCTTCTTTTAATATGTGCTTTTCCCTTATTTAGAATGTAAGCTTCTTGAGGACAAGGGCTGTCTTCCTTGCTGAGTGTATCTTGAACTTTAGCACAGTTTGACACATGGTCATTGCTTAATAAATGTTGTACATTTACAGTCCTGCCCCATCTCCCTCTCTCTGTCTCCTTCTCCATCACTCTCTGTTTGTCTTTCTCTTCCCTTTATGTCTCACTGTTCTCTGTTCCTTTCTTTGTTGGCTGTTTTGTGTCTCTGTCTTCCTGTATCCTCTATTCATCGATCAGCCATACATTCAGTGCAAACATTTGGCCTCCACTTTAGATTTCTATATTTATATCATAAAAATAAACAAATAAACAAGCACCTATCTTTTTTACATCCCTTATAAGCCACTGAAAGCAAAAGTTTAAATTCCATTTTGTTCTCTATCACTAAAATCATTGTTTAAAGTACTGAAATAGAAGTGTGTGTATATGTGTGTTGAATGTGATTGTGTTTAGATTGTAGTATTCCTCCTTGAATCATTTCAAGATCCATATTTGGCTTTGGAACTAAAAAAAAGAAAAATAGAACATAGAAATAGAAAATAGAAAAAGTGAGCTATTTGTGAAATTGTGTTTCTTCTGAATTAATGTCTGTGTGTATGAAAGGCACAGGTTAGTAAACCATAAGTAACAAGGATGGCAACTTGACAAATCCCTCCCTTTCTATAGCAATAGGTAGTTTTAAGTTAGATTCAATGATAGCATATTTGTATCCTGGTAGCCAGTTCTACTCTCCTCTTTGCACTATGTTCCTACCATCACCATTTTCCTATTGAATATTTCAAACTGGAGTCGTAGAGACATTATAAACTGAGCTCGTTATTTTTCCAAATAGACCTTTCCTTATTCCAAAATTTCCTGTTTCAGTATAACAACTCACTAGCCTTCAAAAGGTATAGGTTCACAACCACAGTTTTGTCTTAAATTTTGCATACTTTCTCATCTCACAAATCCATTAATAGCCAAATCTTGCAGTTTCTTACTCTACAAAATCTCATATCAAACTAACATAGCCACCACCTTAATTCAGACCATCATTACCTCTCCCCAAGATTACTGCAACTGCAATAGATAGTAATAGATATATTATAGACAATAAATATGTAATGGGGAATAATAATAATGGAGAATACTAAAAGACTTGCCTCAAGTCTTTTCTCACTCCAAGTCACAGTCCTGCCAAAGTGATTTCCATAAGAGTCAATCTGATTAGGTGAAATCTCTACTTTGCTAACTCTAGTGGTTTCCTTAATTCTTTTTTTAACCTGGTCCCAATCTATCTTTCTAATTGTATTGGACATTATTCTCCTTTCTTCACTCTTTACATTCATGAAAACTGTGGTTCTTGTTCTGTTGATCATGCAAGACATTTTTTATGCAATTTCTATGCCTTTTGATAATTAATTACTCATGTCTACAATGTAATCCTTCTCTCCCTCTGTTCAGATTTTCTTTTTCCCCTTAAGATGCATTTTTATCAATTTCTTCTGCATGATGCCTTTCTTGATTTCACAAGTATTATGCCTTCCCTCTCAAACTACCTTATACTTAGCTATTTGTACATATACATATGTGTGTACATATGCATTTATTCACTTTATAACCATATCACCTACTGTTTACAGAATATATTTGTCATCTCACTGATTAAAATATTAATTTTCTTTCACTCTTTTTAGTGTTATCCTCAATGCCTAGTATGCCTAGAAGTCATTAGGCTCTTAAGAATATCTGATAGTTGATTCAAAGAAACTATTTAAGATACAATTATAGCCTTGAATTTTAAGATTTGCTGGGAGCAATGGCCATTTTTATTACTCCCTTTTATAAAGGTTGCCATTTCTAGATATTCTGTTTTGGATTCAGGGGAAAAAATAGGAAATGCCCATCTCTCTGGCTTCTGGCCTCTACCACAATTTCTGCCAGTTTAGGTACTGTTCAACCTGTCAGTTCTAATTGGTGGCTTTATTGGGAGATTGTATTTTCCCAATCATTTGAAGCATTAAGGTGGGGTCTGTCCACTAGTCATAGATATTATAGTTGAAATTCTTATTTAGGCATAAGTTTATCTAGGTGACCTCTAAGGCTCCTACTAATCCTTAATTTTTTTAATACCATGAAATATGTCATCTTCTTCCATTACTTCTTATGTACTTCTTGCTAAATATAGGTCACTTATTCAAATCATAATTATTCTGCATCTTCATGTTTCTTTGGATTGTATTAAAAGTTATAGTCCTATAGTTATTTAAAGTTTATAATGTACTTTCTAAAGAATAAACCTATAGTTAGTTAGTACTTGTGTTATGATTATAATTTTGCAGTTGAGAAACTGTGGCTCTGGGAGGTTAAGCCACCATCATAGAGCTAATATATATTGGAAGGAGGAATTGAGCACAGATCTTCTTACTCTGATAATGGTACTTTAAGCCAAATTGCCTTTCCTAAAGCACAAAGTAAAATCAAGAATTGTCAGGTACAGAAGCAGTGGTGTTATATAGCCACTGGTAAAAATACAGAGCCAAAGTCATTTTGGGGGGATGAGTTGCTTTTAAAAACAAAGTCAAAAGTATTCTATTTATACTTGCTACTAAGAACAAAATTAATTGATAAATAATTCAAAACCCACTAGATATGGAAATAGGAAGACCTGGTATACTTCTTCTAACACTAACTACCTTTATATCCATAGACAAATTGTTTCAGGTCTGTGCCTCAGTTTTCTCATAGGCAAAATGGTTCAAATAACAGCATTTCATTGAGATTTGTAGGAATAAAATTAGATTTATATATTTCCATATCTATATCTATAATACATCTGTCCATTCATCTCTCTGTCTCTCTCTGTCTCTCTCTGTCTCTGCCTCTACATAGCATATCATGAACTTCCAAGCTCTAGTCTTATTCAAAAACCTATAAATGCAAACCATTTTCAATGTTGTTGTTTTTTAGTAGATGCAATTATAAAGATCATAATTCATGACTACATAATACATACATGTATGTACACACACACATATATATGTCAGAATCTCAGTCCTAAATAAACTTAAAATACTTTATGATCTTTCTAAAGGGACAAGAATTATACAGTTTACAAAATTCAAGAAACTCTGGGCTAAAATGGCCCCAGAGTAGATGCAAAGAATTTTCTCTCCTCAACACCTACTAATATAAAGTGCCTCAAAAGGTCAAAAATAAAAATCAGATGAGTGAAGGGCTCATCTGTAGGGCATGGCCTTGAAGGTAGGCAGGGTTTGGGCATTTCCACACAATAAGGGGGTAAAATTACTCCTACCAAAGCTCCAGCTGATCACCCCAACCCCACTCCACCTACAGTGCCAGAGCCAGAGTCAGAGCAAGCTCAGGGCAATTGCTAGGTTCTTAGAAGGCTGGCTGAGGACACCAAAGACTTATACCTGAGAGAAGTGAGATTTGGGACCCCAGGAGGGTGATGAATGCAGCAACTGGGCACAGAAATAGGGCAGAGAGGGGCTATGCACAGCAGAGTTAGTGGATACTGAAAAATAGCCTCAGGCAAAAACCACTCTATAGATCAATACAGAGAGCCTGCCCTCTTCCCTCAGACTTCTGCCTGGGAAGGGAAGAAAGAATTAGCACAGAAATGGCCACTAACACCCAGAAACAACAATCTGCAACTACCAAAAAAAAAAAAAAAAAAAAACCAAGAAAAGAACCTTTGCCCTAGATAATTTCTACAGAGAAAACCCCCAGACTACAGAGGAGACAGCAGAGAATAGCAAACAAGCAAACACATCCAAAGCTCCCGAAAAAGATGGAAATTGGTCTCAAGCTCTAGAGGAGCTCAGATTTGAGAAGATAAATGAAGTGAGAAAGATAGAAGAAATGTGTCAAGAGAAGTAGGAAATGGTTAAAAAAAGAAAATAACAGCTTAAAATATAGAATTCCCCACTTGGAAAAAAAGAAGCCCAGAAATCAAATGAAAAGATAAACAAACTGATGACCAGAACTGGCCTGCTAGAAGCCAGGAAAATCAGGATAGACCAAACCAAAAAGAAAAATCAAAAGATTATAGCTGAAAACCAGTCTTTAGAAACTAGAATTGGACAAATAGAAGATAATGATCTCACAATTCATCAAGAAGTAATAAAGCAAAGTCAAAACGAAGACAAATTAGAAGGAAACATGAAATATCTTATTGAGAAAATGATTGACTTGGAAAACAGGTCTAGGAGAGACAATTTGAGAATCATAGGCCTACCTGAAAATCTAAAATTAACAGAAATCTTCACATCATACTACAAGAAATTATCCAAGAAAACTGCCATGATATACTTGAACAAGTGGGCAAAATAGACATTGAAAGAGTCAATAGATCAACCTCTACGTTAAGTCCTCAAAAGACAACCCCCAGGAATGTCATTGCCAAATTCAGGAACTTCCAAGTTAAGGAGAAAATATTGCAAGAAGCCAGAAAGAGACAATTCAGATATAAATGAGCACCAGTCAGGATTACACAGGATCTGGCAGCCTCCACACTAAAGGACCACAAGGCTTGGAATATGATATTCAGAAAGACAAGAGAATTGGGCCTACAACCAAGGATTACATACTCATCAAAACTGACTATATAATTCCAGGGAAAAATATGGATATTTAACAAAATAGAAGATTTCCAAGTATTCCTAAATAAAAGACCAGAACTAAATGAAAATTTTGATGTCCAAATACAAAACTCAAGAGAAATACGAAAAGGTAAACAAGAAAGAGGATTTTTTTTTCCTTTTAAGGGCTTGAATAAGTTCAAATTATTTATGTTCCTATCTAGAAAAATGATGTTTGTAGCTTTCAAAAACTATACACTGTTGTGAGGAAGATTACTTAGTTATTATTTAGGAGACCTAACAGGAAGGGCTGGAGAATTCCAAATGCAATGGGGAAGCAGGAAGTGGGCTTCTCTCTCTGGGACAGACTCCATGGTGGTTGGGACAAGCTGTAACTGACACTGGGAGATTCAGAGGAAGTGGAGTTATATCCTGATTCCCTGGGATCTTGGAGAGTGGTGAAGGTTGAAAAGGCAGAAGACATCAATCCTGCAAGGCAACTGTGAGTAGGAAAGAGTCTTATGATCTGGTGGACAGTTTGCAGACATCTCTCCCTACCTGGTTACTTTGGATCATTGGCTATGGAGGAGTTGGTTCCTGGCATCCTGAAAACATCTCTTGGAACAGTTGTGTGACCCCAAATTCAAGCCCCCTTCCTCAGGTCCTTAGCCAAGCTGTCAAAATCTGGCAGAAGCCATGTTGGCTGAGGAACTTACCCCTTTGAATCCAGTCCTGGGTAGTTAGTCATAGCTTCACCTAATCCCCTTTTCCAATCCCTTCATATTATAATTAAACTGTTTCCCTGTCTGTTTTTCTAGTACTTTAAAGTCCTCATTGTTTGTATAATACTCTGAAGTTATTTCAGTCTGGGTGGAGCAGGGTGACAGTAAGTCAGGCTTAACTGCCATTTCTGTCAACGGTCAATCCCCTTATAGTTAAACCTGGTTCCCTGGCTTGTAAAGTCTTACCCATTGTCCCTTCCTGTCTCCTATCCACCCCACTGAGCCCACAAGTAATATTTAAGTTAACTCCCCTGGTTTTCCCCATAATAATACTATCATAATACTTAGAAGAATTATTTATAGGTAGTGATTGGCATAATAAGTGATTTAAGATGATATATAAAAAAAGAAAATGGAGGAATAGAAGATGGCCCCAAGAAAAACTTGAAGGAATAAGAAAATACGATAAATTATACTACAAAAAAGAGGCACATGGGAGGAGGAGGGGAAGAATACTATTATAAGAAGGAGAGGAAGGGAGTGCTAATAGGGAATACTTAAACCTCACTCTCAGTGGAATCAACTCAGAGAGGGAAGAGTATCTAGATCCATTGGGGTATAAAATTCTATCTTATCCTACAGAGAAGTTGAGAGGGGAAAACTAAGGGCAGGGAGTACCAAAAGGGAGGGAAAGAGAGGTGGGGAGGGAATGTAGTAGACAGTAAAGAAAAATAAGAGGAGAATAAGAAGAGAGGGAGTAGGAAGAGAAGTAAAATAAAGGTTTCTATTAATGGGACTGATTAAAATCAAAACACTGGTATAGAAGGCAATAGTGAAAGAAGAAAGGGTAAAACTAGAAAAGGAAATCAGAACAATGAAGAATATCTTAGTGGTAATCATAACTCTGAGTGGGAATGGGATGAACTAACTCATAAAACTGAGGCAAATAGCAGAGTGGATTAGAAACCAAAATCCGACCATATGTTGTCTACAAGAAACACACATAAGGCAGGTGGTCACACACAGTGTAAAAGTAAGAGGCTGGAACAAAATCTGTTGGACATCAACTGAGAAAAAGAAGGCAGGAGCCACAATCATGCTATATGAGAAAGCCAAAGTAAAAATAGATCTGATTAAAAGAGATTGGGAAGGTAATTACATCCTGAAAAAAAAATAGTTTAGACAATGAGGAAATATCAGTACTCAACATGTATGCACCAAACGGTATAGCATCCAGATTTTTAAAGGAGAAACTACTGGAGCTTAAGGAAGAAACAGATAGTAAAATTATACTAGTGGGAGACCTGAACCTTCCTCTATCAAATCTAGATAAATCAAACCATAAAATAAATAAGAAAGAGGTAAGAGATGTGAATGAAATGTTAGAAAAATTAGAATTAATAAATATATGGAGAAAAATAAATAGGGACAAAAAGGAATACACCTTCTTTTCAGTAGCACATGGTACATTCACAAAGACTGACCATGTACTAGGGAATGAAAGCATGGCAAGCAAATCCAAAAGAGCAGAAATAATAAATACAACCTTTTCAGATCATAATGCAATAAAAATAATAATTAGAAAGGATACATGGAGAGGCAAATCAAAAATTAATTGGAAATTAAATAATATGGTTCTCCAAAATTGCTTGTTTAAAGAACAAATCATAGAAAAAATCAATAATTTCATTAAAAAGAATGACAATGATGAGACATCATATCAAAATCTATGGGATGCAAGCAAAGCAGTAGTCAGGAGGAAATTTATATACCTGAGTGCTTATACTAACAAATCAGGGAGGTAAGAGGTCAATGATTTGGGCATGTAAATTTAAAAACTAGAAATAGAACAAATTCAAAATCTCCAGATAAAAAACTAAATTAGAAATCCTAAAAATGAAAGGACAAATTAATAAAATTGAAAGTGAAAGAACTATTGAATTAATAAATAAGTCTAGAAGCTATAATTTTGAAAAAAAACAAATAAAATAGATAAAAATACTGGTTAATCTAATAGAAAAAGAAAGAAGAAAACCAAATTAACAGTATCAAAGATCAAAAGAGAGATCCCTCCTCTAATGAAGAGGAAATTAAGGTAATTATTAAGAACTATTTTGTCCAATTATTTGGCAATAAATATGGCAATCTTGGTGATATGGATGAATGTTTTAAAAAATACAAATTGCCTAGATTAACAGAAGAAGAAATAGAATACTTAAATAATTCCGTATCAGAAAAAGAAACAGAATAAATCATCACAGAACTCCCTAAGAAAAAATCCCCAGGACCAGATGGATTCACATGTGAATTCTGTCAAACATTCAAAGAACAACTAATTCCAATACTATGCAAAGTGTTTGACAAAATAAGCAAAGAAGGAGTTCTACCAAATTCCTTTTATGAAACAAATATGGTACTGATTCCAAAGCCAGGCAGATCAAAAACAGAGAAAGAAAACTATAGCCTAATCTCCTTAACGAACATAGATGTAAAAATCTTAAATAGAATACTAGCAAAAAGACTCCAGAAAGTGATCACGAGGATTACTTACTATAATCAGGTGGAATTTATACCAGGAATACAAAGATGGTTTAATATTAGGAAAACCATTCACATAATTGACAATATCAACAACCAAACGAACAAAAATCAATGTTTATCTCAATGGATGCAGAAAAAGCCTTTCACAAAATATAATCCCCATTCCTATTTAAAACACTAGAAAATATAGGAATAGAAGGGCCTTTGCTAAAAATAATAAATGGCATATATCTAAAGATGGATTGATATTGGACAGTAGAGTTTAGACTTGTGCTAGACAGTTCACATAAGGGCAGGTGTTGATCACATGAATAACACACAACAAAGTAGACATTCAAAATAATTTAAATGCCTTTGTTTTTTTAACCTTAACTTCTGTGTATTGGCTCCTAGGTGGAAGAGTGGTAAGGGTGGGCAATGGGGGTCAAGTGACTTGCCCAAGGTCACACAGCTGGGAAGTATCTGAGGCTGGATTTGAACCTAGGACCTCCTGTCTCTAGACCTGACTCTCAATCCACTGAGCTACCCAGCTGACCCAATGCCTTTGTTTTTATATCATTTATATTTCATCTTCCTTTTACTTTCAGAGTATAATCCCTTATTAGAAAGAATTAAAATAGAGTGAAAAAAACTTAAGGAAAATTATCACATTGAAAGGGTGGATAAGTGGTCTGGTGAATAAAGTGACAGACCTGAAGTCATGAAGATTCTTCTTCCTCAGTTCAAATTTAGCCTCAGACAGTTATTAGCTGTTTCTCTGGGCAAGTCACTTAACCCTGTTTGCCTCTCTTTCTTCATAGGTAAAATAAGCTAAACCATTCCAATATCTTTGCCAACAAAATTATTAATGGGGTCATGAAGGGTCAGAGTTGACTGAAAAACAATTGAACAACAAAATGTACGGTGAAAAATCTGACAATATCTATTGTATTCTATATGTACTGTATTCTATTTCATCAAAAAAGGGGAGGAGACACCTTCTTCTAGCTCCTATTTGTGGCCCAAATGGAAATTATTTAATTGCATTCAATTTCACTTGTTTAGTTGTTATTTTCTTCATGTCTATTGTTATCTTGATTCTACTTCCTTTTCTGTCATTCCATATCTCTTCTCATACCATTTTATAGAACAACAATGTCCAATTTTATTAATTTACCATGATTTGTTTAGACATTTCCCAATCAATGAACATCAATAAAGTAAGGCTTTATAAACATGTGTTCCAATTGTGGGCAGTTAAGACTAGATCAAGGAAAGTGTAGATAGTAATGGAGACATATTAAATTAAACAAATGGGAATTAAGTTGTTTTTTTCTTTTTTATTCACTACAAATGCAAAGTTGAATTTTCTAGATATTTAAGTATAACACTGAATAACTCAGGAAATTAGGACTCTTTAGATGGCAACTCAAGATTTCCAAAGATTTCTCAGTTGTAGACACCTATCAGGAAGATAAGATGGTGAGACTCATTTAAGTGAGTAAATATGTGTCAAGTAAACAAATGTATATGACATTTTGCATGGAGGGAAAATTTCAGGTATTTTGCCTCAGTCTGTAATTTGTACTCCTTAAGTTTGTTTGAAAATACAACTTGATACTGTAGAGGGGGCTGTAAATTTCAAAATCTCATACTTTGACTTTCAAAATCATTTTAGAAATATCAAATTTGTTTTTCTTCCTATCCTTTAAGTATCACACAAAAACATTTTAAGGGAAATAATAAAATCAATCCATTTATAAGACTACAGTGAAGAAATTTTGGTATTCTTTTAATAGAAGGGAATAGAAAAAGACTAAATGAATTTAATGGACTCTATTACAAAGGAGAAATAACTTTTCAAAAAATTTGATTTATTACTCCTCCTAGACAGTTTATGATAAATTGACTTGGAGTGTCCACAATATGTTAGGAGCATATATTATACATACACAATATGTATAATATAGTACATATTATACAACATCATCCACTGGTTCCAACAACTTTCATGTTAACATGAGGGGATAGTAAAAGCATGCATACATGCATTTAATCATATAAATAAAGAATTTGTGCTGTTTCTAACTGACTTAGAATTTATAAAATGGACTTTTATACATCACATTATATTTCTTAATCTACTTTTTGCATATAAAGCTGTCTTGCAAAGGATTATCTCTCATTTTTTAGGTAAAACTTGGCTCACCACATTTGTGCCTTGAGAAATTAGAATATTTTAAACATCTCTCAGACTTTGGTTGTTCCATTGATTATTTTATGAAAGACTCCTGAGACAGTTTGGTTTTGTGTTTTTGAGAGAGGGAGAAGAGGGGAAGTTAGAAAAAAAGGAGGACTTATTTCTTAAGCTTATAAAGCAATACTTTTGAATCATTTTAGTCATGAAAATTTCCATTCTACTTGCGTTTGTTAGACAAAATATGAGACAGCATAGAAAAATAGATTAAGAAATGACTTTGGATATAGGAAGATCTAGGTCTCAAGTTTTTTGTTTGATATATTGTATCTTGGGTAAGGAAGTCACTTAACCTATGTTTCCTGAGTTTTATCATGAGTATTTCCTTGTCTTGATGCAGAGCCAAGATGGTAGTTTAGTAGCAGGGAAAACATGGAGCCACTCAGAAATTCCTTCCAAACTGATCATTACAAAGCATCTCAAAAGGACAGAGATCAAAACAGAGTGAGTAAAGGGGTTCTTTCACTGGACAAAACATGAAATGTAGGCAGATAGAGGGAATTCCTGCTCTATAAGGAGACAAAATGACCTACCCCTAACCCCACTCACCACACCAGTGAGAACCAGGGCTAGGGAAATCTTCAAATTCTTGGAGGCTGGCTGAAAGCACCACAAACTATACCATATGTGGGCAGTGAGACTTGGGGAATAGCAGGGAGTTCACTCCCATGCAGCAGCAGTGGTGGCTGCAGTGGCAGTGGCAACAGAGGCTGAGGGGCTGAGGCAGCAGCAACAATAGCATCAATAGCAACAACTGCAAGAGTAGGAGAAGCAGCAGCAGCAGCAGCAGCAGCAGTAGTAGCAGCTGAGGAAGATCACAGATCTACCTGCCCTCACTTAGGCTTCTGTTAGGGAAGGCAAAATTGTACCAAGGCAAAGCTCTGTGAGACAGAAGCTAAGAAAGCAGTGACCACCAACATGCATGAATCTCACTTCCTCTAGTGGCAAAAGAAATAAGCAACAGCAAAAAAAAGCTCTTGACCCTGGATAATTTCTATGGAAAAAAGAGCAAAATACAGAAGCAACAGGAGAGAGTGAAAAATAAGCAAACACATCCAATCTTCCTCCAAAAAATGGAAATTGGTCACAATCTCTATATAACTCAAGAAGAAAAATGGGTAGAAAAGGGAAAAGAAATGAAAGTAATACAAAAAGAAAATAATAGTTTAAAATTGCTTATCAGAAATCACATGAACTAATAAGCAAATTGGAGACTAGAATTGGTCAACTGGAAGCCATGAAAAGCAGGATAAACCAAAGTGAAAAGGAAATCAAAAGAACATAGCTGAAAATCAGTCTTTAAAGATGAGAATTGGGGAAATAGAAACCAATGATCTCAAGAAAAAGCAAAAATTAATAAAGCAAAATCAAAAGAATGAAAAAATAGAAGGAAACATGAAATATCTCATTGAAAAGAAAACTGACCTGGAAAACAGATCCAGAAGAGACAATCTGAGAATTATTGTACTCCCTGAAAGAGGGGAACAACCAAAAAAAGGCTTTATATCATATTACAAGAAATTATCCAAGCAAACTGCCTGATATTCTTGAACAAGAGGGCAAAGTAGACATTGAAAGAATCCACAGATCACCCTCTCCATTAAATCCCCCAAACACAATTCCCAGGAATGTTATAGCCAAATTCAAGAGCTTCCAGGCCAAGGAGAATATACTACAAGCTGCCAGATGGAGACAATTCAGGTATCAAGGAGCCCCAATCAGGATTACACAGCATCTGGCAGCTTCCACATTAAAGGACCTCAAGGCTTGGATCATCTAAATATCAAAACTGACTATATACATTCAGGGGAAAGTATGGGCATTTAATAAAATAGAAAATTTCCAAATATTCCTAAAGAAAATGCCAGAACTAAAGGAACATTTTATGTCCAAATCCAAAATTCAAAAAAACTATAAAAAAAGGTAAACAAGAAAGTGGGGGAAAATTAAGAGCTTCCATAAGATCGAATTAATTATGTTCCTATATGGAAAGGGAATATCTGTAACACTTTGTTTTTAATTTTAATTTTTAGAAAAATTTTTCATGGTTACATAATTCATGTTTTTACTTTACCCTTCACCTCTTCAAACCCCCCCAACCATCCCCTCCCACACATAGCTAACTTGCATTTCCACTGGTTTTAACATATGTGGTCAGTCAAGACTTATTTACATATTATTGATAGTTATATTGGTGTGATCTTTTCGGGTCAACATCCCCAAACATGTCCACATCAACCCAAGTGTTCAAGCAGTTGTTTTTCTTCTATGTTTCCACTCCTGTAGTTCTTCCTCTGAATGTGGGTAGCATTCTTTTCCATAAATCCCTCAGAATTGTCTTGGGTCATTGCATTGCTGCTAGTACAGACATCCATTACATTTGATTTTACCACAGAATATCAGTCTCTGTGTACAATGTTCTTCTGGCTCTGCTCCTTTCACTCTGCATCAATTCCTGGAGGTCTTTCCAGTTCATATGGAATTCCTCCAGTTTATTATTCCTTTGAGCACAATAGTATTCCATCAACAACATATACCACAATTTGTTCAGCCATTCCCCAATTGAAGGGCATACCTTTGCTTTCCAGTTTTTTTTTTTGCCACCAAAAAGAGCTCAGGTATAAATATTTTTGTGCAAGTCTGTTTATCTATGATCTCTTTGGGTACAATCTCAGTAATGGTGTGGCTGGATCAAAGGGTAACTCTTAAAAATTATTTTTATTACCATAGTAGATAGAACAAATATTCATAGACAGAGGATGTGATATTAAGCCATGCCAGATGATATGTTAAAAAAATGGTGGGCAGGACAAAAAGGAAGATGGAACTAAGAGAAACTCAAAGGAAGAGGTAAAACAGGATAAATTATACCACATAAACAGGCATAAGGGAGGGGGAAGAATACTATTATAAGAAGCAGAAGAAGAGACTGGTGACAAGGGTGACAGGTAATACTTAAACCTTACTCTCAGGGGAATCAGTGCCAAGAGGGAAGAATAGTCAGATCTAATGGGGTATAGAATTCAATCTTACCCTACAAAGAATTTGAAAGGGAATAATGGGATAAAGCAAAAGCAGTATTCAGGGTAAAATGCATGTCCTTAAGTGCCCAAATTAACAAAAAAGAGAAAGAGGAGTTAACAAGCTGAGCATGTAACTAAAAAAACTAGAAAAAAATTTTAAACCCTTAGATAAAGTCCAAATTTGAAATCCTAAAAATTAAAGAAATGGAAAGTAAAAGAACTATTGAACTAATAAATAAAACTAGGAGCTGGTATTAAAAGAACCAAATAAAATAGATAAAGTATAGGTTAATCTAATTAAGAAAATGAAAGAAGAGAACCAAATTAACAGTATTGTGAAAGAAATTGGTGATCTCACCTCTAATGAAGAGGAAATTAAGACGATTATTAAGAACTATTTCGCCCAATTATATGACAATAAATATGGCAATCTAAGTGAAATGGATAAATATTTACAAAAATATAAATGGCATAGATTAACAGAAGAGGAAATAAAATACTTAAATACTCCCATATTAGAAAAAGAAATTGAACAAGCCATCAAGGAATTCCCTAAGGAAAAATCACCAAGGCTAGATGGATTCACAAGTGAATTCTATCAAACATCTAAAGATCAATTAATCCCAATATGCTACAAAATATTTGACAAAAGAGACAAAGAAGGAGTCTTATTAAATTCTTTTTATGATACAAATATGGTACTGATTCCCAAGCCAAGAAGACCCAAAACAGAGAAAGAAAATTATAGACCAAAACCTTTAATATACATAGATGCAAAAATATTAAATAAAATACTTGCTAAAAGGCTAAAGCTAGTTATCACAAGGATTATCCACTATGACCAGGTTGGATTTATACCAGGAATGCAAGGATGGTTCAATATGAAGAAAAAACATGTACATAATTGACCATATCAAAAACCAAACTAATAGAAATCGCATGATTATCTCAATGAATGCAGAAAAAGCCTTCGACAAAATCCAACCCCCATTCCTATTGAAAACACTAGAAAATATATGAATAAAAGGGACTTTCCTCAAACTAATAAACAATATTTATTCAAAACCATCAATAAATATCATCTCCAATGGGGATGAGTTAGATGCTTTCGCAATTAGATCAGGAGTGATGCAGGGATGCCCATAATCACTACTACTATTCAATATTGTACTAGAAATTGTAGCAGTAGCAACTAGAGAAGACAAAGAAATTGAAGGAATCAAAGTAGGCAATGAGGGAATTAAACTATCACGCTTTGCAGATGACATGATAGTATATATGGCAAATCCAAAAAAAATCAAATAAAAAGCTAGTTGAAATAATAACTTTAGCAAAGTTTCAGGGTACAAAAAACCCCATATAAATCATCAGTATTTCTACATGTTTCCAATAAAACCCATCAGATAGAGTTAGAAAGAGAAATTCCTTTTAAAATCACTATAGATAAGATAAAATACCTGAGAATCTACTTGCCAAGACAAATTCAGGAATTATATGAACATAACTATAAAACACTTCACACAAATAAAACTAGATCTAAATAATTGGGAAAATATCAATTGCTTATGGGTAGGATGAACTAATATAATAAAAATGGCAATGATAGCTAAATTAATTTACTTATTCAGTGTTATACCTATTAAACTACCAAAAACTTTTTTATAGAATTAGAAAAAATATTTCAAAGTTCATCTGGAAGAACAAAATATCAAGAATATTAAGGGAACTAAAGAAAAAAATGTGAAGGATGGGGTCCTAGCAGTACCAGATATCAAACTATATCATAAAGCAATGATCATCAAAACAATAGGGCACTGGCTAAGAGATACAAGGGTGAATCAATGGAATAGACTTGGGATAAATGACAGTAACAAGATAGAGTTGGATAAACCCAAAGTTCCCAGCTTTTAGGACAAGAACTCACTATTTAACAAAAACTGCTAGGAGAGAGATTAAATTTAGATCAACATCTCACACCCTACAACAAGATAAATTCAGAATGGGTGAATGATTTAAATATAAAGAAGGAAATTATAAGTAAATTAGGTGAACATAGAATAATTTACCTGTGAGATCTATGGGAAAGGAAAGATTTTAAGACCAAGTAAGAGATAGAGAATATTACAAAATATAAAATAAATAATTTTGACTACATTAATCAGTTTTTACAATTTGTACAAACAAATCCAATATAACCAAAATTAGAAGGGATACAACAAATTGGGAAAAATCTTTATAACAAAATCCTCTGACAAAGGTCTAATTACACAAATTTATAAGGACCTAAATTAATTATAAAAAAAATCAAGCCATTCCTCAATTGATAATTGTGCAATGGACAGGAATAGACAGTTTTCAGATAAAGAAATCAAAACTATTAATAAGTACATGAAAAAATGTTCTAAATCCCTCACTATTAGAGAAATGCTAATCAAAACAACGCTGAGGTACCACCTCGTATGTATCAGATTGGCCAATATGACAGTAAAGGAAAATAATAAATGTTGGAGGGACTGTAGCAAAATGAAGACACTGATGCATTGTTGGTGGAGTTGTGAATGAATCCAAGCATTCAGGAAGTCAATTTGGAATTATGCACAAAGGGCTTTAAAAGAATGTCTACCCTTTGATCCAGCCATACCACTGCTGGATTTGTACCCCAAAGAGATAATATGGAAAATACTTGTACAAAAATATTTATAGCCATGTTCTTTGAGGTGGCAAAAAAATGGAAAATGAGGTGATGTCCATTGATTGGGGAATGGTTAAACAAATTGTGGTATGTGATGGTGATGGAATGCTATTGTGCTGTAAGGATTGATGGTCTGGAGACTTCCATATGAATTGGGAGAATCTCAATGAACTGATGCAGAGTGAAATGAGCAGAACCAGAACATTGTACACAGAAAGTAAAACATTGTGGAACAGTCTAATGTAATGGACCTTGCTAACTAGTAGCCATGCAACAAGTCAGGACCCTGAAAGACTCGTGTAAAAGAATGTTATCCACATTGAGAAAACAAACTATGGGAATAGAAATGCAAAAGATCATATGACAGCATTTATTTTATTTGCATATATATGTGTGTGATTGAGATTTAGGCTTTAAAAGATCACTCTATATCAAAAATTAATAATATGAAATAGGTATCAAGTGAAAACATTTGTACAACCCAGGGGAATTGTTTGTCAGCTCTGGGAGGGTGGAGGGAAGAGGGGTAGGAAAGAAAATTAATCATGTCAACATGGAAAAATATTTAAAAATAAAAATTATTTTAAAAAGTATTTCCTTGCATATAAATAAGAAATTACAGAACTGATCTCTCTACCCTTAACCCTCCTCTCATTAGCTGAGATAAATAAATACCATCTAGGGCTACTTTGGGCTTAATTTAAATACCAACATTAATAAAATCCCCATTATAGAGTCACAAAAATGCATTGAGTTCTAAGAAGTTGACAAAGAGAAAATCAGCACCTTTGTTTGAATACCTCTGAGGTGAAAGTCAATAGATAAATAACTTCCAAGAGATCCAAAATGAAAGGACTTTCTCAAATTCTACAAAAGAAAATTAAGATTGATGAAGAAATACCAAATTATAATCTGGCCCTAATATGAAAAGAATTAGGGAAATGTGTGTGTGTGTGTGTGTGTGTGTGTGTGTGTGTGTGTGTGTGTGTGTGTGTGAGGTAGGTGGGAATGGAATAGATTCCTAGAAAAGAGAGTAGATAACCTTTACAACCCAGAAATGCAGGAAAAGCATTTATAAAATAAAGAATTCAACTTTATAATCTTGAAGTTTTACCAATTCTGTTTCCATGAGCATTATAGAAACCATAAAAGAAAAAAGTAAAACAATTTTTATCTTCAAAATGTGATCTAATTTTTGACTTATATGAAAGTTTGGTAGATACTGGGGGCTTGTTTCTCTTCACCAGTATGATATTGCTTTTTTGTGGATACTGAAGGATCTTTGGCATATATACTGTAGAATTCAGATGCTTGAAATCTTAAGGACCTGTGATGTCATTGACATAGGTACCTTCTTCATAGAAAATGATTATCCTCCATGATGTCTTGCCTTCTGCTATGTCCTTTCAGACTAAATCTCTAGCTTTTGCCCTGGGGCCATGTTAATTGATGAAAGATCATTGATTTTACCTGCCATCACCCAATTTTTGAAGTGGAAGAAACCAAGGTTCTGAAAGATTAAGTGATTTGCTTATGCACCAAGCTAATAAATTTTACGGAATTGAAGTTGAATTTTATTCTTCCTGATTGCAGATAGAATATTCTATTAATTATCTTTTATATCACAAAAAAGTAGTGATCCTTTAAGATCTCCAGTGATGTGTAACAACTGAACTTCTACAGCAGCCCATTACATTTTTTTTACTTTTATTTTTTTTTTTTTACTTTTTTTCAGAAGTCATAACTTTTTATTGGTTTAATCTATAATTCTTTTTTATTCTTTTTTATTTAAAATATTTTCCATGGCTACATGATTCATGTTCTTTCCCTCTCCCCCAAAATACCTCCTCTCCTCCCCACTGGGTTTTACATATATCATTGATCAAGACCCATTTCCATATTATTGATAGTTGCATTAGAGTGATTGTTTAATTTCTAAATCCCCAATAATATCCCCATCAATTCATGTGTTCAAGCAGTTTTTTTTCTTCTGTGTTTCTACTCCCACAGTTCTTCCTCTGAATGTAGGTAGAGTGCTTTCTCATAAGTCCCTCAGAACTGTCCTGGATCACTGCATTGCTGCTAGTAGAGAAGTCCATTATGTTCGATTGTACCACAGGGTATCAGTCTCTGTATACAACGTTCTACTGAATCTGTTCCTTTAACTCTGCATCAATTACTGGTGGTCTTTCCAATTCACATGGACATCCCCCAATTCATTATTCCTTTGAGCACAATAGTATTCCATCACCAACAGATACCACAATTTACTCAGCAATTCCCCAATTAAAGGACAATACTTCATTTTCCAATTTTTTGCCACCACAAAGACAAGGCTATAAATATTTTTGTACAAGTGTTTTTCCCTATGATCTCTTTGGGGTATAAACCCAGCAGTGGTATGGCTGGATCAAAGGGCAGGCAGTCTTTTAGCGCCCTTTGGGCATAGTTTCAAATTGCCATCCAGAATGGTTGGATCAATTTACAACTCTACCAGCAATGAATTAATGTCCCAATTTAGCTACATCCCCTCCAACATTTATTACTTTCCTTTGCTGTCATGTTAGCTAATCTTCTAGGTGTGAGCTGGTACTTCAGAGTTGTTTTGATTTGCATTTTTCTAATTATAAGAGATTTAGAACACTTTTTCATGTTTTGATTTCTGTATCCAAAAATTGCTTATTCATGTCCCTTGCCCATATAGAAATTGGGGAATTGCTTGATTTTTTGTACAATTGATTTAGCTCCTTATATATTTGAGTAATTAGACCTTTGTTATAGGATTTTGTTATAAAGATTTTTTCCCAATTTGTTGTACCCCTTCTAATTTTGATTATATTGGGGTTTTTTTTTTTTGTACAAAACCGTTTTAATTTCATGTAAACAAAATTATTTATTTTACATTTTGATCTAGACCCAATTTCTCCAATACTTTTTTCCAATTTTACCAGTAATTTTTGTCAAATAGTGTGGTTTTGTCCCAAAAGCTGAGCTCTTTGGGTTTATGATAGACTGTCTTGCTGAGGTCACTTACCACAAGTCTATTCCACTGTTCCTCCCTTCTGTCTCTTTGCCAGTACCACATTGTTTTGATGATGGCTGGTTTATAGTATAGTTTAATATCCGGTACTGCTAGGCCACCTTCCTTCACATTTTTTTTCATTATTTCCTTGATATTCTTGATCTTTTGTTCTTCCAAATGAACTTTGTTATAGTTTTTTTCTAATTCAGTAAAAAAGTTTCTTGGTAGTTTGATAGGTATGGAGCCCATTGCATTTTTAACAGACCTAGCCATTAGATTTTTTTTCTCTCAAATGCTGAGCATAAATCTCCCCATTTCTATTTTCTACCTGTAACCAGTTTTCCCCTCTGAATACAAGCAGAAAAATTCTCATTTCTTTTTTATTTTATAACCCTTTGAATATTAGAAGGCAGCTATCTTGTCCTTATTATGTTTTCTTTTCTCCAGATTAAAAAGGCATACTTCAGTCAAGCAATCTTATCACAATATGGTTTCTAGTAGCATATTCTCTAGATATGTTCCAGTTTGTTAGTATCATTCTTGGAATATGGTACCCAGAAGAGAACACAATACTTCACATGTGAGCTAAGAAGAATAAAATATAAAAGGCTGTCAGCCTTCCTTGTTATGGCTTCCTTTCAAGGAAACCTAAGATTAGGTTTTGAGGCATAGTTTTTACACATAATGACATGCCACTTCTGACTCCAGGTAATTTTTATATACTATGTTTTGTAGTCATACTTTCCATGTATTCTTTTCTTCAACTGATTTCTAATGAAATTCATATGTAAGATTTTACATGTATTCCATTTAAATTTCATTTTATTAGAACATTGATTTAGTCTTTTGAAGTATTTTTACATCAAGCCACACATTCAATGTATGTTATCTTTTGCTTCTTCATAACATCTACAAATTTAAAAAGTATGAAATCTTTGTTTTCACCTAAATAATTAATCCAGTTGTTGAACATACACTCTAAATCAAGGCTGAAACACTGAATCATGTTACCAGACTACCTTTCAAATTTATTTTTTTGTGTTGTCTATGTTAGGAGTCTTTGTTTAGTCTTTGTTGGTAAAATCATAATTTTCAAATAATGAACTACTTTCTAGCTTTTTCAAATGGTCAGCAGGCAATGAGAAAGATCCTTTCCTTCTCTGATCAGTCTTGTGCCCAGCTGCCAAATTGATATTCCTAAAGTGCAAGATTGATTGTACTCTCCTTAAAAAAGAAAGACCATTAGTGATTCTCTACTGCGTTTAGGATAAAATACTAACTTTTCGGTGTTGTTTTCTAAGCCATGAAGAACAAGATTCTAACATATTTTTTCATTCTGACCACACTTGACTTCATTCACTCTTTGCTTTTTGCCAAACTGTCCTAATTACTATTTTCTGTGCACAAGGAGGCATCTACTTGAAGGGAAAGGTACCTCCACTGTCCCTTAAATGTGTTATAAAGTTTATGATCCAGAAGGAATGACATTGCCTTTAATTCTTCTCAAGTGAAGAAAAGGTATAGATTTTGGCTGGAACCTGACTTGATTATGCCGGGAGTAACAGGAAAGGTTTGACAATACAGAATCTTCTAAAGACTGTATTTTTCTCCTCTTTATCTGACTGTTCTTGGCAGGTGGACTGAAGCTAATATTAATAACAATAATAGCCCAGGTTTTATAATATTTATCTCATAAACAAAATTGGGATATAGGTTCTATTATTACTCCATTTTAGTGAAAAGGAAACTGAGGCAAACCGAGGTGAAGTAACTTGCCTGGAGTCACATACAGGAAACATCTGAGGTCAGATTTGAACTCAGCTCTTCCTGATTCCTTGCCCAGCAGTTTATCCACTGCACCACAGAAGTGCTTTTAAATAATTAGAGGGAAAACCTCTAGGCATGACCTGTCTCTTATGCATCTCTTATCTTTCAAGGAGAAAATCTACAAGGCCTTATGTTATGGTATATCTAACATGATTCAAAAAAGGTGATTTGTAGATGAATAGTGTGTCTTTTGTATTAATATTAAGAATTATATTCTCAACTGATAGAAGCCACTTTAATTCATTTGTATTTTATTACTGAACTTGAAAATTTCACAAATATATCTTTGTTTCATAGTTCTTATTTAATAGCTTTATCTTTTTTCAAAAAAATGTTTATTTAGTAGGATTTATACTTGTAAACATCTTTTTTTAAGAACCAAAGGTTTACCTCATAAACACTCTGTTATTCATTGACAAACAGGTAATATATTAAAAAGAGTTCATGCTTTCTGGTGGAGAAGAGAGCCTTTAATAGATATGCTGGGGGAGTATGAGCAATTCTCTTCACAAGTAATTATCATTTTAATTTGTTTTCAGTCCAACATTCTGTCTTGATCATTTTTAAATCCATATGCTATTCTGCTGATTTCTATTTAAAATGCAAGCAAAAATGTTTTTCCTAATCCCCATTTTTCTTTGGATACTGGATTCCTCCTCTCCATACCTCACATTGTTATGTAACTTGTATAACATTTTTTCTGGATTCATATTTTATTCTCTTGTGGAAATGATAATGCTTATCATTTAAAGCAGAGGAAATAACATGAAAAAATGTATGGGGAAAGGAGGGACACAACTGAGTCAATAATACTGTTTAACTGATGCATGGAATACATAAATAGGAATAGTGTAAGATTAGACCATACAATGCTATTTTTTAAAAAGAATCTATTAGCTATGTAAATAATTTAAGTCCAATTTAAAAAAATTCTGTATTTGTTAGAGCACTATACATGCCAATTGATTTACTCATCCTAAAAAGTAGAAGTGGTAATCCATTGGCTTTATTAACATTTTCCCTTCATGTAGCTAGTGCTTAATAAATGTTTGTTGAATTAAATCTCCCAAAACTACATTATAAAAATTAGAATGAGGCCAGCACCTTGAAAATATCACAGTTTAAAAATACAATATCAGCTTGGTGGAAAATTGTCCACTTGATCAATTTTAAATGTAGTTGAATGTGTAACTGAAAAATGACTATGAAAATATAATAGTATAATTTTACAAGAATAGAAACAAGGAATCATACATTATAAAGGGCATCTCATTTGCTTTGATCCTCCTTTCTATTCCTTTAGATAGTTTAATAATCTCATGAGAAACACCAGTTTTTATAACCTAACCAAGCAATAGCATATAAAAGGATTACGATAATGTTAATAATGTTTTATGATACTAAAATGCCTCAAAGAACATCTTAAAGAAATTTATGAAGGCAATTACCTTTTATAGGACAGTGATAGTAATATTCTTCTAGGGTCAGGCAAGCTCTCGGTTGGCTGAGGAAAAAATGTACTGTCATTCATAGATGAAGATTATGCTATTGTTTATGGTTAAAAATAAATTTAAATTCAGTTCAACAAAAATTATTAAATTCCTACTATGGTAAGCCGGTCTCAGGTGCTGGGAATACAAAGAAAAAAAATAACTTTCCATGCTATCTAAGAGCTTATATTCTAGTTAGAGAAACAAGAAATATAGGCATCCCCATCTTTAGGATGTATGAAACAGCCCAGGCTTAGGATGGCAAGGTCTAGAGGTCCAAAGACCATCACAACAGCAAAGATTCTGGGGCTGAGTAGTCCTTAAGAGAAATGGATATAATTTGTGTAAAGACTTCTTAATGTGAAAACTAAAGTCACATATATAATGACTGGTTTTTGTCACAACACTATGATCTAACAAACTAAAGCCACAAGCACTTTTTGCATCCTTGAACCCCAATTTAGACCTACTACTATAACAACTTAGTTTCAAAATTAAGTTGTTCTCATTACATTCATGATATATTCCTCTATATATGGTGGGACAAGTAGGAAGAGAGAAAAACAAACCAACTAGACTCCCATTTTATTATCATCTCCTTTCAAAATCAGTGATGTCACTGAACTGGACTTTGTAACAGAAACTTGGTTTAGGAGTAGAAGCCCTAAGCAGGTAAAGAGTTATTAAGAGAGATTTTATGTGTGTATCCATATATTTCTGAAAACATATAAATTAAATATTACAGAATACTCACAGAAACCATTGTTGGCAATCTTTTTAAGGAATTTCTTTGGAAGAGATCTTATATGACTGAAGCTAATCAAATAGCTATGTTTTCAAAAAAAAGAAAAAAGAAAAACTTCATTGTTATAAATCCTCATTAATGAGATTGATATGGATTAATATAAGAAAAGTATAGTGCAAACTATTAAATAAGAGGTTTCTGAACACTTAGAGAAACAATTATCTTTAGGAACGAGTGTTGGTTCAACCAAAAAAAAGTCATATGGTACTCGTCAAAATGGAAGATCTTGAATTTGAACACAAACTTTCTGACTCCAAATTCAGAACCCTTTCCAATGTACCCCTTTGAATTTACTTTAGATTCTGATACTAGTTTGGCATTTGGGGTTGATGACCTCTAAATTGTCTTCCAGAAGAGAAAAATGTATGTATAGAGTTTTGCATATGTTAAAATGCATATAAAAAGTGATTATTACTGTTTTTTCTAACACCCAAATTCTGTGACTGCAACTAACTAACCAGTTTTGGTAGTATAAAGTAACTGGGAAGGTAAGAGTCAATTTTACTTCTCTATATCTTCTAATGTAATTTTGAAGAAAATTATTACACTAATGCAGTACAGTATACAAAGTATCAGTGTTAAAATATTTTTAAAAACCCATTTGAAAAGATACAAGATAAAAAGCAAAGCTTTACTTTTAAATAATTCATTTAAAATTACCATATACATTTGGAATTTCCCATTTACTTCAAAACATGTTTTTAGCATATTCTATATTAGAGGAAGAAGTAAGCCAGGCAATGTCAAATGAGCTTCCCTTTCCCCCATCTCCCTCCAAGCCAAATTCTCTAAGTGGAAGTGATTTCCTGGTTGTAAAGCACTAGAGGAGGTAGGTCCTTGACTTTTCCCAGTGAGCAGGTGCTAAATCAAGCATGGTTAAAGTTGTCTGGAAGCGCTGCTCTCAAGCACTGACATTCACTATAATTCCAGCCACACTTGTGGTTTCTGCCTGTCACAATATTATATCTTCCATTGTTTCCCTGACTCCCAGTCATACACAGGGTTTAGTTAGGTCTAGCCCCTAGACAAAGGGGATGCACAGGGGAAATTTATCTGAAGCCTGTCCTCACTAGCTTTTGTCACTGGCCTCCTTCTCCCTGTAAGTGGACTTTTTTGGCTTGACCTCATATTGCCCTTCCTTTCCAGCCAGACTACTACTAAAATCTAGCCAGTGTGACCCTTTGCCTTTTTATACATCCTCCATTCTAGATCTCCTTTATTTTCTTTCTCAGAATTTGTCATAAAGTTCATTCCTCATTGATTCTTCTCCCTTATGAAAGAATTTCTGACTTTGGAGGACTGATTATATAAATCCAAGGTAAAGATATTTTAATTCCAACAAGTATTTTATGGAGACAATGTTTTAGTAAAAAGGCAGTCTCATAGGTCAGTAAGTTTTAAAATGTCACAGAGTCTATGAGCAAGAAGAGGCCAAGTTTAACCTAACATAGCAACATTATTTTAAAGATCAGGAAAACGAGGCCCAGATATGCTATGTCAGGGGCACAGAGAAATAAGCAGCAGAGACCAAGTTCAATACACAGTCCTCTGATGCCCAATCTAAATTTTCCATAAGAACTTTTCTTTTCCTTCTTTTCTTCTTCTTTCCTTCCTTCCTTCCTTCCTTTCTTCCTTCCTTCCTTCCTTCCTTCCTTCCTTCCTTCTTTTGTTCCTTTCTTTCTTCCTTCCTTCCTTCTTTTGTTCCTTTCTTTCTTCCTTTCTTCTTTCTTTTTTCCTAGAACACAAGAATGATTTTTTTTCTTTTTTGCACAGTATCTCAAACAAGTAGTTCATGAATTTTGGAAATTGATTTAATTATTGATGGATTGGTTTACATCACTGTCACTTCTGATATGCCCTCTAGTACTCTGGAAATGAATCTCCTTGAAACAGAGATAAAGAGATAATGCAACCACCTAATGTGTCACATAGTAGATGAAGCACTTTTCCTTTGTAGTTCCCCACCCTCTGCCAAAATAAACAATTTATTTTAATTAATTAAAACCATACGTTCTCTAGGACTATGATATAAGCTTCTCTTCCCTTCATGCTTCATTCTCCCTTTTTTGATACTCTACCTGCCTTTTCCTTCTGCTTCCTTCTTTTAGTGAATTTCCCTGGGAACCTCCAAATTGAGAGAGTACAAACCAGCCATCCTTTATTTTCCAGACTTTACCACTATGCCCTAATGTACATAACTTCTACCCTCCCACTTCTTAGCTTCCTTTATTTATTGGCTTATTTCATAAGAATGTAAGCTTGATGAAAGAAGCAACTTTTTTTAACTTCTATTTCTATCTTCAGTAACTAGCTTAGTTTCTTAGATGATAGTAAGTATTTAAGAAATGCTTGCCATATTGACTCAAATTAAAATAAAAAATTGTAGTGGAAAAAAATCTATTTTCTCTCCTTTCCATTTCTGAGAGAGAGACAAACACATAGAGACAGAAACAGAAACAGAGAAAGACAGAGAGAGACAGAGAGACAGAGAGAGAAAGAGAGAGAGAGGTAGTAGAGAGAGAAAAAGTGGGGAGGAGGACACTTGAAACAACTATGCATAGTAAAGCAAAACAAATTCCTGCTTCCAGCTATCTTTTTTTTCAGTTAATCACACATAGTTTGAATCCTCTCTTTTGTATACTTTTCATTTACAGTATAGTTTTGGGGTATATTTCCTTACTTCTTTAGTTTTAAACTCTTACTTTTTGTCCTAGAATAAAAACTAAGCATCAGCATTCGCTCCAAAGCAGAAGAGTGGTAAGGGCAAGGCAATAAATGAGGTTAAGTGACTTACCCAAAGTCACACGGCTAATAAGTGTTTGAGGCTAGATTTGAACCCAGATCTCCGATCTCTGGGCCTCGCTCTTTATCACCTAGTCAACTAGCTGCCCCTATTCCTTTATTTCTGTCTGTTTCACTCTGTATCAGATCACAGAAATCTTCTTGTGTTTCTCTGAATTATTCATATTCATCCTTTCTTTCCTATGTATTTTCATAATGTCATGCTACTTCTAGTATTCACAGATTTATAGTAAGAATTCTATAACTACTCCCCATGTCATAATAATACATCTAGAAGAGTATGTGTTTAAAAGAGGCTGCTTGAGAGTTTTAAAAATTATGCTCCTAAGCTAATGCTAAGTACTCAACAATCAAAAAAGGCATAATTTGTGCTAACAAAATAAGAGAGCATGTTCAGCTACAGCAGATTCAAAGGGCAATGAAGTATGCTGGAGGCTATGGATCTGAAGGAGCATAGGGTACACCATCCAAGAAATGAAAGAATGGGTAAGGAAGCAGAGGCCAATCAATCATGTGGCAGGATGACTTAAATATGCAAAGCAAAATGAGACAAAAATAAAACAAAAATATCCCAAACATCTTAGAATAGAGATTCTTTACCTGGATCAGGGGAGAGATATCAATAGTCCCTGAATTTGAGTGGGGGTAAAAAGCATATTGCGTTTCACTAACATTTAACTGAAATTTAGAATCTCTTTGAATAATGATTTAAAATATTATTCTGAAAAGACTTCCATAGGATTCCTTGATACCATGGTAATCCATGATCCAAATAAATAAACAAGCAAATAAATAAATAAATAGATGACTGAATAAACAAACAAATAAATAAATGTCTGCAATTACAATCTCTGACCTATAGGGGTGTCTCCAAACTTTGGGAAAGCCTCTGTGGAGGGATTTGTCATAGTAGAACATGGACAAGAATCATACAGAATAAAAAGTGTAAGAGGGAAATAAGTTTTAAAGCATTTTGGAAGATTACACAGGCAGGCAGGAGCTGAGATTCCAAACTGGAACACAGTGGTCTCTCTAAAAGACAGTTGGGGTTTTGGGGGAGTTGGGAAACCACTGACCTGAGAGACCTGTGGATTCTGGATATCTACCTGGGACCTTACAACTATCAGGATCAAGGAATAGAGGTTGAGATTTCTGACTTGCTTGGTGGACAAGCAAAGTCAATCTCCCTGATTTTTCTCTTTTGAATCATTTGGCTGGTTCCTGTGCTCTTGGAGTATACTTGGACTACTACTGATCAAGACCTATTGACCATCTATGTGAGATCCCATTTGTCCCTTGTGTCTTAGCTGCCTGTTTAGTGTAGTGTAGGGATTTCCCAGATCTTCAGCTTTTAACCTTGAATTTGATCCTTAGTGTTTTAGGTTAAGTGTGTCCTCTCCTATCATCTCTAACCCTATAGTCTGTATTAAACCTCTATTTTATAATTCTTTGGTCCCAGTCTACTCAATTGTTAGTTTCCCAGACTCCCAGGCTAGGTGGATCTATGGCGGCAGTTGGTATCAACTGCCAATCCATACTTTCCCATTCCTTGTACTTTGGTGGGGTTTGTGTTTCCCCAGTTTTAGTTCCAGACTATTAACCCTGTCCAATCAGTCCTCTTTCTCCCCTTTCTCTAAACCCAGGAATATTTGTTACCCACAAGTGTTTCCCCATTAGAAAAGGAATGGATAAGTAGTAATCAGTCACAATGAATAGAATAAAGACCCTTATCTAAGAGATTCAGACACTTATCCACTCAGGTATTTAAATATAAAAGTCATTAATTTAAAATGTCTCTAATGGTTTTGGTTATAGATATGAGAACACTCTATCTACAAAGCCATCTAGCTTCTTTTTTTCCCATTTCTTATTAAAGTACATGCTTTTCCTTTTTTTTTTTTTTTCTTTAAATTTTCTGGAGGGCCTAGTAGACAGAGGATTGACTTCAGAATCAGGAAGACCTGATTTCAAACCCAGCCTCAGATACTATCAGTGTGACCATGGACAACTCATTTTAACCACTGTCTCTCTCAGTTTCCTCATTTGTAAAATAGAACTAATAATATCAGGTAGGGCAGCTAGGTGCTAAAGTAGAGTATCGGCCCTGAAGTCAGGAGGACCTCAGACACTTATTAGTTTTGTGATCCTAAGCAAATCACTTACCCTTGTTTGTCTCAGTTTCTTCATCTTTAAAAAAGATCTGGAAAAGGAAAAAGCAAATCACTCCCATATCTTCGCCAAGAAAATCCCAAATGAGGTCAGGAAGAGTCAGACAGGAGTAAAAGAATGACTCAACAACAACAAAACTGTCATGTATCTCCCAAGGTTGTTGTGAGGGTAACATGAGATAATATTTGGAAAGGGTTTTACAAATTTCACAGTGCTATATAAATGCTAATTATCATTATCAGTCTTAGTTAATTCATGCTATTGCAAATCTTTTGGATAAAAGTTCCATAGACAGAGATCTAAATGGAGTAAATTAGTTAGAGAGTATGTAGCAAGGTTGCAGGGTCTGTGATCTGGTCATGTTCACCTGAAATTTTCACTTGGTTCTTGAGGTGTACATTTATTTTAGTTTTAACCTCATCACCTCTAGAGAAATCCACAATTATAGTGTGATAATTTATTTCTCATTAATGAATTTGCAATCTCCATCTCATTAATTAAGTAACTGGAGGACCCACCAGTATTAGCTTAATGAATTTCAGTTTATTAAACATTAAATACACATTTAATATTTATTCAATATATAAAATTATAAGTAATTACTCTTGGCAAAGGGGGTTTCCCTAGTTCATAAAATTTTAAAAATTCTTTCATGAACTGAGGAAGAACCTTTCTGCCAAAACTAATTACTAGAAATTTTTATCTTTGTATAATGTTAAAATACTAAATATATAAAATGTATTTAAATTAAAAAGAACATTTACTTATATTATTTTGAATAGGATAAATATCATAGCATCAGGCACTTCAAACCTGATATACCAGGAGATGCCTTTTCACTTCTCTGAACTTGCAGTATTAAATTATTATTAAATTCATTCCAGATATTTAAAAAATTCTTTAAATTCTTCCTTGTATTTTTCTCTAAGGTAATAGATAAATTCAAAATCTTGGTAAATAAATTAGGTGAGATCTTTTCTTCTGTCTGCTCTTCAGTAATCACAGGATTTTTT
Organism: Gracilinanus agilis; assembly: GCF_016433145.1. NCBI lineage: Eukaryota > Metazoa > Chordata > Mammalia > Didelphimorphia > Didelphidae > Gracilinanus > Gracilinanus agilis. The sequence goes on from NC_058133.1 coordinate 452,264,252, forward strand.
TCTCTCTAAAATACACTATGCTTTCCAATTCTCATAAGCTCTTTATAAAAGTCTTTAATATCATTAAAAAATACTACCGTTATACTGATTATTACAAGGAAGATGTTTTTCCTCACCTCCTTCTTTTGTGTATCATTACAAATTATTGTATGTGACAGATTTCCAATAGATACTAATGGATCACGGATACAACATTTGCCTTCTTGAATTCATAGAGAGAAGCACTACAGAATAAGTCATTTCTCAAATGAATTTTCAAAACAGTCTACAAAAAAAGTGCTTTTCTCAAAATTCTACTTAATCTATTTGGCTCTTAAAGTTACAGGAATAGTATCTGTAATCTCTGTGAAATAGTTTTTTGAAACACTACATTCCAAAAATAAGCCTGCTAGGTAGGGAAGGGAGGAAATTCTGGAGATACTATAGATGGGATTTTTGTTCCTTCAGGTCCCACATCTGGGAGGTCACATAGCCTTCTGAAGATGGATGCAGACTTCAAGGTGGGAGCATTGAGCAATGGTGATCCACATTATTGTCATCCTAAGTCTGCTTATATTCCTTAAGATCTTAATGTTATCTCTACATTAAGTGGCAATCAGAAATAGTCTGGTAGAATAACAACCAACTTTACCAGGAGGCAATTCTTTCAGGAGTATTATCTAAAAAAATATACAAATTTTCCTTAACTTAAAGAAGTATTAGGGAAAATATAGCTGTCATTGACTTTAATTTGTGAAACATTGGTGAGATGTTTCATGTTAGAATGGAAGAACTTTGGGCTTGACATGAAAGTAGGAGTTCAAATGCTGCTTCATAATTACCACCATTGTATGAGGAAGGACTTTTTATATTATAATTCTCTTTATTTTTCCCTGATTACATTTGATATAATATTTGATAATATTTTCTGATATTTTACAAACCATGTTTTATTCTTCTTTTCTTCCCTTCCCCATCATCAAGAATGCAGGTAATATGATATGGGTGGTCCGTGTTATCATACAATACATATATCCATATTCCTTATGTGAAACAAAGCACATACTGCTTCCACTAAAGAAAAATTCATGGATGAAATAAAATGAAGAATGGTATGCTTCAATCTGAGTTCAAACTCATCAATTCCTTTTTTGGGGAGGGGTAGCTTTTTTCATCATGAGTTTTGATATCGTCTTGGATTGTTGCCTTATTGTTATATATATAGCATTGTTGTTACTATATACAGTGCTCTTCTGGTTCTTCTCACTTCACATTGCATCACTTCAGATAAATCTTTAAAGGGTTTTCTGTGATCATCTTTTTTATCATTTCTTAGGACACAAGAGTCTTCTTTTTACATCATATACCACAATTTTTTCTGCCATTCCCGATTTGATGAACATCCCTTCAGTTTCCAATTCTTTGCCACCTCAAAAAAAAGCTGCTATAAATATTTTTGTATAGGTAGGTTCTTTCCCCTTATCTTTAATCTTGAGATACAGATACAGTACTGGTAGTAAGAACCCAAACTCTCTAAATTGCCAACATATTTCCAAGATTATAAACTGAGTTACAGATGGGTCATGAATTGTGTTTGTGCAGATTATTTGTTGCACATCCTAAACACAGATTCATTTAAATACTGAACTCAGAATCAGAACCTAGGTTAGAGTCCTAGCTCAGTTGCCACATCTTCTATGACTTGAGCAAATGATATAACATCTCTGAAAAAATGTTTTCTTAAAATGGAAATAATAACTGCCCTACCACTTATCTGATAGAGCTATTCTGAGGACTTTCTTTTTATAAATCACACACATGTGTGAATTATCATTCTTAAAAAAATTTCTGACATTTTAGTACATTTTATATTTTTTCATCATCAAAAGCACTGATGCTGAGGGATCAATGACTGCATATTTTCAAAGGGGAACCTGTGATATTATGGAAATGATCATTGTGAATTTTTAAGACTAAAGTCTAATTGACCTGCACATATTTATACCTTGACAGGCATTGTTTTACAGTGGATTACGTGGTTCACTGAGAATCAGGAAGATTTGGGATTGCATTCTACCTTATAAGGCTAGCTCTGTGATTCTGGACTAACTGCTTCATTCCTTTGAGCCTTTTCATTGGAAGTTTTCTCATTGAGAAACTGAGCAATGATACATGCAGTATATACCATTGAGGTAGGATTTCTCTAAAGAAAATCACTTTTCCAAACCTTAAAGTACTGCACAAATATGGGCTATTACAGATTGTGAGAAAAATTGTTCCTTTTAATAACATTGATCATTAAGTACATGGACCTGGACTCAGGAAGACTGGAGGTCAAATCCTGCTGCTGACCCTTTGTAGCTGTATGACTTTGGGTAAATCACTTAATCTCCATCTCAGTTTCCTCAAGCTTAAAATGGGGATAGCAATAATACCTACATCCTAGGACTGTTTTAAGGGAAAATGGGTTATTTGTAAAATGCTTTGTGATCTTCAAGTGCTATATAAATACTAGCTGTTATTATTATTATTACCCTATTTTCCATTTACCTGTCTAATATTTCTGTGACATGAGCCAAATATTGAGTCTAGTTGAAATTTTGTAATCCATTTGCTATGGCTTTAAACTTTCCTTTTAAACATTTTACACCACATACAAAATAAGATTGCCTAGAAAAATGTGAAGAGCTAAAAAATGTAAGAATGCAGAGATTCAAAAGGCAACCATTTATTTTAATAATATCAAGAAGTTCTGCTTTTAAAAAAGATGCTATACCTAGGTTGTCTCCAAGGCCAAGCAGATTGAAATAACTTATTTTGTGAGGATCTAAACCAGGAAACTTTGGGAAATCATGAGAGACCAGTAGAGTAAGAACCAGAAAATGTTCTTAGAGTCAGAAAGAGGAAAGGAGGAGATTCCTGAACTACGGGCCAAGGAAGTTGATGCTGGATCCTAGAAAAATTCTAAAACATCTTATATAAACAGATGGTGTTTATAGTACTTAGAAAGGAAAGCAGTAGCCAGCATGGATTCAGTAAGGAGAGGTCATGCCAAAGGTAATCTCATTCTTTTTTGGAAGGATTAGCTGTCTGGCAAATTAAGGGAATGGTACAGATGTAGGACATCTGTCTTTCAGAGCATTTTAGCATTTCACAAAGTTATTTCATGTAAAATTTTAATGAAACAGATGCCAGATGGTAGCACAGCTGGGTAAATTTGTAGCTGGTTGAATAGCTCACCCAAAAGTTGGTAAATGGACACATTGTTTGGCAGCAATGGATATTGAAAAGGTCCAAGGGATTTAGCTGATCAAACATTTAGTACAAGCCAACGGTGTGATAATAATGCTTTGTATATCTTACACGTAGTAGGTACTCAATAGATATTTGTCAAATAAATGAAACTAAGATAATATTTTACTAATTTGATATTAATTAAAAGACAGGTTGGCATTATCAATAGGAAACAAACTGTAGAACCAAGAAGTCCTGGGTTCAAGTCCTGCCTCTGACATATGCAGGCTATTTGATGTGTCATTAACCTCTCAGAGCTCTAGGCAACCCTCTAAGGCTGAAAGTTGCAGAGAAGGGGCCAATGTGAATTGGAAGAGGAAGTTTCATCACCAAGAGTTCCCTGTGCTGGTGAATTAACAGTTCCATTCTCTATTCTTAACAATGAATCAAAAAAAATTTAAGCACTCACTATATGTTAGGTACTGTGCCAAGCACTGAGGATGCACAGGAAAAAAATAAAAGGAATATTGCATCACATTCTCATAGAGAAGCCTACATACATGATAATTTACACACATAAAACACATACATATTATATAATATAGTCCTAGAGTTACTAGTATTTGTAAAGACTTGTGATGGTCTCCTTTGGGTGATGGAGCTTAATCTGAGTATGAGGATGGAAGGAATTTGGTTTATTATTTTTAATTTATTTTTTAATTAAAAAGCATTTTCCCTTCTTTTTTTTTTACACACTCTCAGTCCCCTCCACTGAGGGAGTGGGAAGGGAGGATGAACAGAACTCTTTTAAGAGATATAGATATATAAGAAAACAAACTTCCATATTATTCATGTCCAAATATGTGTCTCATTCTGTGCATTTAGGTCATTATCTCTAGGTAAAGAGATAGGTAGCATGCATCTTGAGTCCTCTGAAATCCTGGTTGATTTATTGCTCAGAGTTGATAGAGTTCTTAAATATTTCAAAACCTTATTTTACAGCATTGTTATTATTATATAAATTATATTCCTAGTTTTGCTCATGTTATTCTTCAGTTCATACCAATCTTCCCAGGTTTCTTTAGTATTACTAATAGTATTTCTTTGTTTATTTGCTCTGACATTCCCCATTGATGGGAACTCCCCTTTTGTCTGAGTTTGCCACAATGCTGTTACAAATATTTTTTTTACATAAAAAGGTATTTTTTTCCTTTTTCTTTCATCTATTTGGAATATAGCCAGAATAGGGATAATACTGAGAAAAACACTGTTAATATTTTTGGAATAGTTCCAAATTGTCTTCTAGAATGGCTGAAATAATTCATAGTTCCTCCAATAGTGCACTAATGTCCCTGAATTACCATAGTCTTTCCAACATTGATCATTTTGAGGTTTTTGTAAACTTTGCCAATATGCTGGGAACCCTGAGGTTGCTTTAATTTGCATTGTGTTAATTTTCATTTCTTTAATTATTAATCATTTGAGGCTTTCTACAGCTTGGATTTCTTTCTGATCACATCCTTAGACCATTTGTCTATTGGAGAATGACATTTATTTTTACAAATTTAAATTGATTCCTTATATATCCTAAACACAAGACAGTTATCAGAGAAATTTGCTGTGAATATTTCCTTCTTTGGTTGCTTTCTAATCTTAGCTAGATTGGTTTTATTTTTGCAAAAACCTTTTTTTAATTTGACATAATTAAAATTATATATTTTATTTCCTATGATCTTTTCCATCCTTTGTCTGGTAATAGCTTTTTCTCTTCTGCATAGGTCGAAATAATTCTTCATCCTGTAATTTGTTGTAATGTAACTTTTACACGTAACTCATTTCCATTTGTGATTTATCTCATGTATGTTGTGAGATGTTGGTCTCTACCTAGTTTCTTGCAAACGTCATTACATTCATTTTCTCTGTCAAATTCTCAATTTTCTCCACTGTGGTTTAATTCTAATCAATGCTATCAGAGTAGGAAAAGTTCTTAGAAAATTCCACAATTTATAAAATTCTCTGGTGATATGTATTGGAAGTAGGACAGGACTACAAGACTGATTCTAGTTTCTGCTTTCCTCAATAATTCTTAGATTAAGAAATCAGAAGAGTCTTTCTATCATTTCAAGCCTTGAACTAACAATTCCAGACTTCATATACTTTTCCTAACAGCTTAGAGTTCTAACCTCGCTTTCAGGAAAGAATGATGGACAGAGAACACAGGACAGAGCCTTGCAGTATTTTCAGAATGTTAATTAGGTTCATCTGCACCACTGTTTACAATAGGACCTTGTTTTATGCAAACTCAACACAATCAAATTCAGAACTTTTCATGGCAATTAAAAAACATAAAGGCAGAAAAATAAGTAAAATAAAAACTTTTAATTATGCACTAAATCCACACCATTTTCCCCAGGGGAATAAAGTCTCATAGCATTCTGTCCAGTCATACTCATTCTTCCTCTGAGAAGTGTTAATGTGAATTATTACATTTTTTGAGTCAAACTTTTAGCTCCTGTCTTTGTCCATAGTTCTCCCTGTAACAAGTCATGTCTGAGTCAAAACAGTGCTTCTCTCTGTTTCATTAAAAACTACTTAGTTTTTAATAATGACAATAAAACACAAGAATTTATTCTGGTATCTCTGATAAGCCTAAAACGTTCAATAACTATCTCATTTGATCCTCCTAAGAACCCTGTAAGATAGGTGTTATTATCCCTTTGTGATAGGAGAAAATTAGGCCATATAGAGGTTCAGTGACTGAGCTAGGTTTTAATTCAGGTTTTCCTGGTTCCAGGTCTAGTGGCCTATCTGTTGTACCACCAATTGCTTCCCAGGATGGCCTTTTTTCAACTTTGCCAATTTTTTTGTCAGTGGGATGAATTCTTAGAGTTATTTTGATTTGCAATTCTCTTATTATTAGTGATTTGGAGCAATTTTTCATATGTAAAATTACACTTATTAAACATTGTCTACCTATTAGATAATTTATCATAGGAATTCTTATTACTAGTAGTAAACATTATAATAATAATGCCTTTACCTTTAGCTAACTTATTTTTAGAAATATGCCAAAATATAGATTAAAACAGATTTCTTTTTATTCACCATTTCTATTTTTAAATAACAAAAAATACTTTTAGGCATAATTGCTTATGATTTGACAAGGCAATGACTTAGAAATAGGTTCAAAAATGAAGAATAGTTGCAGAATGTAGAATTGACTCTTTCAAAGCTCTATTTGTCTCTCTTTAGCTTTGAAATACTTTTAAATGTTTAGTCACTGGAATGTTCTAACCAGTGATAATAGACAAATATATTTTTCAGTAGAGTGGAGTCATAGATATGTTGAGCTTGAGACTGAAATAAGTAGACAATAAATAACAGTCTACAGAAGAATTTTTGTATCTATCACTACTGTTAGGAAAATAAATTTCTTCTTTTGGAAGCATGACAGACTTATGTTTAAATAAATAGTACTTTTCTAATTGCAGAAAAATTGCTATTTAATTTGAATTATGAATGTAATTTAAGTTTTTTAATGAGACATGTTAATTTTCCAAATGCAACTAATTAATAAATAAGTAGTTGCATATTTTTCTAGTTACTTTTCCTAAAACCATAGTTGAAACCTAAGGGAGCACAAGGAAAGCTTCCAAGGCTTTGAATCTTGGTTTACAGTCTGACAGTTTCTAGCTATGTGATTAGAGACATCTATCTATCTTGCTTAAGCTATGGGAACTTTACTTTTCTCATCTGCTAAATGGGAATACAAACACCTAACATCATAAGGTTATCATAATAAAGTTGATGTGAGGATCAAATATTATAGAGCAGATATTTTGCTAAATTGTTGTCAGCTATTATTATTTATTTCTAAAGACAAAAGACTCCATCCCTCCATTTCTCCTGAATTTTCATGAGGCAATAAAGGGCAAAATGATATTCTCCTTTAGATAACCTATATTTTCCCTCATTGCGAGATTTTTAAGGAGATACAAATTTAGTTCCAAGCATGTAACACATGGTGATAGTTATTTCCTTCTTGTCATCTGAAAGCTGAACTGAAAAGAAGCAGTAGATGGCTCTACCATGCCAGAATGTCTTTGAGTATACTTCTGGGAACAGCAGACATATGCTTTACAAAGACCATTCAACCAAGAATTGGTGGAGTTTTTTTTTTCCAGTATGTTGACCACTTGAATGATTAATTGATGAATTTTTAAAGAATTAAATAGTGCATTGAAACCAGAGTAATTGTACTAAAAATATTCAGGATATAGTCAGACTCAAGTTACAAGGGGGAATAGAATTTCTCCAAAATAATCAATTGTTTACACATTGTGCCATTATAAAATCAGACAGGGAATTCCCACCAAGGTTTGACAACAAAACAAATTGCTAATAATAAGAGAAATTCAAATCAAAATAACTCTGAGGACTCATCTCATTGGCAGAAAACTGGCAATGACAAAAAGGCCATCCTGGGATGCAGTTAGTGGTGCTGTAGATAGGCTACTGGTCCTGGAGTCAGGAAAATTTAAGTTCAAAACTAGTTGGTGACACTAAATTTTGTCTTTTTTTTTAAGGTCTAGCCAAACATAAAAATGCTACAAGAAAGGAAACTAAAGTTTTTTTCTCTTGAATTAATCCTAAATATTTTACAAACTAATACATTTTCACTTATTATTCATTTTATTGGTTGATGATTATTGGACTCCCCAGGGTCTTTCATTTTGGATGATAATCTCAGAAGAAGCAAGACTGAAACCCCATATGCTCAGGAGCCTGTACTTACTTGCTTCAGAAGAATTTTAGGAAGCCCTCTGTTCACCAAAAACATCTTTGGATTTCTGGGAGAGAAATGGATGCCATAAGTTTGTATGTTACCAAAGATTTATGTTAATATTTTGAATAGGACTAGTTCCTTCCTTTTTTAGATGAGACAGGAACATCTTCTCCCCCTTTCCAAAGCAATTAAGTCTACAGTATGTGTCCCCTGGGATTAAGCCTGATCATTATTCTTATTTCATTTAATCAAATCACCCCAAATCCAATAAATGTAGACATCTGTTTTGACTGAGGAAAAGGGTATAAAATATCAAATAGAGAAATATCAAATAGACACAAATTCACATATGTGTTCTTACTTGAAACTTTATACTAAGGGTGTATATGTGTATGTGACTATAACGATGCTTTGAATTGAGTACACAATTTATTCTTGCGAAATACTCCATCTTTGAAATATCATGTATGTTTCATAATGTTCTTAGTTAAAGTAGTTTTCAGTGCTCATGTTGAACTCATTAAATGTAACTAACGTTCTACTTTTAATTTTTATATTTATTTCATTTTGAATAAAAATGTAAACATTTTATAATATTTATCTATATTATATTATACTATTTATTGATATTTAATAGATGTATTTAACCATGACAGCCTACAAAACAAAGGGAAAAAGTGTGAGTTGCATTTCTGCAAAGAACTAATGGAGCACATAGAATCACAAAGGATAAATAAACTTGCATCAGTGGTTATAGGCATTGTTAGAGGGAATATCCGCATCACTAAGCTGATAGATTCTTTTGTTGTTCAGTAGTTTCAGCTGTGTCTGACTCCTTGTGACCCCATTGGGGGGTTTTCATGGCATACATAGTGGAGTGGTTTTCCATTTCTCTCTCTATTCACTTTATTGATAAGGAACTGAGGCAAACAGGGTTAAATTATTTCCCCAGACACACAACTAGTAAGGAGCTGAGACTGGATTTAAACTTATGAAAAGGAATGTTTCTGATTCTAAACCCAGTCTTATACACACTACACTGTCAAGCTGCCCACATCCTTTTGAGTATTCAAATATTATTAATTAATTCATCACTTTATTTAGTACTTCCTATGTGCAGATTACAGTGATGGGTACTTAGGGGATATAAAGATTTTTTTTTCCTTTAAAGAAACATTTCCTTAGGAACTTACCAATTGGTAAAAGAGTTAAACATACAAATAACTGCAATACAAAAGAGCATATTAAAAACCTTAAAATGAGCTTTGCAAGTAGCAAGGAAGAAAAATTATTATTTTCCTTCTTTTTAAAAAAATATTTTGTGATATGTTCATCCCATGATGGGTTGACATCAGTTTATCTAGTTAGAGTAACATGAAGGGCCAGGTATTCAGGCAGACACACCTGTGAATACATTACACATATGCACACAACCAGAAACATAATGAGATTCTTTTCTGTTGCTTTCAAACCTGGAGCCTTTTTATACCTTCCCTTGATGCTCAGGATGAGCAGAGTGATTTCCCCTAAGTGTGGCCAGTACATAAATCCTTCTGTCTGTGCAAGCATATGAAAGAAAGAATTTATTTAAACCTCAAAATGATATTGACTGTCAGCTTCTGCACCTGCTATGGCTGAAATCCAAGCAAAAGCAGTGCTTGCCATCATTGCCCTTCCCTGTCTCCTGCCATTCTTATTTCAAGTCAGATCAACCTATGTTAGACTGTAATAATAAGAGCCTCTGCCAAAACTATAATAATAATGAGAGCCAAGTAACCAATGTTAGATAGATGGGAAATAGAGAGTCTATGAGGTGAGTCTCTCTTCTTGCTCTCCCCTCCCGCCAGATATACACCGGGAGACTTTGAGAGGGTATCACCCCTAAACTGGGTGACCTGGATGGTTGTGCCACCCCAAAAGAGCTGGGGGCAAGGCTTCCCTATAAGATGAGGTATGGGGACGCCAATCCTATTCTGAATGAGGGTGGGGTTCACACAAGCCTCCCTCGAGGTCAGTCAACTTCACAGTGGGTGGTCTGGCTTCAAGATGGAGGCAGCCAGACCAAACCATGATTCCCTCCTCCCTTGTTGTCTCTCAGGCACTCTGGAACACTATCTGACTAAAGAATGACTTTTATTATATCAATATAGGGATTGGGGAAAGGGGTGAAGGGCAAGGGATTTTGGGGTTCCCTCCTCTATTTCTATGGGACTTGTCACTCAGGTGGGAACCTTTGGGGTTCCCGCTCCTAAGCGCCTCCCCTCACCCTTTCTTATTCAGTTTCTATTTCTATTTCCTATTTCTATCCTTTTCTATAATTGCAAGTCAAACTGGAAAGGGTCTCTCAGCAAGGTTGGGTAATAGGAGAAGGATCCTAAGAGATCCCTCCCAAAATGGAGTCCAAACACTTTTCTAACTCGATGGTTGAAGTCTTGCTGGGTGATATGAGAAGGAATTTTTGACCAGGGAATCAGGGTTTCAATGTCCAAAGAAAGATCCTCAAGAAACCCTCAGGGCTGGATCCGAGCTGGGATACCCTCCTTGGAACCTCTCCTCCTTCCTTGAAGAACCTCCATCAGAAGATCTCTTCTCTCCTTCCTCTTCCTCCAGAGAATTGCCCAGAATCCCCCTTGTCTTAACTGTCACCCCTGTCACCAACTGTCAGCCACTTCTTCTTTGGCTCCTTTTGTCCCCCTTGCACAAATCCCATCCTTACAACACAGCATTGGACATGGCTAATGGGAGGGTCAAAAAGTTAATAAATTTTGGTCTTTGGCCTTAGGGATCCTGAAATAAAATTCAATGACTATGGAGCTCTTCACATTTTCAAAATAGACAATTTAGGCAACATCTGCCAAAGGTTTCATTTGGTTGCTATGATATTTCTGAATTGGCTTTGACAGTAGTATTGGCAGATTTTCATTCTCAAAAGTTACTTTTATGTCCTTTCCTTTTAGAAAAACAAAAATAGACATAGAACTGTAGGTGTCCCAGTCATAAGACTGCAGATGTCAAAGTAGGTTTAGGGTGTGTGTGGCTGTGTATGTGCGTGTCTTGGGAGACCAGATCAGAAGAAATTTGCAGAAGTCTAAGCATGTTTCCTTAAAAAAAAAGAATTGGAAAAATTTGGATTGAACTGCTTCTGGGTATTTTTTGATATTATCCACAGCACTTTGGATTTCCAAAAGAGCCATACCACTGAACCATGTAATAATAAGGTAGAATGGAAAAGGAAATGGGTGAACCACTCTAGGATCTTTGCTGAGAAAACCCCAAATGGAGGCATGAAGAATCAGAGACAACTTAACAAACAAACCCAGGTACTAGCTAGCTATATGACCCTAACCACTTTCTCTGATTATCCTTTCTGATATCTGATATATATCTTTCTCTATTTGATATTATCTATCTGATAATAACTTTCTCTGCCTGTCGTTTCTTATCTATAAAGATATATGGCATGAATTGAGCAGGAGAGAGTTGTTGACTCAAAGACCTTGAGCTGGAAGGGACCTTAAAAATCATCTCATCCAAAACACTCTTTTTATCAAATTGAAAACTATTAAAAAGGAAGCAAAATGACTTGCCAACATTTACATGTGTTGTGAATGTCAAAGCTGGAATATAAATTCATACCGAGCCCTTGACCCGAATTCTAGCCCAGAGTTGTTGTGAGGTTCAGATGAAATAATGTATGTAAAGTAGTATGCAAATCCTTAAAACTACAAAAATTCCAGTGATAATGATTCTCTTCACACATTAACTCTGAGAGGTAGGTGATACTATTAAGGGCATTTATTCATCTCTTATGTGGGGCAGTTAGTGGTACAATGGATAAAGCATTAGTCTTGGAGTAGGGAAAATCTGAGTTCAAATCTTGCCTCAAATACTTACTAGTTGTGTGACTTGGGCATCTCACTGAAACCTGTTTGCCTAGAGAAGGAAATGGCCAGCTACTTCAGAATCTTTGCCAAAAAAACTCCAATTGGGGTAAAGATTCAAACACAAGTGAAGCCTCTGAACAACAACAATAATGAGTTGTTATGAGCTTCAAATGAAATAACGTATTTAAAGTGTTTTGCAAACCTTATAGCTATAATAATAATAAAAATATTTAATAATAATTAATAACAATAACAATAAAAATTAACAAAGTACTTTAAGGTTTGCAAAGTACTTTACAGATACCTCATTTTGTCTTTACAGCAACTCTGAAATGGAGATGCTATTATTATCATCCTCATTTTAGAGATGAGGAAAACTGAGATGTGTTAAGTGATTTACCCAGAATCACACAACTAAAGTGTCTGAGGCTAGATTTGAACTTCAACCTTTATGGCTTTGGGGCAAACACTTTATCTTCTGTGCTTCTTGATTGTTTCTATTATAGTTTCACTTTACTTTCATCTAATGTCTTATAAGTTATAAACCATTGTTGTTTTTCAGTCATTTTCAGTCTTGTTTATTCTTTCTCCAAGGAACAAAATGATCTTGCAGTTCAGGAGTGACCATGATACTTCCCCCAGTAAACTGCAGGGCTTATTGAGTAGCTCCATGGTCAAACATTAAATCCAATTTGGCTTTTAAATCCCTTCATAATATGGTCTCTTCCTGCCTTTCCAGTCTTAGTTTACAGTCCTTTATTCCCCCTCACATGCTCTATAATCTAGTGACAGTGGATTCTTTGCTTTTTCATGCACAAGACATTCCATTTCACAACTCCAAATTTTCACCTGCTATTATTCATGTCTAGAATTCTCTTACTTCATCTATGCATCCTGTTTATGTTTGTAATAACAGAGATATTGGGAAGCTGATGGGCCAGCCAGGGCCAGATACCTGCAAGACCCACTTCTCCCACACAGACAGGCTTGAGTGAGTAGGGAGGGGGTTAGGTACTCCTTGCTCTCAAACCCCTCCCCCCAGCAGTTGGGTTTCAGTTGAAAATGGAGACAGGGCTGAGTGACTTCAAGCAAGATTCAGCAAAGGCAATTCTTCAATGATGTTCCTTTTCTCTAACTTACATTCCCCACAGGTCTGATTGAGGACTGAGTAGTGGCTAGATATCTTAATGTTAAGGACTGAGATGGATCTGACTTCTTAGGATGGCAACTGACAGGAACCAAGCTCAATGGCTGCAGTGAGTACCCTCAAAAAATACCCAAGCACAGATATTAAAGATAAAGCTTATATTGATAAAAGAAAGAAGGGGAAGGCAAGAGTGGGTAATAAGGATATGGATAAGAACTGGGAAGCCCTGAACTGTCAGGTAAAAGCTATTTCCTTGTCCTCATGCACAAACAGGTGAAACGGTTTTGCATGGTCAGGGATACCAAGTGCAGGACTTGACAACACAGCTGTTTTCAATTTTTCTATTGCATGCTTGTGCTCCCGTGTCAGTTTTAAAGGTTCTGAGACAGTGTTCCTAGTCAAGTCTGTCAGAGGTTTTGAGATCAGACTATAACCAGGTATCTACTGCCTACAGTAACCTGTGATTCCTAATATTGCACAAACTTGGCTTGTTAACCCAGAGAGTTCCTTTAGACTTTAGCTTACATCAGCTTAAACTGGGACATATGGTCTACATAAGGAACTTTGCGAGAAAATCTGTTCTTGATCCGAAATGGGTCAGGCCTTACCAGGTATTATTAACTAGTCCAACATGCGTAAAAGTTGAGAACAGAGACCCCTGGTTCCATATCACACATGTGAAATCTGTAAAAAAACATGCTGAACATGAAAAACACCATGAAGAACCAACTGCCTTAGAGCAACATGAAGTGAATGCACGGCCAGATCCACAGCAAACAGAATGCACTGTTGAAGAAGAATGAACTGCTTGAAATCTTAAAAAAAACAAAACTGCAAATTTTTTTTTTGCAACACAAAAACAACACAATGAAAGTTAACACAATTACATCACAACGACTATTGTTCCTGATTAAGAAGGTGACAAGCCAACCACCCGACAAGATGATAGACAACAGACAAGAAGGCAAGCCGTACGGATGAAGAAACAAAGAATACAGAAGCTACAAGGAGCAGAAATTCACAGCAGAGGCGGCACGAAGGAATGGACAATCACAGGAGTTTTGTAATTTTTATTAAGTACTGTGCAGGAAGAGGACTGGAAGGAAGAAATACGCAAGGCGATAATATCATGTTATAAACACACATTGCACATATGAGACATCACATGGTAGTTTGCATGCCACGCCACATAGGCTACACAAGGAGAATTGTGGCTCTCCAGTGAGTCAGAAGACCAGTGCAGTAAGGGGTAAGTATGTGCATGCATCAGCACTCATTAGTTCATTGGACACAACACAAACTGATTGTTCAACTTTTTAACATAGACTTCATGTAGATAAATGAGAGTCTCTTTTGTATATATGCATGATATGTACATATTACATGTGAATAGCTGTATATAATGGAAGGGTATCCTAGGAACTCTAACATATCAAAAGATCTATTGTTTGTTTTTTGATTTGATAGACATCAAGGTAACTTCCATCTGTAAATAGGCATCGTGTATAGCCTGTATTATAATTACTAATGCATAGTATAGAGTTACTAATAGCTTAGGGAAAGGTAGCTTTAGGGACTTTCGAAATACAGTTAGTCAGGGAAAGTGACAATATTGTGAGAATAAGTAATGTGTATAGCCTTGCACATACTTATAACTAACAAAAAAATTAATATACTAAAGATTTAGAAATCAGAAGTGTTAATACCATTAACATAGCTTAAATAAGGTGCTAACATGAAAACTTAGAGTTAGATGTATAGACAGTCCTATAACACTTTGCTTATGGAGTTTTACCATGTTCCTTTTGTTGTGAGTTAGGAGCAAGTTAAGAAGCACTGTAGGTTTTTACAATTTTGTTGTTGAATGTGTTTCAAAGATGTTTACATTGCATGCTTTAGGGATAGTAATTGCAACTTATAATTGTTGCAGATTTGGTTTTCTGCTTGTGTTACTCTGTTACATTTGTTATTATGCTTGTATTTTATACCAAAACCCATTTTCCTCCGTGTTTAACCTTTCCTTTTTCCCTCCTTAGATATGGGTAGATAGTAAAATAAGCCATAGCAACAGCAAGACTATTAAGGTGTTAGGAATAAGACATTGTTTAGGAAGTTGCTTAGTTATAGCATAGAGAGGGTAAACTGTACTGAAATATGTTAGGCCTGCAGAATTTCCAGTGGAAATTTCTACTAGAAAAGGGGGGTTACTGTAATGTATAAAATGGGATCACGGAATTCCTGCAAAGTACAGGGTCAAGCCTCACCCAGAATTCCAGGGGACCCCCCTGGAGAACTTTGGGTAACAGGGCAGTTGGTAGGGAGTTAAACAGTTGTTTCCTGAGGGTTGAGGGGAACAGATCTGTTCTTGATTTGGGGGTTCACCTGGGAGGCCATAGTGGCAAAAGCCATTGTGGTTTCTACTCAGGAGTCAGCCTGTCTAGTAAGATTAGACCTTTCCAGCATCAATATAATAATTATTTAGTAATGTAGACATTAGAAGTAATTACTATTAGTTTAAGAGCAAGTTAGCTAAAGGTCTGCCACTCCCTCCTGCGGGGGGAAGGGGCAGCTTCAACCTGACAGTTCAGGGCTTCCCAGTTCTTATCCATATCCTTATTACCCACTCTTGCCTTCCCCTTCTTTCATTTATCAATATAAGCTTTATCTTTAATATCCGTACCTGGGTATTATTTGAGGATACTCACTTTAGCCAGTAAGCTTGATTCCTGTCAGTTGCCAGCCTAAGAAGTCAGATCCATCTCAGTCCTTAACATTTAGATATCTAGCTACTACTCAGTCCTCAATCAGACCTGTGGGGAATATAAGTTAGAGAAAGGGAACATCATTGAAGAATTGCCTTTGCTGAATCTTGCTTGAAGACCCTCAGCCCTGTCTCCATCTTCAACTGAAACCAACTGCTTGGGGGGAGGGGTTTGAGAGCAAGGAGTACCTAAC
The DNA here is from genome assembly GCF_016433145.1 of Gracilinanus agilis. Taxonomy (NCBI): domain Eukaryota; kingdom Metazoa; phylum Chordata; class Mammalia; order Didelphimorphia; family Didelphidae; genus Gracilinanus; species Gracilinanus agilis. The sequence continues at coordinate 452,280,237 of NC_058133.1, forward strand.
CCCCTCCCTACTCACTCAAGCCTGTCTGTGTGGGAGAAGCAGGTCTTTCAGGCATCTGGCCCTGCCCAGACCATTAGCTTCCCAACATCCCTGCTATTACAAACATAACACTCCCTTAAGGTTCTTCAAGTATCAGTTAAAATTATTCTTTTTAGAAAGTTAAAAAAAACTTATTTTGCAAGAAGTCTTTCACAATCACTGTTAATGCTAGTACCTTCCCTCTATGATTATCACAAAACGCTTCTACAGACATAGAGGTTCGCCAATTTATATGGTAGAATGGAAAGATCATTGGACTTGGAGTCAAAAAACCTGGGTTCAAAATCCACTTTGGATAGTTTACTCTGTGACCTTGGGCAAGTCTCTTAACTTTTCTGTCCCTCACTATTTTTTTTCCTATTAGAGATTTATTCCTTTGATTTATTTTTATTTTTTTCCAGATTACACTTAGAAGTAATTTTTAATAATAGTTTTCTGACATTTTGTAATCCATGCCTCCCTTCTACCTCTTCCTCCTTCTCAGGACAGCAGGTATTGTAATATAGGTTGTACATGTGTTATCATGCAGTGCATATTTCCATGTTCATCATGTTGTGAAAGACATAGCATTTAAAATGGAGAAAAAAATCATGGAGGAAATAAAGTGAAGAATGATGTGCTTCAATCTGCCTTCAGACTCTGTCAATTCCATCCATGGCAATGAATTCCTTTTTTTTCTTATCACAAGTTTCTTGTAGTTTTCCTGGATCCTTTCATTGCTGTTACCTAACTTTCATTATTTATAAAATGAGGAGCCTGCACTCAATGGACTCTAGGTTCCTTTCTAGCTCTAAATCCATGTTCTCTTCTCTTTCAATCACTTCTGTGAGGCAAGTTTCTTTGAACTAGATTTTTCAAGAAACTCAAATTGTTCCAGTGTTGCTGATATAAGCTCTCTTTTTCCTGTAAAAATGCTCTCTTTCCTATATCCATGCTTTCTTTTCTATTATAGTCCTAGAGACAAAGTACATTTGATGATCTTAGTGAGATTCTTGTCATCAAATGAACAGAAGAAGGAAAAAAGTGAACTCAGGAATACTTAGGAAAAACTCTTCCTCTGGGTTTTATAAATTATAAACTTAGTTCCTGTACTGCTCAGTTGCCTGAAGAAAAAGCTTCTTACACCTGCATGGTTTCCAAAGGACACTGTTTTCAGCTGTTTCTCTTTCCCCATTAGCAACCCAGAATCGAGAGTTACATATGCTGGGCCTGGAAATGTTCCTTTTTCGTTTCCAGATTTGAAATACCACCATGAAAAGCATAAAAGTTCTATGACTGAGTGTGTGTGTGTGTGTGTGTGTGTGGGTGGAGTGGTAAGCAGGGAGGACCCTTTTCTGCAATGACAAATGTGTTTTGGTTGATTAAATGATTAAAAATTAAAGATGCTTGATCACCTGGAGGTTTAATAAAATTTAACTAGCTTAAATTAGCATTTTTACTTTGGAAATTAAAGTTTTCCAGGTTGTTGCCAGTATCAGCAAGACATCATGGACATAATCTTTGAGTAAGGAGCAGCTGTGCCATTCATAGCACTGGTGTGCCACTGTGAAATATATTCCCTACTGAAATTTTGAACTATATGCCTTTCCAGCACCATTTAAAATCTCTTTGAACTTACTTATAACAGATGATTTGTATGTCTGCTTCACAAACTGTATCTCCTGAGGGAATTTTAATAATGTGCAATAATTTTACTGAACTATTTGGTTTATCTAACTATCTTACTGGTTGTCCTTACTTCTAATCTATATCTATCTATCTATCTATCTATCTATCTATCTATCTATCTGTCTGTCTGTCTGTCTGTCTGTCTGTCTCATTGTCTGCTTGCCTATCTGTCTGCTTGCCTATCTGTCTGTCTGTCTGTCTGTCTGTCTGTCTCTTGCTCTATCTATAACATGCAGGTAACAGCTTTTTGGGGGGCCTTAGGCAATATTTTTAATTTCTTAAAAGTGGAAGGTAAAGGGAGTTAATTTCGCTCAGTTAAGGAAAGATGTTTAAATGCTCAGAAGAATCCATTTTCTCATTTCTTTGAGGAGTCTTTCCAGTATTATAGCTCTCTCCCCATTTTATTGCACTTGTCCTTGTCCTCCTTCAAGTTCATGGAAGTGAGTTATGGCAGTGTGTATGGCAGAGAAAGTGAAACCAATTCACAACTCCACCACCAGAGTATTAGTGTCCCAATTTTAACACATCCCCTCTAAAATTTGTCAATTTCCCTTGTTGCCATATTGGCCAGACTGATAGGTGTAAGGTGGTACCTCAGAGTTATTTTAATTTGCATTTCTCTAATCAGGAGGGATTTAGAACACTTTTTCATTTACTTATTGATAGTTTTGATTACTTCATGTGAAAACTGCCTATTCATGTCCCTTGACTATTTGTCGATTGGGGAATGTCTGGATTTTTTTGTAAATTTGACTTAGTTCCTCATATATTTGGGAAATTAAACCATTGTCAGAGAGTTTTGTTATAAAAATGTTTTCCTAGTTTGTTGCTTTCCTTCTAAATTTGGTTGCATTGGTTTTGTTGGTAAAAAAAAAAAAACTTTTTAATTTGATACAATCAAAGTGATTCATTTTACATTTTGTAAAGTTCTCTATCTCTTGCTTTGTCTTAATTCCTTCCTTTCCCACAGATCTGACAGGTATATTATTCTATATTCACCTAACTTATTTATAATTTCACTTTTTATATTTAAGTCATTTACCCATTTTGAATTTATCTTGGTATAGAGTGTAAGATGTTCTAAACCTAATTTTTCACATATGGTTTTCCAATTTTCCCAGCAGTTTTTGCCAAATAGTGAATTCTTGTCCAAAAAGCTGGGATCTTTGGGTTTATTGTACACTATAATGCTGACGTCATTTACCCCTAGTTAATTCCCTTGATTCACTCTTCTGTCTTTTAGCCAGTACCATATTGTTTTGATGACCAATGATTTATAGTACATTTTAAGATCTGGTACTGCTAGGCCTCCATCCTTCACATTTTTTTTCATTATTTCCCTTGATATCCTTGATCTTTTATTCTTCTAGATGAACTTTCTAATAATTTTTTCTAATTCTATAAAAAATATTTTGGAAGTTTGATAGGTATGGCACTTGTCATTTTTATTATGTTAGCTTGACTTACCCATGAGCAATTAATGTTTTTCCAATTATTCAGATCCAGTTTTAATGTGTGAAAAGTGTTTTGTAGTTGTGTTCACATAATTCCTGTGTTTGTTTTGGTAGGTAGATTCCTAAATATTTAATATTGTCTAGAGTGATTTTAAATGGTGTTTCTCTTTTTATCTGCTGCTGCTGAGTTTTGTTGGAAATATATAGAAATGCTGATGGTTTATGTGGGTCTATCTTGTACCCTTCAACTTTGCTCTGAAAAGTTGCATTTATTATTTCTGCTTTTCTTCATTTGTTTGCAATATTTCTATGCCCTCGTACATGGTCGATCTTTTTATATGGACCAGGTACTGCTGAGAAAAAAGTATATTCCTTTTTATCCCTGTTCGATTTTCTCCAGATATCTATTAACTCTATTTTTTTCTATCATTTCTTTCACTTTACTTACTTCTTTCTTATGTATTTTTTGGCTCAATTTATCTAGTTCTGAAAGGGGAAGGTTGAGATACCCTACTAGTATGATCTTACTATCTATTTTTCCCTTGAGTTTCTTTAATTTTTCCTTTAGAAATCTAGATGCTATACCATTTGGTGCATAAATGTTTAGTAATGATATTACTTCATTGTTTATAGTACCATTATACCCTTTATATAGAGAAATATAATTATTTCCTTATCTCTTTTAATCAGATAAATTTCTATTTTATCTTAGTCTGGTATCATGATTGTTACTCCAGATTTTTTTTTTTATTTTAGATGATGCATAATAAGTTGTGTTCCAATCTTTTACCTTGAATCTGTGTGTGTCACCCTGCCTCAAATGTGTTTCTTGTAAACAACATATATTAGGATTCTGGTTTTTAAGTTTAAGCATTGCCTGTCACCACCCTTAGCCTCCCTTCTCTATATTGATTTTCTACATCTCTTTATATTTTTTAATTTACTCCATTCTATCTCTCCCTTCCCTTTTCTCTCAGTGAAATCCTCTCTTTTAGCACTTGATTGATTTTTACATGTCATTTATATGCATGCATATCATATCATTTCATACATACATATCATTCCATATCATCACATTTAAATATATTATCATATCATCATAATCAGTTTACCACCCTCTTTCTGAGTAAATTCCTTCTATCTTCTCTATTACTAAGAGTAATTTTTGAGAATAATAGAAATCATCTTTCAATGTATACATATAAACATTTTTACCTTAACGAGTTCCTTAAATTTTCTCTTTCTTATTTATATTTTTGGGCTTCTCTTGTGTCTCATGTTTGGATTTCAGATTTTTTTAGGTCTGGTTCATTCCTCAGGAATGCTTGGAAATCTTCTATCTTATTGAATGTCCATTTTTTCCTTGAAAAGAATATACTCAATTTTGCTCAATAGGTGACTCTGGATTGTAAACCAAATGTTTTGCCTTCCTGAATATCATATTCCATGCCTTTCAATCCTTTAATGTAGAAGCCACTAGGTCCTGTGTGATACTGATTATAGCTCCATGGTGTTTGAATGGTTTCTTTCTAGCATTTGAAGTATTTTGTCCTTAATTTGGTGGCTCTTAAATTTAACTATTACATTCCTGGAAGTTGTAATTTGAGGATTTCTTTCTGGATATGATCTGTGAATTCTTTCAATTTCATTTTTATTTTATTTTTGAGGATCTCTGTGCAGTTATCTTTGATAATTTCTTGTAATATGATATTCAAGGTTTTTCCATCATTATGACTTTCAGGTAGTCTAATAATTCTCAAATTGTCTCTCCAATTCTATTTTCTATGTCAGTTGTTTATTTAATAAGTTATTTCATGTTTTCCTGTTTTTTCATTCCTTTGATTCTGCTTTATTGTTTCTTGATTTCTCATGAAATTATTAGTTTTTAGATGGTCAATTCTGATTTGTAAAGCCTTATTTTCCTGTCAGTTTTTAGTTCTCCCTTTTTTTCAATTGGTCCATTTCTTCTTGCATCACTTTCATTTCTTTTTACCACTTTTCCTCTCCTCTCTTAATTTGTTTTTGAAATATTTTTTGATGTCTTCCAGAATCTGTGTCCAATCCATATTTTTTCTTTTGGAATTTGCATGTGTTTCCTTTGCTTTCATTGTCTCCTTTTTTCTTTTTTTTTAGGTGGCACATATAGTATATATTTTATTTTTCTTTTTTTAAAATAATTTTTATTGTTTAGAAAAGTTATCATAGTTACATGATTCATGTTCTTACTTTCCCCTTCACCCCACCGACCTCCTCCCCTCCACCCCATAGATGATACGCATTTCCCCTGGTTTTAACATGTATCATTAATCAAGACTTATTTCCAAATTGTTGATAGTTGCATTGGTATGGTAGTTTCAGGTCTACATGCCCAATCATGTCCACCTCAACCCATGTGTTCAAGCAGTTCATTTTCTTCTGTGTTTCCTCTCCTGTAGTTCTTCCTCTGAATGTGGGTAACATTCTTTTCCATAAGTCCCTCAGAATTGTTATGGATCATTGCATTACTGCTGGTACAGAAGTCCATTACATTCTATTTTACCACAGTGTATTAGTCTCTGTGTACAATGTTCTTCTGGCTCTGCTCCTTTTGCTCTGTATCAATTTGTGGGTCTTTCCAGTTCCCATTGAATTCCTCCAGTTTATTATTCCTTTTATCTCAATAATATTCCATCACCAGCATATACCACAGTTTGTTCAGCCATTCCCCAATAGAAGCGCATACCCTCGTTTTCCAGTTTTTTGCCACCACAAAAATCGTGGCTATAAATATTTTTGTACAAGTCTGTTTATCTATGATCTCTTTGGGGTACAGACCCAACAATGGTATGGCTGGATCAAAAGGCAGGCATTCTTTTATAGCCCTTTGAGCGTAGTTCCAAATTGCTATCCAGAATGGTTGGATCAGTTCACAAATCCACCAGGAATGCATTAATGTCCCAATTTGGCCACATCCCCTCCAACATTCATTACTCTCCCCTGCTATCATTTTAGCCAATCTGCTAGGTGTGAGGTAATACCTCAGAGTTGTCTTGATTTCCATTTCTCTAATTATTAGAGATTTAGAGCACTTTCTCATGTGCTTATTGATAGTTTTGATTTCTTTATCTGAAAATTGCCTATTCATGTCCCTTGCCCATTTATCAATTGGGGAATGGCTTGATTTTTTATACTCCTTTAACAGTCCCAGGGAGCTGCTTCCACAGTCACACACCCCTCTGCACTGGGTCCCCACCCATGGTCCAAGCCTATGTCCAGAATCCCTGTCTGTAGCAGGCAACCTTGCCTGTGCTCAGCATCTGTGTTCAAAGTCCTCCATTTCTTTAGCCTCTTGAGGTCTTAAGTCTTGCTGCTCTCAGGACCAGGCCCTGGTTACCCCAGGTAGCTACCAAAGACTTAATGGGTGCCCCAAATTTGCTCTAACTCTTGTGCGTTGGCTTTGGCCCTGTAGGTGGTGTGGGGGGGAAAGGGTTGCTCAGCTCACATTTTAGTAGAGCTATTTCACCCCCTTATAGCACTTAAATGTCCCGATCCTACGTACCTTCAATGCTGTGCCCTGTTGTGGGGTCCCTTTGTTCATCTGGATTTGTTTTTATGTCCCCTTGAGAAGTCCTATATGTTTCGGTTAGGAGAGATTAAGCAGCTGCTTTTTACTCTGCCACCATCTTAACCACTCCATTGTTTCCTTCTTTGTCTGTACCTTACTTTTTGTCTCCATAAAAACTCTTTCATTAGGTGCTTTTTTTTTTTTGCTCATTTTTCCTATCTAATTATAGGTAGGCTTTGGGGATGATGTGATGGTCTGAGGGCTCTGAGCTCTGAGAGCCCCCTGCCCCTGCTGATTCAAATGACCCTTGAGGCACTGATAGCTTAAAGACTTGACTCAGGCTTAGGTATAAGCTTTTGATCTTGATCATGTCAGGGGTGTGTACTTGATCCAATCAGATACACCCTTTATTGTCTTATCTTGGAGTTCCACCCTGAGCTTTAGGCAAAAAGATTATTACTTATTACTTAGTACTATCAAGCACTCCAAAGTGTGAACTAAGTCCTTATTTCAAGTCCATACTAGAATTCCCTGGGTTGGGGCTCTGGACTTCTCCATGGGTTTGAAATTTCAAGTGGTATGGGTTGGCTTATACTAGTATTTGCTCAAGTGGGATTTCAAGGTCTGCATGTTAGCTTTGGAATAGGTTCCTGAACCTGAGTCAGCAGATGTTGAGTGAGAGGGGATGTGGCTTACTCTTGACTTTTCTTCCCTCCTTGGTATAGCTTCCTGCTGGCTATGCTCTCCTCTCACCCCTGTGCCCCTGATGTTCTTTGCCCACTTTTTTTTTCTTGAAAGTTGTTTCACTCTGTTTCCTTTATGATTCTTTGACTCCTGTATTCATTTTGTGGTGATATTTTAATTTTGGTTGCAGAGGATTCTCATGGTGGCAAGGAGCTGCTCTGTATTACTACTCCATTTTGGCTCTACCCCCAGAAGTCTTGATTTTTAATTTCGGATGGAGAATAATTCAAACCAAAAATCTAAAATGCAAGAACTGAACAGAACATGAAAAGTCATGAAAAGAAGGATCTTATTCCCTGTGATTAGAAAAAGGTGATAGTCATACCCAAACTAAGCAACATTTACTACTTTGATTGAAATCTAGTTATATACTTTCCCTTCTGTCAACTGAGACCTCATGGTATTTTAATCCTCTTCCCCTTTATTCCTGCATTTGGTTAACTGTTGTTAGACATTAAGCTTCTCTCCATGTGGATTAAAATACACCCAATTAAGGGCTATTGCTTGTTTTATTCTTTACTGAAATTAAGTTCCCCAAAGAATAAAATAAGTTGAGACAATCAGGGAATGTCATAAAAATGAAAACAAATTTCTGAATTAGAAAAGTCTTCACTGGAAATGAAAATATAAACTATTGTTAGATCATCATTCTGATATCTATTACCAGGATGTCTGTTTCAACTCTCAAAGGAAAAACTATATATTTGCCATCTTTTTTATTCCTTATACATTTTCTCACAAGGCATATTCAATCATTTATTTCAAGCCTTAATCATTTAAAGCCCTGAAATTGATTCAAAATAGAGGTCAGTGTACAGGTATAATCTGTCTTAACCTGCAGAATGCTAATATATTTGAACGTGTGGATTTTTTCACAGTAGATCTCAAATTGAATTTGAAGGGAAAGGTAATAATAGTGAGCTCAGCTAATAAAATACTGTGCATTTAAAAGGGTATCATTTTCAAAGATCAGTTTTTTACTTTAAAATGGAAGACTTGTTCCAAGTTTCCTTTGCTATATTTTGCATTAATGGCATAAAGACATAATTTTAAACTATGTATATTGCATGTGAGTATTCTAGTCATTTGAATTGTATTATAAGAAATCTGTCAAGTTTCTCATCTAAATTATGGCATTTGAATCATAGATTTCAAATTATAGATATTAAAATACATTATACATACTCTGTATTTCATTTTAAAATGCTTATATTTCACCAGAATCATCACCAAATATCAGTTATTTAATAGCCATGAACTATAGAGCACTGTGATTAAATTTTTGTAAAGCATACTAGAGAGAGACATATAGTTCTATAAGTTTTAATAATTATAGTAATGCAAATGTCTAGAAAATAATATACATCTGGACTATGTCTACAGAAGTATTGAACAAAAGCAACTATCGGGCAAAGTGAGCTCATATCTCCCATTGTGACAAAAGTGTTTTACAAACCTTAATTCAATATATAAATATCAGTTATCTTCATTATCTTCATCATCATTGTGTCTGGATATTTGATTTCATCACTAGAAAAATCCCAGTAAAAAAAAAATGTTACTAAGAGAGATTAGAAACTCTTTTCATACTTATCATCTTAGAGAATTACTCAGAAAACTGAGAGTTTAAATGACTTTTCCCTGGTTTACATAGCCAGAATGTCAGAGGCAAAACTTGATCACATCAGTCTTCTTTATTCCAGAGTTAGCTTTCTAGTCACTATACCATGTTCCTTCTTACAAAGGATCCTGGACATAGAGTTGAAAGAGTAGTTAGAATTCACCTAGTTCAGCCTCCTTATTTTATAGTTGAGGAAACTGAGTTTCAGACAGGTTAAGTATCTTGCTCAGATGTCACAGTAAAATATTAGAAGAGAGGTATGAACCCAAATACTCTAACCTCATCATCATCAATGTCATCATTAATTCAATTTGATGAGTATTTATTAAGTCCCTTCAAAGTGGTACTGTGCTCTGGGGATACAAAGAAGAAAATAAATAATAGTCCTCAGGCCCAAAAATTTCACTATTTATTAAGGTTGAATCATGTGCATACATAAATGTAAAATAAGTCAAACATGACTAAGTAAAAAGGAAAAATCAAATTGATAGACTGAGGAATTCAAGGAGAGAGGGATTTCTCTTAGCTAGGAGGGATCAGGGATGGAATAAAGTGGCATCTCTATTGGTCCATGAATGATGAATAGATTGTCAATATGTGGAGATGGAGAAGGGAAAGACTTAATTCTGTCATGCCTGTTTTTATAAAAGCACAGAGGTGAGAAAGAAAAAGAAAACATAGACAAACAGTAATTATTTCAGTCTGAATACCATAGAGGATAGTGATAGGAGATAAAAAAGGCAGGAACCCCAAAATGTAGAAATTTGAATACCAGCTAGAGGAGTTATTTTATTTGACAGGCAATGGAAAGTCACTGAAAGATTGAGCAGGGAAGTGATGTGATTAAACTAAAAATTAAGATAATTATTTTAACTTGAAGATAGATTCTTAGAGGGCAGAGATGAAGCTAGGAGACCAGATATTAGGCTATTATTAGAGATGAGAAGAACCAGGACTGATTGTAAAGGAGAGTATAGTAGTAGAAATAGAAAAGAAGGAATGGATGGACAAATGAAACAATATTTATCATGGATACTTGACTCTGTATCTCAAATTCTCTGTACCTCCCCTGTCCTCTTGCCCACTTTATGAGGGACAGAGTTTACATTTCAGACCTCCCCCAAGTTTTCCAGTTTCTTCTTTCTGTCATCAGTTAAATTCCTCACTAATTGTGTTCTCCTGATTTTAGGGATCCAAACACCTTGGTTTAACTTAACTATTTAGCAGTCAGATTAGAATTTACAAAGGAATTTTTTAATTCAAAGATCTAGATAGAGTGAAAATACAAACTTTTATTTCTAACAACTCAGGAGAATAATCCTCTTTGCTCCAACTCAGTCTCTGGATAAGGGAGGAGGATTAGGTTCACAGTTTGACTCAATTCAAAGTCCAAAGTGTCATTGTGCCTCTCCCTGAAGCCCTCACAAGGGTTCTTAGTATTTTTCTGCTCACCTGGACATATTTAGCCTGGAATTCTGACCTTTAAGGTCCCTGGGCTCTACTTCCCAGGTAGAAGACTCCATTTTGGGGGCGGGGTCTAGATAAAAAATACAAAGGAAACAAGAAAAAACCCTAAATCTCCTTCTTTGACACATTGCCAAAGGAAAGAGGAAGATGGTCCTCAGACAGTTCTTTATTTATTGCATCATGTCATTCAGTGACTGAGAAGTTGCTTCACTGTAAGCTACTTCAGGAAGAGAGAGCAAGGGTGTCCCAGGCAGGTAATTAAAAAAAAATCTAAATCAAGTATGTAGCCAATGAAAAGAATCTTCTCTCAACTACATTGTAAGCCAACAAAGAATGCCCATGCTTGTACTAGAGAATAAGGTAAACATATAATAAGGTTCAGTGAAAAGAGTATATGTAATATTAGACATAAAGCTGGAAGGCACCATTGAGACCATCTAGTTCAGTTCTTTTGTTTCTTAATGAGAAAATTCGATCCCCCAAGGCTGTAAGTGACTTTCACAGAGTGACCTAGGTAAGGGAGGAGAGACAGAATCCAAACTCCTGTTCTCTTAATTCAAATTCAAAGCTAGTCCAGTTACACCACAATAAGTCTTCCTAGGAAACAAAAGACATCAGAAGGATAAAGTTACAAAATCTCTCCATGTTTCTCCTAGAGAAGTAAATACTTGAGTAAAGAGGAGCACCATAATTGCATTTATGTATCTCACTTTGGGAAAATGTATTTTACTTGGACTGCTTGCCTCTAGGGAAGAGGGAAAACAAGAACCAAATGTCTTCCTTCTCCTTCTCTATATCTTGCACTTAGTAGGTACTTCATAAATACTTGTTGATATGAATTTACTATTTGGTTGAATAGAGAAGATAGTAAAAATAAAGAGGGAAGGAATGTATCATGGTGCAATGGAAAGATAGTTATATCTGGAGTCAAAGAACCTGGATCCATCCTCAACTCTGCCAATTACTAAGTGCTCTTGGGAAAATAATTTCACCACCCCAGGCCTCAGTTTCTTTGTCTGTAAAATAGTTTGGACTAGGTAGCCCTGGAGTTCTCTTTCAACTCTGAATTTTTTGTCCTATGAACATCACTTCCTCCATGGTTGTCCTTCTTGGTCTATAAATTATTCTGCTTCTCCTTTCCCCACGATGTCAATGCACATTCATTTATTTCTAATCAATCAATCAATCAATCAATCAACACACACACGTACACACACACACACACACACACACACATATATATATATATATGTATATATATATATGTATATATATGCAACATAAGAACCAGACCATTCAGTTCAGAAATGTAGAAGATAAAGTTCTTTTTCCCAGAGAAAAAGTGTACACAGTTAGGCTTGAGGGGTCCTGGAAAATAAAATATCAGTGGGATAAAGGTTTCTATAGGATTAATGTGAATTTCATTCTGTTTTACTCTAAAATAAAAAAAGTAAAGTTGTATTAGTTTATTATTCTAAAATTAAATAAATAAATGACTCCTGGGGATTAGTAATAGTACAGAGGCTACTTTACCTCCAGGTCATTTGACAATTTAATGTGGCCTGTGGAGCCTGAAAATGTTTTACACTGTTTTTCCATCTCTGTGACTGCAGGAAAGGGAGAAAGATGATCAAGTACAGGCTTTTATGTCTGATAATAAACATAAATAAAAGGCAATTTATATTCATCTCTCAAGATAAGAACAGAAGCAAATGTAGATATTTATTATCACTTTTTAAATTATGAAAATTAGCATGCAAGTTAGCTTAATCCTCAGGCACTTTGGAAAATATGAACTTGGCCATTAAAGGACATTGACAAAGACAGAAAGTGTAGCTATTAATCTGTGTTCATATTATACGCCATAAAAATAACCTTATTTACTCATTCTTAAGTAAAATTAAGCATTATAAAAATACAACCAACTACATCACATTAAAAAAGATACTAGTTGATGACAAGATACAAATATTTTGTGTACCAAAATAACTTTATTTGTTAGTCATGTATATATATGTGTGTGTGTGTGTGTGTGTGTGTGTGTGTATATATACACACACATATATATGTATGTATGTGATTTTTAAAGTTTATTTGCTGCAAAGATCTTTCAGTTGACAATGTAATAAGTGTTATGTTTCAGAGGTGACAGAAAATCTCTTTTGCATCCTAAGATAAATACTTGTCCTAACTTACTGCACCCCTTCTTGAAATTCTTTTCATCTTTTTCTTCAAGGAAGGAATTTTTTTTAATCCTAAATTATTCAGACAGCCACTTCAACTCTCCATTTCCCTTTCCCTTTGCCCAAAAAGCATAATATCCCTAACATTAAAAACAACACAAATGAATTTGTAGGAACTTTTTTTTTTACTTTGAAAGAAATTAGGAATCCTCATTTAACTAATTTGAGAATGCTCTTTTAAGAAAGAGTGGTGATAAAATCTACAGTTTTTTATATTTTAAAATCCACTATTTTCTAGTAGTTATATATAGAATTTTGAGTCCTTTTTTCATACTTTAGAAAACATAGTCATGATTCACATTAAGACTCCCACATTCCTCTATCATCAATAACCAAAATTATGATTTTTTAAATGTATGTTTTGAATAGCACATCACCCATAGTAGGACATCTCAAAGATAGTTTACAACTATTTGAAACTGATTAGAAAGGGTTGCTTCTTTCAGTATATTCATTAATTTTAAATCACTTAATCAATGAATAGGTCTTTAATGAAATATGGACCAAGTGACGGACTAGCTGTTTGTTGTCTAGGGATTAATATAACCAAATAAGGAAGGGATCATTATCGGATCAACAAATAGATAATAAAATTTTTGGGAATAACGACTCTAGGAGATCTTCTGTTAAGCTGTCTTAAAAAATAATGTCCTGTCAATGAAATGAATATGGCCAAGGAAGATCATCAGATAGTACATAATCTTATGAAGATGACCCTCTCTGAAATCAATAGACTGGCCATCAGTGTAAAGATATAATAAAGACAATACATATTATCTGCCCTTGAATTCCTTTAGTTTTGATAACTTTTACTCTGTGGATATATTCTGTGAGAACTTCAGGTCACTTCCACAACAGTGATAAAGCACTGGAATATACCACATTGGAGGACACTGTTGAATCCTTTTTGCACTCATTGATATTGTTATTCCCTTCAATCACACAGATCATAATAAATCAATATCTAATCATCCTACAGCCCTTTTTTGTACCCTTCTATAAATCTTCCAAAGGGAGATCCACCCAGAGTAATAAAGAGCTTTTATGTTTCTTGTCATTACTTGAGTCAAGCACACACGCTCTCCATTATATTTACTCAATTTTGCTTTGTGATTAGCTAGCTTTCTCTCCCTTTTCTTCCTATTCCTAGTCATATTTCTCTTTGATGATTGTTGCATTTGGACATGGTGGAAATAATTGCATTCATCTGTGATTTACGAGATGAAAAAAATAAAACCTTGAAGAATCTCTTCTTGAAGTAACAAACTTTAAGTAAGCTCAAATAACCTTAATAAGACATTACAGTTTGAAATTATTTTCCCTTAAAAGCAATGCTTTGAGTAGTGTAATATAAGTATTAGCATAATTGTCCAAATGTGAAAACTGAGACTCAGAGAGGTTGTGACTTTCCTAAAGTAACAAAGCTAGTTGGTGGCAAAGTCTAGGTTTGAATCTAGGCCATCTACTTCCAAATATAGTTTCCCCCAATCCCCTTCATGATATTCTGCTGTCTCCCTTACTCTGTTAATTTAAAAAAATAAATCAAATGTGCTTTGGAATTCGGGAAATTTTGCAATGCTATTTCAGGGGACAACCACTGTGAATATAGTTGAATTTTTTTTCTAGGAAAAAAAATAGTTTAGGCGTTAGCCAAACACCTGCTATAAGCATGTCCCCATGCATGCTTAGGGGAACTATATTTTATACTGATGGTGGCATTCAATTATTTAATTATTTCTATCAAAGGGGCCAAAGACATTAATGCATAACACCTGTAAAGAGTGAAAATTAAGGTAAAAATTTGCAGACCATGAAGTAATTTATTTTCATCACTTTGCTTATCTATGTGTTACTAATAATCAGTTTGGAAACTCTCCCCAAGCCGAACCTAATTTCATAATATGGAGACTTACTGCTGTTTTAATAATCACACCAAAAATAATCTTGAATTCTGACTGTGTTAAATGTGCACTTTTATAAAGGACTATGTGTCATCTGTAGCTTGTATGGCACTAAAGAGTCAAGCAAAATAATTAAAAGTCTATGAAATCTAAAATTTTTCAGTTTTAGACTTTCACCTAACATTTGAAATTGTTAGATGTTAGACTGAGTTTCTCAGCTTTCACTAACTGCCCGAGATAGGGCTCTAACTTTATATATAATAAATATGAATATATTTGTATACATGTGAATGCATATATATATATGCTTATGTACACACGTCACTTTCTTCTCTAATAGATTTGCTTTTATTGAATGTCAGAACTTGGAAAGATAGTGTTACCTTTTAAAATCACTAACTGGAAAAGACTTCTGAGTAAGTTGGCCCACCTACTTGCTATGACTTTAGCCAGAAAATTCAGGTAATTAAACTTGGAATGTGTAGGAAACCTACTAAAAATCTTTTGGTCAAACTGAGAAACCTCCAAATTAAGTTAATTTAAATCAATTATATCACAAAATTATATTATAAAATAATTATATTAAATTAATTATAATAAATTAAATTTAAAAAATAAAAATGAGTAACAGATGATTCATCAACATGTGAAAAATTTTAAAACTTGCCATTTTTAAAAAAAAATAATGGGAGATAGGACCTACGTAGAGGTTACATTCATTAGATGGAATGTAGAAGCTGAAGCAAATGCATTGAGTTACCAAGGATAATTTGTCTAAGTAAAAATGTTTTCTGTGCTCATGCCAGCTATGTGTGACTCACTGTTCCAAACAACTTAACTTTTATTGTTATAAACTAACAGATTTTAATTATGTAGTTTTTCACCTTTCAAATATTTCATATGATTTGAAGATAAATGAATTCTGAAACATTCAAAACTCCAAGTGCCCAAACAATTTAGCTATTTGTACTATTTAATTGCATTTCATCAGATAGCTAATAAACATCTGCTTTGTATAAAACACTGTTCAAAGCATGAGGAGAGATGCACAGATTAGAAAGATCAAAGTACCTGTTCTGTGGAATTTGATATACTATAGGGATAAAACAAACTGTAATGTCTTATTAAGGTTATTTGAACTTACTTAAAGTAAACCTCTCATCCTCCTTCAACACAAATACACTATAATATATAGGGATATGATAAAATATAATAGAAGTACTCTAAACAGGGACAAAAATGTGAATTGTGAAGAAAGAAGGGAAAGGTTGTTAGTGATAAGGTTGATCTTGGTCAGGAAGACCTTCTAGGAAAAAAACATCACTTGACTTGGATTTTAAATAGCTCAACAAGTGTTATGGAGAAGAAATTCAAGTCAAAATCAGCAATCTGGGCAAAGACACAGTGGGAAGGTTTAGAGGAAAGTAAACAGGAGGGAGAAAGCTTTGATTCCATCTTATATGAAGACCAGGCAAAAGAACTGAGCATGTTTGGTCTGATGAAGAAAGGACTTGGAAGGGGAGGGGACATGACAATTCTTGAAAGGCTTCTCATGTAGAAGAGGAATTAAACTTGTTTTGTTTGGTCTCAGAGAATAGAGCTAGCATCAGTAGCTGAAATTAGTATTAATATCAGGCAGAACATCATAAAAATAAGAGATGCACAAGACTGGAATGAGCTTTATGGATTGGTTCCTACTCCTTATAGGTTAAGCAAGGCTTGGGGATATGTTATAGTTGGAATTCCTTCCATAAACTGATTGGACTAGATACCCAATGAAATCTCTTCCAATTCCAAAATGCTGTGATTCCCTGATATCAAAGAATACTGCTATTTTAAAATATGGGCTTTTGCTTAATGGAGAATCTTGGGGTCACTAAGAGGGCTGTATATTTTCCCAGTGGTATTTCAACCACCTCTACCCTTCTTAATTCATTTCTGGACCCAGTTTCTTATACATTTGCAGTAATAAAAATATATATTGATAGCTTGGTTCTAGATTTTGTCTATAAAATTACATGTAATAGTTTGGATGACAGACATTTCTCATCCTATATCCTTTTTTCTAATTATGCATAGATTAAATTATTTTTTGAGTAATTCTAGATTTTACTTAGGTGTGTCTACAGTTTTCTAGCATTTCTTGCAATTAACACAGTATCAGTTACAAATAGGAACATCTGGAGGAGTTTATCATCTATGGTTAATTCCTCTACAAATTATTTTTGGCATTTGACTTCTTCCATGTCAATGAAGAATACTTGTGATGAGCATATATCTTATATTATGCCTCTCCAAATATTGAGAATCAGAAAATCCTTGAAATTGCCTCTGTTTTTATATATCAAGGCATATTTTATAATTATGCATGAGCTCATTCATAGGAGACAGCTTGTTGTAGGAGCAAATTTAACATGGCTTTTTGCTCTATAGAATCAAATAATTTCTTCTTAGCAGATAAGTACAGTTGGGTCTGCTATTCTCAAGTACCTTCCTCTTAATTGTGTTATAATAAAGATATGTAGCCTATTCTGAATTGTTACATATGAAAGTCTGCCTGTTTCTGTCTAATAACTTTCAGTAGATTAACAAGAGAGGGAATCATGTGAAATCATGTGAAATTTATTGCATGTAGAGCTCATTTTCATAAAAAAGAATTATGTAGACATGAGGAAGTGGATTTGAAATTCTTTAATTAGTATTATTCTCACAGGTTTCTTTTTTTTTTGGTGGAGGTAATAAAGTGATTTATTTTTCCTGTCTTTGAATTCTTATCTCTTATATATACTTTGAAAATCATACCACAGGACCCTCAAATATTTTCTTGCCTCTAATATGGAAATAATCTATATGATCCATCTTTATTTTATTAAATGTCATTTTCACATTCACCAGCAGTATATCTGATAACATGATTTTAGAGTCCAGGTAAGGTAGCTCCAATGTCCTTGATGGTGAATTTAATTTTTCTTTTCTTTTATTATCTTTTTAGCTTAATCCTTAAATGTTTTATGATTTTCCTTAGGTGGTCTTCTGTACAAAGTTTTAATCTTATTTTTGTAAGTTTGTTGCTTCTTTCCATTTTAAAAGGCAATAAATGATCATAATATTCCTCACATGTGAATGGAATTGGTAGAATCAGGTGGTTCATCCAGTAAAACACAATGAAACGAGACTTTGAAAGCTTATCCTGATGAATGGCAATTTGTCTATAAGAAATGAGGAGTTGGGCATTGATTACAGTTAGGGTAGGATAATGTCCCTTTCAAACTGGTGTCACAACAAAAACAAATCAAAAAATGTGGTAAGAGGATTAAAGATTTGTCATAGACATCTTCTAGATAGGATCAAGACTCTAGATAAAAAAGTTTTAAATACTACTAACACTTTCAGTTTAAGTGATATATCCATTTATGCATTATGATATCATTTGCCTATTAATCTGAATTCATTTTCACTCAAGTGGACTATGTGACAATAACTCATAGACAGCTTGTCATAAATGCAACAAACCCCAGGGCTTTTATAGAGCTCATGAAAGAGTTTCTGTGAATCCAACCGAAATTGTCATTTAAACATATTATAAATGCAAATTCTGAACTACTTTGCATGTTTACATTCTTAAGATGTTTTCAACCTCTGAGTCATCAGCCATGAGCAAGAAGTGATATGTCTTTGGAAATATATTGCAATTTACATTTTGAGGACAGTTGTAGATTAAAATGGAAAAATGGGTATTCTTTAATGGAATACCAAAATACCCAATTAATGTGGGTTATTTATTCTCTGTGATTCTTGCCCATATTTTTCTATAAATTTTCTGCAAGGATTTCACCTGGCATACTGACACTTTTCCCCCCTTTTTCTTGATAGCTTATGGATTTCTAGGAGGAACCCAGCTTATCCATTGGTTAAGTTTCATTTACTTTCTTCTTAACAGACATTTCCTATATTATTTTCTTTTGTATCACTTCTTTATAATACATTGAGTTAAAAAGTAGAATAAGAATAGTAAATGGTAAAATGTTAAATATTCAAATATTGTTGACAGTACATACTAGATAAGTTTGGCTAATGGATACTTGTGTACATGTCAGCTGCTTTGTGGGCCAACAAGAGAGAGATATGTTAAGCCAGAGGAGGTATTTCAGAAAACTGGATACTTTTAACAATATATTAAGACTGGAGATGGATTAAGGAATTTAAAGTTAGGAAACGAATAATAGTGATCATCTAATAAAGTCCTCAATGCCATTTCTATGTAAAATGAGAAGTTTCCCTCTGATCATAGTTAGCCTTTCATTATACAACTAGAATCAGATCTAGCAATGAAATGTCAAGAGAAAGTACATACTAACCTCTTTTACCTCTAGAAGGTACTGGAGGGTAACACTTCATAAAGCAGATGATCTTTAAAGCCAGAATGTGCAACTTTCCAGAAGTGCTAAAGGAGAAGCTGTTACAGGAGGACACAATACTTTTGGTACCCATGTTTTACCTAAACTTTGAAAGACTCCTGAAAGAGGAATCTACCAATGATATATGGGATAAAGAGGCAGGCTCTCATGTTCTTCATATTGTGAGTGCTTGCTTTCCTGAACAAAATATATTATAACCTTCTATCCTGTTTCTTTAGGACAGCACCCTTGAGACCTGTTGTTCTTTCTCATGAGGGGATGACATTCCTGTCTATCCACATTGGAGATGAGAGAAACAGTCTTCTCATTTCTTCACTTCCTTTCTTTGCTTCTTCTCACTGCTTAAGAAAAAGCCCACTGGCAGCTGGAAGTAAGCAGGACTGAGCAAGATCCTCTAGCATCATATATTGGAACTTCAAACCCTCTGCATGTCATCTGAATATTGGGATTCTGGGAAAGATAAACTCTGATTTCATCTCCTTGTATGTTTCATGTATGAAGACATTTAAAAATTTTAATGGAGAACAAATGTTCAAGTTAAAAAATAGGAACAGAATCTGTAAGTTATAGAAGTTTTTCTAAGTGATATCTGAAAAAGAAAGGTTGGGTTTTTAAATTTTTCTTGTGGTGTGATATATACTAAAATGCTAACATCAAGTATTTTTAAATGGACTTTTTTTACCCAACTGGAGAAATTACTTAATATTCTGAGTAAGAGAATAAGACAATCTTAGACTTAAGAAAAACCAAATTGAATAATGCAAAGTTTATTCCAAAAGGAGTCCCTCCATTCATGTTGAGCAATTTAAAGGTTGATGAATGATGCTTGACATAGACTGTGAGTCACTTGTCAGAAAGTGTTGTGTACCATATGCTGTTATCAGATGAAGTATAGAAGAGAGATAATTAAGGGATTACAATGGGGAAAAGCAGTATTCTATTCATTGTGGGAATTTTTAGAAGCTCAGACTTCTTAGAAAGCATCATACAAAGAGAACCAATGATTTCTATGTATTTAAGGCAAAGAATACATACATTCCTCTAATGCCCTTTCTTTATGCCCCTTAATTAAGAACTGAAATAAATAGAAACATTGACTAGAAACTTATTGGAAGCATCCTTCATTTATTTATTTGTTTGTTTGTTTGTTTGCTTCTAAACAATCCTGAAGACAATCTACAGAAAGAGAACATTATTTATGTTTATGAATTAATAATTAAAATAATTATCTAAAATCAAGTCCAAATCTATTGAGGGATGGTCATATTTCCCAATGGAAGATAGTTGGGAAAACAAAACAAAACTGAGTTTAGAGTAATAAAGTTTTCCCACCCAACTTCCCATTCATTCATTAGGATCACTGTCTTATTTGTAGAGTATAATAAGCAATTATTGTTTCACAGAAAGCTACTGGAGAGAAATGATAATTGCTCATTTCTCTGTAACAACATCACAGCAAGAACACCTGATTCTGTTTCTTCTCTAGTATCATAACAGTGGGAAATGTAAGTGGAATAGCATTTGCTACCAATTCTTTGTGATTTTGTGGGTAGAGTAAAAATGTAGCCCATTTCTTGATTTGTTTAATAAAAATGAGATTAATTTAGCACAGGATTTATATGCTAGATCCCTTGTCATTAGATCGCAATTTTGATACAAGGGAATTTAGTGTAGATTCCTTGAAAGTTCATGGATCAAGAAGCCCTAAGGTATATGATGCTCAGCACAATAACAGTCAATCAGTCAGACAAACAGTAAGCATTTTTATTAAAATTTTACTACATGCTAAGTGTTAGGGATAAAAAAGGTAAAAAGGAAAGACAAGGACTTCACAATCTAATGGTATGTGGGTCAACCTTTATACTGACCAATATGAATAAAGGCACTGCTTTTGGAACAAACTCTGAAGATGACACGAGACATCTACATGACATAATTTGTACAATTTAGGGTTTTAAAGAAAGAGTTTGGAAAATTAGGTGGTATAGGAGTCCTGTGTCAAAGGGAAAATTTGGGTGCTTATTTTACGCATTTCTGATGAGTTTCAAGTTTCTTTGTGCACTACAGGGGGAGAGAGTACCATCAAGACATATCTGTGCCCGTTTATATTCCTGTCTCCTTCACATTTGTCTTTGTCCCGCCATCTGCAAAAGTCTGAAGGAAATACTCTCGTAGCAGGGCAGGGATACACACGCACACACGGGAGTGTGCTGGAACGGTTGCAGCGCGAGGGATGGAGAAGAGTCACCTGGGTAGGTGCTCGTGCCAGTCTACCCCCTACCGTATGGGAGCAGCCCTGAAGGTGGCGTTTGCCGTTAGACCCGCCCATCTCCTTCCTTGTGCTGGTGTCCTGTGGAGCAACAAGCCCCTGACCAGCCAAAAGTCGGCCAGGATGGGAGTGGAGGTGGAGACCATCTACCCTGGAGACCGCCGCACTTACCCCAAGCGAGGCCAGACCTGCGTGGTGCACTACACGGGGATCTTTGAAGATGGCGAAAAGTTTGATTCCTCCCGTGACAGAAATAAACCCTTCAAGTTTGTGATGGGCAAGCAGGAGGTGATCCGAGGCTGGGAAGAAGGAGTCGCCCAGATGAGTGTGGGCCAGAGAGCGAAAATGACCATCTCTCCAGACTATGCCTATGGTCCCACTGGTCACCCAGGTACTATTCCACCAAATGCTACTCTCATCTTTGATGTGGAACTCATAAAATTGGAATGACAGGAGTCGTTTCTTTCCTTAGAGCCAGATTTCTTGAATTGGACAGAAGGAGGAGTCTAGAGTTTCGGCTTCAAGAAGCACAAGATTTTTTTTATGGAGCTTTTCTTTGATGTTTTACCATATTCACTGTATAAATTTATGCACTGATTGAATGTGTTATTTGGCATTTCTTTCAACTCTTCCTTCCTTGTACATATGGTTTATCTATACACACCAGTGAACCTCAATTTGTCAGGTCACAAGCCTTTTTCTTTTGGAGATCTAGATTTAAACTGAACTCCTTTTGAACCTAAGATTATATGTATGGTCAAGAATTAAAAGCACACAGATTGGTTAATCTTAGAATAAGAATTGTGTGGACAGAAAAAATCTTTGTCTCTTTCTGGGGGTATGAAATTTGTGTAAAAAAGTAGTTTTGCTGCTTCTGTAAAGTCATAGCAGATTGAAGAGCTATCAAAGGCTGACATATTCTCCATTTTGAATGAGTTTCTTGGAGCCATCAGTCAACCTATCCAAAACAAAGGTGGGGAAGGAGAAGCTGCTTCAACAATCCAACTCCCCATTTTCCCCTTTCTTTACAAAGTATCTGCCTTTTGAATACAGAAGCTTTTAATGTCCCTTAGTGTCTATAGGGTCAATACATACCTGCTTTATTGATGCCTGAATTTTTTCCATCTTATGATTTTGTAATGAATTTGGAGGACTTAAAATCTACTACTACCTAAATTACAAGAACTTGAATTGATTGTTAAATTAAAGGTGCTATTTATAGAAAAAAATGGCACAATGGAAGCCCAGTCATCCTCAAAATAAATCTTTGAGTGTTCTCTATAAAAAAGCCAAAATCCAAAACTGATTCTGGTCATCACAGCCTCAACATTTCGTGTTTTTGATGTTTAACTTCTCTGCTGCTAATACTCCATCCTCTACCCTCATCTTTCTTCTCTCCCACTCCTATCCCCCTTTTGATCTCCTAAGCAGTGATTTTGTAAGAGAAATTGCCAACACTCTCCCTCCACCACATACAAGTTTCAAGTTTTATTATTGCAATAAAATTCTTTGTGCTGGCTGATCTCAAAGAAAAAAATACTCTTAAGATAGGCAACCAGCATTTATTTAATGCCTGTTATCTGAGAGGTACTGTGCAAAGCACTGGGAATACAAAAAGAAAAAAAGAAAATATTCTCAAGGAGCTCACAGTTGAATAGGGGAGACCACATGCAAATAATGTACAGACAAGATATATAAAGGAAAATAAGAGATAATCCCAAAGGCACAGCACAGAAATTAAGGAGGATCAAGAGAGATTTCTTGCAAAAGTTGAAACTTTGTTGTTGTGCATCCTTTGTTTTTGAAGAGGTCCAGTGATATCACATGGTGAAGACTTGGGCATGAATTGGATTTAAGTGAATCAGAATTGTGTCAAGTACTCAGTCACATTCTTGCGGAGTCGGTTAAATTCAGTGGCAAGGCAAAAGTCAGGATGACTAGTGATGTCCCAGGATAAAAGAGATGACCTTGGTGTCTTCAGTGCCTGACCAAGCTCAAGGTCCTCCTCAGAGCATGCTTTACCCACTTGCATGGACCTTGGAACAAATTGCCTTTTCTCATCTTCCTGTTCTTCCAGAGAAAGTCTTTGTGTGCTTGGGATAGATATTCCCCTAATTCAGGGACAGGTTTAGGCCTGTCTATTACCCTCAGCCTGATTTAGCCCTTTGATTGAAATGGAGTTTTTTTTTTGTTGTTGTTGTTTTCTGGAGTGTGGCAGCAGAGTATGATGTAGCTTCTTGGACCCAGGGGTGAGAGACTGATGATAGGCAGATGGCAAAGGTAGAGGAGCAGGTCTCAAAAGAGCTCAGAAAACCCTCCTTCAAGAGGTGCTAGTACTCCCTTCACATGCTATACATCATACATAGAGACTTTACATGAGAAGTAAAAGAAGCCAGGTAATCTAAAAGGAAGAGATGAAGGAGAATATTCTGTGGAGAAGGAACAGCCAATAAAATGTCTACTGTGAAGAATAAGGCCAATGACAATCTCTGTAATAGAAAGTATTATAAAGAGAGGAATTTGCTAGATTTTGAAGGGCTTTGAATTTAAAGGATTTTGTATTTGTTCTCATAGGCAATAAAGACTATGGAAACATAAAGACCCCCACACTGCCCCCCCACATCTACCTACCCCAGAAACACCTGGAAGAACACCAAGACTTTGTTTCTCATCCTGTCTTGCATGGCTGACCATCAGGCCTGAGAACTAGCCCCTTACCCCAGAGACTGGCCTCCCCAGCCCTTTCAGGGACATCCAATTAAGTTAGTTCAACTTCCCCAGAGACAACCAATGAGATGAATCCAAGTTGCCTTGTTCTTTACACCCCTTTCCTTCCCCAAACCTATAAGACCCTATATCTTCCCCCACTCAGTTGGGACTCCATAGCCATCTACTGGCATCAGCACCCCCCAGCCCCACTGATTCTCCCCAATATTGTCCCCCCAGGGGACTGCCTCACTAACTGTTGGCATTAGGCTATCCCTTGGGACCCTTTTGCTAATCCTCTTGGCATTGGGCCCCCTTGCTGCTTCAATAAACCCTGCTGTATCACCCTAGTCTGGTCTCATTTTTCTCTTGAGTCAAACCCTCATCAGCCAGCCTGACAGCAATAAGAATCCATTCAAATGTATTGAACAGAGAAGTGATGTGGTTAGATGAATGTTTTGGGAAGATAAGTTTGAAAGCTAAGTGGAAGATGAATTAAACTAGGAGAGAGATTTGAAGCAGGGAGACCAAGTAGTCGATCATCACATTAGCTCAGTTAGAAGATGGTAAGACCTTGCAGGAGGGTGTCAGAGAAGAGAAGGGAACATAGATAAATGATGTGAGAAAGACAGAAATTGTAAGACATGACAACTGATTGTATATGAGGTGGGGTGAAAGAGTGAGGAGTTTAAGATGACCTTAAGGTTGCTAACCTGTATATCTGGGAAAATCACAGTGGTATCCTTGATAGAAATAGGGAAGTTAGGATCAGGGGAGAGTAGTTTGGGAAGAAAATGAGTTCAATATCAACATGTTTATGATGTTCATGGGAATCTAGTTTGAGTTGTATATATAAATATCACATATTTATCACAAATATTTATATATAAATATATATCACAAATATTTATATATAAATATGTATATATCACAAATATTATAAAAATATCACAATAAATATATAAATATATCACATTTATATATATATATATCTTCTAATGCTTCTCTGTATTCATCATTTTCATTTCTTATACCACAGAATGATTCTTTGTTCAAGTACCACAATTTTTTAATCTATTCCACAAATGATGGAAATATACTTTGTTTTCAATATTTTTGTTACTGAAAAAATATAATGAATATTTTGTTGTATATATAGGGATATTTTTGGTCCTTGATTTCTTTAAAGCATATGACTAACATTGGAATCTGCATCAAAAAGCATGAACATTGTAGTCATTTATAATTTATGATTTCTTTCAAAAATGGTTGGTAAAATTCACAGTTTCACCAAAAATGCATTAGTATGGCTCTATTTACATTACCTTTCATACAGTGATTATGCCCATATTTTTCAATCTTTGCCAATTTGATTGATAAATGGTGAAAACACATAGTTGTTTTTTTATGTCCACTTTTCTTGTTATTAGTGTTTTTCTACTCAAAGGCATGGACTGTTTTCATTTTTTATTTTGTATTCTTTACCCTTAATACAGTACTCAGTACAAATTATGGGCTCAATAAATGGTGATCAATTGACTCAGTTCTAGTAAATTTAGTTCCAGTAGTCTGATATTCTAGCATCCTCACAGCATTTTTGTCAGTTCCATTGAAAACCTGAGACTAATAGGGTCTGTTGAATAGTACATTGAGAACTGGCATCAAATCTCTCTTCTCACAAATATTGGATATGTAATCCTGGGAAAGTTACTCAATCTATATTCTAGGCAACTCTAAGATTGCAAGTTGCAAAGAACATGCTTAATTAAATCAGCAGAGAGATCTCCCTCCTCTTGGAATTCCATATACCAATGAAATTACAGATGTAGTCTCTATGAAGACAGCAATCTTGATAATAGTCTTTGGTGACTTTCTGACCTATAAGGTAGCCAAGAAATAACGTAGAATCATCTATAAATAACTGGAATCCAAAGCCATGATAAAATTAATGATGTAGAATATATGAGACATGACATGGACTATTTCAGAGAGTTTTTAAATCAATGCTTGCTACTAAAAACAAGCATTGCTTTTAAATCCTTGATCGAAGTTCCTTTGGATCTGAACTTCTTTTATAGAAAGAAGTACATCATATCCTAGGACATCAGACCCACAGGGAACCTTGGACTTCTAGAAATATCTAAAGAATCAATTAAAATCTGAACAAATGAGGCAGATTGGTCACTTGATGCAATAGCATTCAAATAGGTCTGTGATATCAGTTTGGAGCTGCTCTCCAATTCAGTGGTGGGAAGGAACAAAGATTAGGAGGACTATGTGCCAGGCACTATAATACCAGGCACTTGACACATATCTCATTTGATCAGCACAACAACCCTGCTAATTGTTATCTCTATTTTACAGTTCAGTAAAATGAAGCACTCATCGGTTAAGTGAATTGCCCAGGATCCTGTGTTCTTGATTCCAGACAGAACCAGTACTTATCTGACTGTGCCACCTCACTGCCTCTCTTCTGGACCCAGATCACTTTCCATCTGTGTTGTCTGTGCCACATATACATAGTGTATAATTAAATCTATAGAATATTTATCCAAATGCATGAATAGTAGATATTATTCTGCTCTGAATGTCTACTATTCTGAATCTCTACATTCTTCTGTCTGCATGTCTGTTGCTCAGTAGACATTGTTCATTCATTTGTCCTTTTTTGTGGGGTTGGGCAGAGATCAAATTCATGTAAATGAATACAGACTTCTTGGAAACTTTGCATTGCCCTGTGGATAATGCAGTCAGCAAAGTGTTATCCAAAAAACCAAGCTCTTGAAGGATCTCATCATCTATGATCCTTCCTCAGACTAAACTCTGTACTGGATCTCCTTCAACACAGATAAATACCCTTGGAGAGGTTATATCTGCTTATTTTATTCTCTTATTTATTCATTCATTCATTCATTCATTCATTTATTTATTTATTCATTCATTCATTCATTCATTCATTTATTTATTTATTTATGTGTGTATGTATTTATTTATTTATTATCAGAGAATCAGACCAACCATTTCTACTTTTCCTTCTAGGCTGCATTCATAACCCTTGGCTATGAACTTTCTCTACCCTCTTCTCCCCCACTTCATCTTTTTCTCTCTTCTTATTCTTTTCAGCTTCATATTATATGTTGTCTTCTACCATTGGAATAGAAGCTCCTTGAGGGCATGGACTGACTTTCTTACTGCTTGTATTCGTATCCCCAGTCATTAACATGTACTTAGTTTGTGCACTGCACATTCTAAGGGCTTAATATTTGCTTACTGATTGATTAGAAGTTATTGCATAGGATTATTTCTATTGTTATATCTTCCAAAGAATCTTGATTTTGATATATTGATGGGAAGTGCTTTCTTGTAAAAGTCTATATTGAAAGGGGGCAGCTGGGTAGCTCAGTGGAGTGAGAGTCGGGCCTAGAGACGGGAGGTCCTAGGTTCAAATCCGGCCTCAGACACTTCCCAGCTGTGTGACCCTGGGCAAGTCACTTGACCCCCATTGCCTACCCTTACCACTCTTCCACCTATCAGTCAATACACAGAAGTTAAGGGTTTAAAATACAAAAAAAAAAAAAAAAAAGTCTATATTGAAGTGTTTTGTTCTATTGAATCAAATTATTTTTATTTCTCTTTTCCTTCCTCCCCTCTTCTATTGAAAAAGGCATTGCTTGACAAATATATATATATATTTGCATATACATATATAAATATATAACTGTCTTATTTTTTATTAGTATTTTACTCTGTAAGTGGACATACACACGTCTTGTATAAAATGGATAATTTTAAATACATTAATTTGAAAAGGGTTTGTAAAAATAAAACTAATATAAATAATATTTGAAGTAAATCAGTGAGTTGGGAAAATTTTATAGACAATTTCTTGAATAGAGGTTTCATATTTAAAATTTATAGAGAACTGTCAAAATATAATAATCTAATGCTTTTAAAATAAATTTGTAATCAACAAACAGTAAACAAAATACATAGAACATATATATCAATCATTCAATGCTCTTAACAATTGTATCTCCTTTACCATGGAATTTTTCATGTATTTATTATTTATTCATATATACACTATATATATTTGTTCCATCTGAGATATTTTCTCCCTAACTTTGTTGTTTAGTTCCATTTCTGACTCCTCTCTAAATAAGTCCTTTACACTTTGTATTTAAGCCTCCAATCTCCAGGTTAAGTTCTGTTTTTTTTTATCCATTTCTTAAAAACTTTCATTTCCTATTGGTTTCAGTAACTTGCCATTTCTGAACTTACCAGTCTTCTTACACTTCACTCTTGCATAAAACATTGGTACTTTTCACTGATTGTCTCCTATTTCTGGAATGTCTGCCCTCTATCATCCACCACCTGACTTCTCTGGTTTTCCATTGAACATTCAGTTCAAATCCCACCTTCAATACAATTCCACAATACTCATTCCTCCCCTACTTCCAGTGCCTTCCATCTGAGATTCCCTCTCAATTACTTTTCCTCCCATTGTCTCTGTATTCCTCTTCTCTGTCCCCTACCTCAGAGTGTGTGTGAGTGTGTGTGTGTGTGTGTGTATGTACGTGTGCAGGTGCACACATACACACCCCTATTTAAACTTCTGCCTTTATCTTGTTATGTGTTCTTTCTAAAAAGCATTTTCCTTATCTCAAATATGCCCATTCCAATTTCCTCTTTCTATATTGACTCACCTAGAAAGGTAGCATTTCATTATATGTAACAGTTGTTACTGATCTTAAAATCTTTGGGCAGTTGAATAATTTTAATACAATTTGAATTTTAAATATATATGCATGTATAAATATGTTCATATATACATATGTATTTGAATATATATTTCATTTGCTAAAGATTAGATTTAGCTCAGACCTTGGAAAGCTTCATTTGAACCAAAACAAATTTTAAAATCTGGGAAGTTGCAAGTCATAATATTTCTACCTTTATTGTCATTGTGCCTCTTTACAAATTCATAAGTACATGCAGAATAAACATAGACTGTTCCCTGTAGAGTTTGTCAGTACAATAGACATTTATGACAAGTAAATTGCCAAGAAAACATTTACAATGAATATGATTTTGATTCCAAGTTGTACTTTTAAAATAGATTTTTCCCCCTTAGCTTCCAATTTTCATATCAAAGACTTAAGAGGGATATTTTCTCATTTGAAGAATTAAATGCAATGATCATTGCCAAGCAGTGGGCAGATTGCCTGGCACAAATGAGTGGCCTATTGGTGAGTTCAGCCCTGGAGAAAAACTAACTTTTATTCATGAGTTTTTAAGAAATCGACTGGCTCACTAGAGACTAACTCAACCCCCATGCCCCCAAAAACATGGTTTCCTTTGATAACAATAGCAAACTTGGGGACTAATTAATAAGAAAAAAGACTGTGAGATCAGTGAAGACTGAAGTAACTAGGGAAAAAAATTGGAATCAAAATTTGAAAGTTGGAAAGAACCTCAGTGGCCATCTACTGTAATTCGTGTCAAAAGCAGAACCTTTTCTTAGTAAAGGATGGGTGCATTGTGCTGAAATTCTATTCTCACAAGGTAGATGTTTTCTGGTTAAAACGTATTGATTGTTATAAAGTAATTAACTTTTTTTTGCTCTTTTCAGAATCATAGAAATGGTTTGGAAGAAATGAAAAGAAACCATTTGTTAATTGTCTGCTACATTTCAGAAACTGTGCCATGCATTTTATTATCTCTTGGTCTCCTGGCTACCCTAGAAGAGGTGGTAGTGGCACTGTTATTACAATTTTATAGTTAAAGAAACTGAAGTAGACAGAGTTTAAGTGACTTGTCTATACAGCTAGTAAGTATAGAGGTTATTTGAATTCAGGTCTTTTTGACTCTGGGCCCAGAACTCTATCTATTCTGTCGTCTTGCTGCCTCAAGGATATCGCCTTTCTTTGCTAGCCAGAACCTTGTTTTTTGTACAGTCTAGACCTTTGGAAAGCTCCCAACTTATCTCCATTTTAGCTTTCTATAAAGCTATTTCAGAGAAAAGCAGAATTCATGTGTGCATAGACTTTAGCAGGTGGGTCAGTTTCCTTCCTGTCCAAATATACATGCCAGCAACCCTCAGAATTACCTAAGGATACAATAATAACTCACATATATAAAGTACTTTCCAAAGCATTTTTCCTCACAACAGTCCTGTGAAATAGGTAATTTGAATGTTATTGCCTCCAGGTGATAGATGAGGAAACTGAGACTCATGCAAGCTAAGAAACTTGCCCATGTTCAGACAGCTTGGAAATGTCCGTGCCAGGACTCTAACCCAAAGTACTTGACTCCTATTCTGCTCTTCTTTCAACTATAACCAGCTGTTTCTAATGCAAATCAGGGATGTCCTATATAATAAGTGTTTAATAAATACTTTTTGAATTAAGTATTGATTAATACCTATGGTATAGGACCTCTGTCTGCCAATGTAACCCTTAACTTATTGCCCCTAAGCAAATGGGAACTCTATAGAAGAATCTATTTTGGATTTTCCAAAGGGAACTCTTGACTCTTACAATTTCTTTAGAAAAAGAAAAAAGAGTCCTTGTAAAAGTATTTTCTGTCAAATGTAAATTTAAAGGCTATTCTTGTCCACTTAAACCTCTAGCCTATTCTGTCATTGACACTAGCCTCCCAAAATAAAGCACACTTCCCCCAAGATGAACTGTGGGTAACAAAGGAAAACCCCCCCAACGGGCATTATTCAAAGACTTCCAGTAGTAAATAAGTTTAAAGAAAATAAAATTACACATTCTTTGTTGTACTTTCTTGACAGCTCCACATGAGTCCACTGAAAAGATTCCTCTCTGTGAAATGCAGTTAATAGCCTTATCATAAATTTGACAGAAAACATGGCAAATCACATTTCTACCATGTCAATGAAAGTGATTTGGTGGTGGCTTCAGATGAAAATTTAACAAATATTATAGGATTTCTTTGAATTATATATCATGGCTGTTCAAACCAAAGCATTTTAATCTTAAGGCTACACATACCTAACATGCTCTTTGGTTTCCATTCCTTCCTTCTCTTCAATAAATCAAGTACATTAGATAGTTCTAATGTTAACAATAGCTCATAGATTTAAGAAATTGTTCTACCACAATACATGCTTAGCCACTTCATGTATCTTTAACTAAAAAAGTGATTTAATCAAAGTCCTGCTTTAATTATCAATGCCTACATAAGTCAATTCTTAGAACAGATAAAAAGGCCAATCAGAAAATAGCACTCAGAAGTGATTTCTGTTGATTAAGCATGCTAGCCATATTTCTACAGAGAGGTAACAAACTAGAAATGTAGAATGATTTATACATTTTCCATCATAGTCAATGTATTTGGCCAATCCAATGTGTTGTTTTGTTTCATTTAATTACACTTTATTAAAAGGGAAGTTTTATATCATTCTGTTCATGAGAAAAAAAAAAACCATGAGAGGGGGAGAGGAGATATGGGGTATAATGATATCAATTCCATACCCCCATCCCAAAAAGAAGATAATCCTAGTGAATTTCTTTTTAAAAATATATAGACATTTGGCCTTAAGACACTTCCTAGCTGTGTGACCTTGACCCCTTTAGCCTAGCCCTTACCACTCTTCTGTCTAGAACCAATACACGGCATTGATTCTAAGATAAAAGATAAGCATTTAAAAAAATAAAATAAATAAAATACATGGTGAACACAAAGAGTTATAGAGAAACATAAACAATCACTTGCTTGAAATGCTTGAAGAAAAGCTTGAAACTAATGTGTAGAATTTAAAATAAACTTAAATATCCATATGTTATATATGCATAAAATGAGATTCATAGTTTTATGAACAATCCTATTTTTCTATCCTGTGTATGGAACTATTATGGTTATCAAGTTCAGAATAACAAAGTATTAAAAATAAAAAAGCAATACAGTGAATTCAGTAAATATTGATATTCTGGAGAAATAATATGCTTTCTTTAAAAGGCCAATATTTTAAATGCCTTAACTTATCTGAGAAATTGCTTTTGGCTTGAATTTTTTGTTTGTTTAGTTTGTTTATTTTTCCCTAGTCTTCTGTTTTTTTTTATTACTATGAATAGTTCCTACTGATAGGTCTGAAACTTGTTTGAAGGCCCAGAGAACTGCATGGAGTACTTGGAAGTTAAGTGACTTGTCCACTGTCCCACTTTAGACTAGAGAGATGCAATCTGATCCCATCTTCCTGAAACCAAGGCTACCCCTCTACATACTACTGTACTCAGATTCCTTTGTATTTAATAGAAACACTGTCCAAAAAAAAAAAAATCACTGTCTTTGCAAGCAGAGGACTTGGTTTCAAATTCCACTCCTGATATAACTTACTTGACCAAGTGAAAGTCCCTTAACTTCTTTAAGTCTCAGTTTACTCATGTAAAATTAGGTGTTGGATAATTTGATTTCTAAAATTTCTTCCAACATTAAAGCTATGATCCTGATAAAGGAATGGGTTTGAAGTTCCATTTTAAATTTTGTATAGACTTTAATTAGGTGGGAATACTTCTTAATTAATCAAGCATTAAGACAAAACCAGGGTGTTAAGACTAAGAGGAAAAAAAATCTTTGAAAAACTCTAAATGATAACAAACTAGAGGTCTTTTAAAGTGGACTGGAACAATTCTTTAGACCCTCTGGGTCCTATATAAAAGCACCAAACATCAGGAAAAATTGAATTCCAGAAACTAGAGTGAGTATAAAATTCTGGCTTGAAATACTTGATAATAGACTTATCGAAGGAAGGAGGAGAAGGAAAAGCTTTGGCTTTGGCTAGGTCTTCTCCTTGCCTCCACTTTTTGGTCATTGAAGGATCTTTCAGCTCTAAAGAGTCTGAAGGATGTTGTATTTACCATATTAACTTCAGTTTTCTAAATGACATTCCCAGGTCAGCTTGTAGGCATGTCTGCAGTAGTATAGATGTGGCCAATAACCAAGGGGATTTAGATACATCATGTATAAGGAGGAATTTCTTAAAAATCCCGCAAATGGGAGGGGGGAAAATAGTATTAAAAACAGTGGCAACCAGGAGCTGTGAGTTCCCTCTTTGCCACACATGCCCTTTAAGCTTGAGCCCACTTTCCCCCGGAATATAAGCATTTCAGGTTCTTATCATATTGTCTTAGTAAATGTCCCCCTTCTAAAAGCTGCTTAAGGCTGGATAACTAAATCACTCAACAGATTTCTACACTAGTAAGGGCTTAAGCCAGTGGCATTAGTGGGACTATGAGTTAGGATAAAGTTCCCAGCGGTTATGTGGGCTACACTAAAATCCAGCACTCCTTCAGCTATTACCATCACAGTATAAAAAAATTGGATTCAAATGGCTATGACTATATGCATTCAATTCACACCTGGTTATTTTGAAAACAACTGGTTGTTAACCATTTTTTCTAACTCTATATACCTGATTGTTTCCAAAGTGGTTTCTTCCTGTGACACATTGATTTTCTCTTTTGGCCAACTGCTATAGTTAACACTACTATTGAATAATGTATGTAAAACTCTGCTATGAAATGGTAAGGGGATAGATTTTCCCCTTGTAATGGTGAGACACTCACCTTGCCATTTTGTCATTTAGCTGGAAATATCTGGTTTCTGCTTTGACGAGAAAATTGCAGAGTCCATCTTAAGCTTGGGGAAAAAAATACAGCTAGGAGATGGAGGGTGTACGTATTATTATATCCCTGTCAGGTAAATGGAAGCGAATGACCTTTTTTTATTTTTAGATATTGGCATTTTACAATGAAATGGAGTAGACATTTTATAGCACACTTTTGAGAATTTTTTTTATGAAATGATGAATGCTTACATGTTATATTTTTGTTTTTTTAAACTGATATTTATTCATGAAAAACACTGTAAAATTTTAGGTAAATAGAAAAAGACATTATGAGGTGAGTCATAACTCTAGTGTGCTTTTACTTAATGATATCAAAGTTGAATAAATATTTAAAATTAACAAGATTATATTTGATTTTTGTACAAACTGATCACTATGAAACAAAACTGAATATAAATTTATATGTGTAAAAATGGGAGGAATCTGGTTTCTGCTTTGATTCTTTTTTCTCTAAGGAAAAGAATGAAGATATACATAAAAGGTGGCTACCAAAATGTAGATATGAGACTTGAGAGTAATTTGCATTTATGGAAATTGATATCTCTCATTCTCTTCCTATAAGCCTATGTAATTAAATCTATGTATCTTTTTGAATATAAGGAAACTTAATCTATAGAATTTATTTAGGTCTTTTTTCCTGGAACAATGGACTGAGGAAGCACATGATTTGATTGTGGGCTCACTCAGCTGCTCATGTAGCAAACATCTAGAAGTACTGGTTGGCTAGAAAGTCCCAGCCTCTCACTCTAAGCTATCCAGCCAAGCAGCTAAACTAAGTTCCTTCCTTCCTTCCTTCCTTCCTTCCTTCCTTCCTTCCTTCCTTCCTTCCTTCCTTCCTTCCTTCCTTCCTTCCTTCCTTCCTTCCTTCCTTCCTCCCTCCTTCCCTCCCTCCCTCCCTTCCTTCCTTTGTTTTCCTTCATATATTTTTACTGGAATCCTGTTTCCATATTATTCATTTTGTAATAGAGTTATCTTTTATAACCAAAACCCCAATCATATATCCATATAAACAAGTGATAAATCATGTTTTCTGGATTTCTACTCCTGCAGTTTTTTCTCTAGATGTGGATAGCATTCTTTCTAAGAAGTCCGTAAGAATTGTCTTGGATCATTGCATTGCTTTTAGTAGCAGATTCAATTATATTTCATCATCCCATGATGTTTCAGTTATTGTATATAATGTTCCCCTGCTTCTGCTCATTTCACTCCACTTCAGTTCATGGAGATCTTTCCAGTTCTTAAAGAAATCAAGCAGTTCATCACCATCATATACCACAATTTGTTCATCCATTCCCCAATTAAGGGACATTTTCCAATTTTTTTTTTTGCCACCACAAAATGTGTAGCTATAAATATTTTTGTACAAACAGAACTTTTCCCATTTTAAAAAATCTCTTTGGGATACAAACTCAGTAGTGGTATTGCTGGATCAAAGGACATGCATTCTTTTAAAGTCCTTTGGGCATAATACCAAATTGCTTTCCAGAATAGTTGGATCAATGTACAACTCCATCAGCAATGCATTAGTGTCCCACTTTTTGGCCTGCTTTTTTCTATTTAACATATAATTATAAAATTAAGGTATGGTCTCCAAGTAATTTTAATCATAACAAATGGTGACCAACAAATTGGAAATCTGAATTCCTCCCTTTTTTGTCTTTTTCTGGTTTTGTTTCTCTTTTTCACAAGGAGTGAGTTAACTGTTTTGGATTCCTAAGAGGCTGAGACTCTCAAGGAGCAACTTTAAATCTATTTTTTTAAACAATTTAAGGGAAAGATGTTGCCAGTGACCTGGACCAGGAAAACAGATCTGCAGGAGAAAATACTGGAAAGGCCATCATGATGTGCAGACAGCCTAAGAAGATGACAGCAATAGAAGATGCCCCCAGAAATCAGGAGTGAGCCTTTGATATAATGGACTGAACTGTGGGGTTTGTGTGTCACCTATCACTTTTGATCCTCCCCATATACCAATATTTAATTTTGATTGTATAACTTTTATGCCAAAAAAGGGGATGCTCCCAATGGCTCCCTGTCAATGTGCCTAGCAATCATTTTTTTTTAATATATTAAGAAACTCTCAAGCATATTTAGATCCTCCCTCCATCAAATGTATGATACCTTTGGGCCCTTATATATCCTGGTGAGATAATCCTAAAAATTATAGACAAACTATATGGGATGATTCATTAAGGAGACTAAGTCTTCTTAGAGAAGAGAATGTGAACATAATTATGTGTATCCCTGAAATAACTAAAATTTTCTTAGAGACTGTATATTAAATTATAATTATTTATTTGTAAAAGTTGGAGAGAGAAAAAAAATCACCAGGTCACCCTAATTACCAAAAAAATAAGCACAAACAAAAAAACCTGCTTCCCTGCTTCCCTGGATCCAGTTCCCAGCTGAGATTTGAGCAGTGTTAAGTGCTCTGGAGCTGGGAGAGAGATCTCATTCCAACTCCATGTTTAGAAAGAGTCCCTCACTCAGGAGCGTCCACTACTACTGCTCAGCTGTCTGGTATAAGGTTAATTACATCACTCCTCTGCGTCTCTGATTGGCCAGGGTTATAAATTCATTCTGAATCTTGGTCCTGACTTCTGGACATGCCACCCATCCCAGGGGAACTTCCACTAACTCTTCCCAGGAGTCCTGACTCCCGCCTCCCCTCTGCCCCCTCCCCGCCAAACACTTTAGTCACATGACTCGCCGGCTGCCTGACAATGCGCATGTGGGGGTAAGGAGTTACATATTAATTTCACACACCCCTTTTTGGCCCCCAAATCAATTGTTCGTGTTTATTTTTATTTATCTAAAAGCTCAAATGATTTGATTTTAGAATGAAGCTATGAACTGTCCCCCTATCCCGCCCCCCATGGCTGAGGCCATGGGTGGAGTTTTCCATCCTTTTCTCTTTGTTAAGGATAGCCAGGGTAGAGACTAATTCATTGTATTTTCTGTAAACAAGGATTCTTTTAGGTAATGAAGTCTTCAACTAACCGCCATACCAGGAAACACCACACTGTGAGAAAAGGTGCGCATGTGCAGTGCAGTTATTCTAAACTCCACGTGGTTAATTTCGGTTTCAAGAAGGCACATTTGTTCTAACTGAGGTCTGAGACATATCAGAGAGGCTCGGGGAAGGGACATGATGGAAGGAACAGGAAGTTGGCTCTTATTCCTGGAACCATGGACTTAGGAGGCATAAGGTCATAGCTGCGCCTAGAACAAGCGTTTAGAAGCACTGGCTCTTTGGATGGCCCGAGGGTCTGGTGCTCCTGGCTAGTGTTAGAAGGAAGAGAGGGTTATAGTAAGAGATGATGGTCTGCAGAGGACAGAGGCAGCCGAGCAGTTGGTGCTTCTCTTTCTCTGGCCTGCTTTTTGCTCTTTAACAAATACTACATGTTTCAAAAATAATTTATTAATTACTAATTATGTGTCAGCCTCTTATTAAGTACACAAAATCTATAGAAAGAAACAAAAAATCCCCCAAACAATCCCAGTCCTCATGCAGCTTACATTTTAGACAACTGTACATTAAAAAGAACAAAGGGGATACATACGGAGGAGGTAGAAGGTAATCTCAGAGAGGAAGGCAACCAGAGGGTCTTGTAAAGATCTTTTGCAGAAGATGGTAGGTACTTCATCTGTTTCAAAAGAAACCAGGGATTATAAGATTTGGGAGAACATTCCAAACATCAGGGACAGCCAGTGTAAATGTATGGACAATTGAGTTCATCAAACTCCCTTTGATGCTTTAGGTTAAATTTTAAACTTAAATATAAAAAATAGAATCTTAATTTGATCAGAGCTTTCTGGAGTAACATTGAGTTTTTGGTATAATTTTAAAATATGGATAATTTTTAATTGTTTTCATGAGAATATTACCAAAGCAGAGTTAGGGCAGCATTTTTATAAAGTAGGCAAAGTTTGGAAATTTTCCCCTCTTACATGTTGCTGCCCATTAGATACTCTGATACTTTACAGTAACATATAGGACTTTAATAAACACACTAAGAACAAATGATTTAGTCAAATTTAGGAACTCCTCTGGTGGAAACTCTCTCCACCAAAGTAGATAACAACTTATTTATAAATGAATAACTCTCCCAAGGTAACCCATGATTTTTTTTTTTTGTGTTTGTTTGTTTGTTTTTATTTTTTGAAACAATTAGGTAAAAGAAGCAAATTGAATTTTGCCTCTAATTGGTTAGGCCCTAGGAACAGGAAGTTTGAGAAAGAGTAGAACTTCTTGTTGATGTTCACTCTTTGAAGGTGCTAGGAAGACTTTCTTCAGTCCATAAAGTGGTGGATACAGTACACAGTTTCAATTATCTCTAGTTCTAAGATGCTTTCATGTCCTGATAAGCCCCTTTCCTCCTTTCTTTCCCTACGTGTCAGCCCTCTTTTCAACTTCTCTTTTTGGTTTCTCCTAATTCAGTCATTGCTCCCTGGTTGTGGATTCTTTAGAGTACTTTATTTTTAAATCCTTGATGGTAAATCCTTACTGTTGCTGCTCAGTTCTTAAAGACTTAGTGCCTTTCTTTCCAACTCTCTTTAGCCAATTGCACTTTCCTTAAAAAATGTCCCCACGCCCATCTCAAGTCTATTGGGCCCAAGATAGTCCCAGATTTCTTTCAGGAAGAAGTATTGTCTCTTCTTTTGAAGTATAAATACCAGGACTTTAGTCATTTCACAATAGAGTCATAAGACAGAGAGCTGAATTAGTCCACTGCCTTAATTGTCCACATGAAAGACACAAGGAAAGAGACAAATAAGGACCAATCAAAAGGATATATGAATGAGGATAGTATAGATTCAAAAACGCTAACGTAAGCAAAAAGGAAGATGTAGTCAATATTCACAAATACTACAAAGAGATCAATAAGGTGAGGGTTAGGGTTGGCTGCTGATTTTGAAGTAAGGGCATTATTAATGACTTTTTTGGATGATTTCAGTGTAATAGAGGAAGCTATACACCTATATTAAGTAATAAATGTAAAGATGGGGACGATGCCAATTCAGACCATTCATTTGATAATTTTTTAAAAATTGTATTTAAATGATGATACTAGGGAGAAAAGTTTATCTCATTTATATTAACAATCTCCCTGTAAAGTGGGCATTGATCACCCACTAGTTACAATCTGTACAAATGAAGTCTACAGGTTCTAACTAGTGCGTACTCCCAGAATTTGGGGAAGATGTCTGAAAATATCAACTTTTGAAATACAAGCCAGAAAGTCTCAAGATAAAAATTAATGAAATTAGCTGGCTGCATAAGTACCCATCATAAGAGACAATTTGTGAATAAATGTGTCCTTAATGAAGCAAATGTGATTCCGAATATCTTCAAAGAACTAGAAAGCTTCTAAAACCCTAACAAGGAGATGGAAATTCAAGAAATACAAGATAAATTATCTTATAATTAATTATAACTTTTTAAATATGTCACAACAGAAGAGTTATATAGTCTAAGTGGAATGTAGAAAAAAGAAAGCCAAGAGTAATAACTTGCAAATATGACTCTCCAGCATTCTCTAGGGAAGCAAGTGTTCAAATTGTAATGGCTAATAGCTTTCATGAGAAGAGAAATATCCCAAAAATGAAGAAGAAAAATTTATTGTTTTAATGGACTGATGAAAATTCACCTTAAAATATAAAATTCCATTTGTTCAAGATATATGTTCATGAAATAACCTCTAGATGAATGATATATGCTTGTGAATGAACCTATTTACTAGAAGGGCATTGTCCTGGAAAAACAATCAAGCCCAGTTAATACCAGTTATCCAATCAGATAAATGTTCCATTCTAAAGTAATGAATTATTATTTTATTTCACAAGTTGGTTTCTTGTGAAATTGTTCCCTTGATTCACTTAATCAAGGCCTGATTATAAGCAAAAAAATTATAAGCAAAAGATAAACATTAATTGCTGAACCTGAGTCTATGGCAAGCTCAATAAGGAGCTATAAATTCCTTCAGAACTTTCCTGAAAAAAGAGAATACCTTCTCTTCTCTTCTACTCTCCTCCCCTCCCCTCTCTCATCCAAATAGAGGAATTCTTTGTCCCCTACTACATGGGTCAGGGTAAACAAGCTGCATCTATAAACTAGCCACACTGGAGTAGTTTTTTTTCTCTTTCCTACTTGTTCTTTCCTGATGTATTGAGAAAGGTGACTATCATAATTCACCCAAAGCATGAACTTAACTGGTAGAGAGAAAAGGACTTCCCTCCCCTGCTTTCCCTTTCTTTCATCCTTGCTCTAAGAAAGGAGCCTGGGGTCTTTGTTTCTGGTTTGTTTTGTTTAGGTTCCAGTAATGATCCCCGCTGGAGCTGAAACCATGCTGATTTTGGAGCCAGGACTGCACAGGAGATATTAGACTCTGTCAGCCTGGCAAGGAAGCCCTGAGAAGCAAGGGTATCTGAGAACTGGGCTTGGGTAGTGTTTGGATTTGGAACTGAGACTATGCAATATAAGAATCAGGATAAACTCTGAAACTAAGACCCTTCTTCCTCAAAAGACTGGTGATGGGGGATGGTGGGGGGCATTTTTCTTCCCACATGTTGAAGGGAGTAAGTTTATATAGTTATGTTTATACCTTTGAAATAAATATTGCAAAAATCTTGTACAACTCCTAGTGGCTAAATGCAATTGGGATGGAGGAGACCCTTTACAAATTAGGGAACACATTTCTGGGGACTGGAGTCATTTACAGAGGGCATAGTCCAACTCCAACTATAGAACACTGGGAGAGGGTTGACATGTATAATACAATTGTCCTTAATTGTGTCAGACTGACTTTATTTCTGTATGTTAATTTTTTAGTGACCACTATTTTTTTTCCATTTCAGCAAAGTACCTTTTTTTATTTTTGTACAAATGTTTATTTTTTCTAGATTGCATGTCAATACGATTCCTTAATATCTGTTTTCTGATATTTTGCAATCCATGTGCTCTCCTCTTGTCTCTCCCACCTCCCTAAGAAGGCAGGTAATATAATATGGGTTGTACATATATTATCATATAACACATTTTCCCCTGATCATCATGTGAAACAAGACTTGCTTGCGCTAGAGAAAAATTCATGGAGGAAGTAAAGCAAAGAATGGTATGTTTCAATTTGCATTTGAACTCCATCTGTTCCTTCTATGGCAGTGGATGTTCTTTTTTGTTTTTTGTCATGAGTCTCTTGGCATTGTCCTCGATCCAGTATGTCTTGTTGATAGTAGTTAAGTCATTCATATTGATCATCATACATTCTTATTGTTATAGTGTACAACATTCTGGATCTGCTCACTTCACTTTGTCTCACTTTATAGAAGTCTTTCCAGGTTTGTATGTGGTCATCTTGTTTGTCATTTTTTTATGGCACAGTGGTATTTCATTACAAGCATATATACTTGTTCAGCCATTCCCTAACTGAGGTACACGCCTTCAGTTTCCAACACTTTGCCACAAAAAAAGAGCTGCTATAAATATTTTTGCTCAGGTAGATTCTTTTCCCTATCTTTAAACTCTCTGAGATATGGACCTAGTATTGGTATTGCTGGATTAAAGGGCATGCACAGTTTTATGATCTTTGAATATGGTTCCAGATTGTTCTCCAGAATGGCTGTATCACTTCAAAACTCCACCAGCAGTACATTAGTGACCCAGTTTTCCCACATCACCTCTAGCATTTGTCATTTTTCTTTTTTATCATGTTAGCCAGTCTAATGGACTGGCACCTCAGTGTTGTCTTAATTTTACTTTTTCTAATTAACAGCGATCTGGAACACTTTTTAATATGATAAAAGATAGTTTTAATTTCTTCATTTGAGACTTGCCTATTAATATCTTTTCCATCTGTCAAATGTGAAATTTTTAAATGGTAATTCCTATAGATTTGACTCCATTCTCTATATATTTGAGAAATGAAGTCTTCATTGAAGAGATTTGCTAGAAAGATTTTTCCCCAGTTTGTTTTTTGCATTTTAATCTTGGTTGCATTGCTTTTGTTTGTGCAGAAAAATTTTAATTTAATATAGTTAAAGTTATCTATTTTATATCTCATAATGTTCCCTATGTCTGTTTTTGACCTATTTTCTTCCTTTATGCATAGGTAAACTATTTTGTGTTCTCCTACTTTGTTTATGATATCATCCCTTATTTTTAAATCATGTATCTTCTTTGACTTTACTTTGGTATACAGCAGTGATTCCCAAAGTGGGCGCTACCACCCCCTGGTGGGTGCTGCAGTGATCCGGGGAAAGGTGATGGCCACAGGTGCATTATATTTCCTATTAATTGCTATTAAAATTTAAAGAAATAATTTCCAGGGGGCTAAGAAATATTTTTTCTGGAAAGGGGGTGGTAGGCCAAAAAAGTTTGGTAATCACTGGTATAAGGCATGAAGTATTAGTTTGTGCCTAATTTCTGCTATACTTTTTTCTTGTTTTCCTAGTAATTTTTGTCAAATATTGAGTGCTTCTTTTAGAAGCTTGGATCTTTGGGTTTGTTAAACACTAGATTACTATGGTCATTTACTATTGCATGTTGAGTGCCTAGCCTATTCCACTGGTCCTCTACTCTATTTCTTAGCCAGTACCAGATTGTTTTGATGGTCAATACTTTATAACATCATTTGAGATTGAATACAGCCCAGCCACCTTTCTTCATTTTTTAAAATTTTAATTTTCTCCCATTAATTCCTTTGATATTCTAGATTTTTTTATTCTTCCAGATTATTATCTAATTATTTTTTTTAGCTCTATGAAAGAATTTTTGGGTAGTTAGATTGATATAGCACTAAAAAAAGTAAATTAAATTAGGAAGAATTGTCATTTTTATTATATTGCTTCAGTCTACCCATGAGCAAATTCATGTTTTTCCAATTGTTCAGATCACTATTTTTTTTACAAAATGAAATCTCTTTTAAGTGTTTACCCTAGTGTTCTCTACTCATATTCTTCAATGCAAATACACCATTTCATGTTTTTATTTGTTATAATATACACATTTATTTGTGATACATGGTGATAAGATTTGACAAATGATTTTCAAAAATGAATAACATGTATAGAAATAAGTTAGATGAAAAAATGGATGAGGTTTATGAAACAGGAAAATAAAGGCAAAAATAATCTTTCTATAAAACTTTTGTGTCTCTAATGCCTTGTACATAGAGGGTACTCAACACAAATTAATTGAAAATGCTAGTTATT
Organism: Gracilinanus agilis; assembly: GCF_016433145.1. Lineage (NCBI taxonomy): Eukaryota > Metazoa > Chordata > Mammalia > Didelphimorphia > Didelphidae > Gracilinanus > Gracilinanus agilis. Next base: position 452,323,176 of record NC_058133.1, read on the forward strand.
CCCCAAATATATATTCTTATACTTTTTGGTTTGATATTTAACACTTGGACACATAACTATTTAAAGGGCTATTATGTTTTCATTTTCATTTAAATTTAATTTAATTAATATAGTTCATCTTTTAATTCCTGGTTTCAGAGCATGAGAACATTGCTAGGAACAATGAAATTTTCACAATTGCAGAGATGCTAATTCCTTATCTTTTCAGTTGACCAGGAGCTTCTCTGTCTCTATCTTGAATGTACATATATACCTAATTACATTCTTTTGCCCATTAGAATATATACTTCTTGAGAGTAAGGTCTGGTTTTGTTTTTTTTGCTTTTGTATACCTCACTCTTTCCCATTGTTTAACACAATACCCAATAAACACTTAAATGCTTAGTAACTTACAGAATGTGTGACTAGAACCAACCAATTTACTAGTTAATGCTGCTTGAAAAATGGAATCTGTTCCTTTAGGAGAGAGTGGATTCCATTTTACTAGAGTTCAGATAAATTGTTATGGGGAATGCTTTTTTTTTTTTTACTTTTTAGAAAAACTTTCCATGATTACATGATTCATGTTCTTACTTTCCCCTTCATCCCCCCAGCCTCCCCCATAGCCAACTCCCATTTCCACTGGTTTTAACATGTCATCTATAAAGACCTATTTCCATATAATTGATAGTTGCATTGGTGTGGTCCTTTCGAGTCTACATCCCCAGTCATGTCCACATCAACCCAAGTGTTCAAGCAGTTGTTTTTCTTCTGTGTTTCCTCTTCTGTAGTTCTTCCTCTGAATGTGGGTAGCGTTTTTTTCCATAAATCCCTCAGAGCTGTCCTGGGTCATTGCATTGCTGCTAGTACACACTTCCATTATATTCTATTTTACCACAGTGTATCAGTCTCTGTGTACAATGTTCTTCTGGCTCTGCTCCTTTCACTCTGCATCAATTCCTGGAGGTCTTTCCAGTTCACATGGAATTCCTCCAGTTCTTCATTCCTTTGAGCACAATAGTATTCCATCACCAGCATATACCACAATTTTTTCAGCTATTCCTATGGGCAATGTTTTAAAGGAGATGCTTGTTCTCATTAGGATGAATCTATTTAACCTCAGAGGTTCTTTCAAACTGTGTGGTTCTCTGATTTTACAGATAGATAAATAACTTTCATTCACTCCTAATCACTTTTTTTAATCAATGTTTCTTTCTTGGGAATATTAGATCTGGTGGGTAACTGGTCTAAGTAGTAGAAAGTGTCCATTTCTCTCTTGACTAGGTCACAAAGGTAGCTTCGGCTAGAAAAGATGTGTGTTTTATGCTTTATGAATAGAAGCCCATAGATGACTTTGTGATAGGGGCACTTTCAAGGTAGTCAATATGAGCTGCTATACAATTTGCTATCTTTATAAACTGTTTCTAAACCCCTTTTTAGTCGTCCTCATTGTGCACATGAACTTCTCAGAACTATTTTACCCTTTGCTTTACAACACCTGGATGGCTGGCTGGAGTTGGAGGGGGAGGGATCTCTTTAAACAGTACAGGAAGAAATTCTATGCCATCTGAACAAATGACTTCTGTTTTTGTTGTCTTTCATCCTCTCAATGAGGGAAGGGACCCAGCAGAATCTTTTCAACTATAGAATTAAAGAGCTGGCTCAAATCAAGCTTCTATAATAAATGCATGTTCCTAGTTCTTTGTAGGATGTATTGCAGCCCTGAAGAAAAATCATATCCCTTGTTTAGCAATAGTTGTGAAAGATAAGAAATTCTGTGGATGTTCAGGTATGAAGTTGGAAAATTTAATTTGTTGCTTAGTGCTAAGCTGTCTCTGATTACTAAAAAACCTTTTGACTTTAGAGTGTCATAGGCAAATGTGATGAGAAACATTTGCCATGGGCTCTCTTGCTCATCATATTAGATTACTTCTGTTGCTGTACAGGAATCAATATCCAGCTTCACAATTCAGCACAAAGAAGCAAGTTTCAACAGCACTGCATCCCTCCAATATAGTAGTTCTCTATTTTCCATTCTAAGGATCCTTTCAGCAATGATCTTTTATTGGGTTTCCCTTCCAAAGATGAGATGCAAGTTGATACTATACGATATTCCCTTTCCTTCTCTCAAGAAAAACAAAAAACAACATTAAAAACAAATACAGTGAATTAGAAGAAAACATCAACTTAGTCAAACCTATTGCTTTTAATTATGTAGTGAATTAATTGAAATGTAGTTATTGTTTTCTTTTTGGTTTTGGGCCTGCGATTGTATTGGTCTAGGGCACTTCTGATAAGGAAATTCCCTGCAGTAAAGCAGATCAGCAATTTCTCCCTACCTTAGAGTCTTAGATATTTGCATGGGCTATTGAGAGGTTATAGAACTAGCAAAGATTTATATAAAGAGTTATTGCCAAAACTAGCTTTAAAAATAACCAAACAAAATAAAACAAAATCAACCTTTACCTTCTGTCTTAGAATATTGATTCTAGGGCAGAAGAGCAGTAAGGGCTAGAGAATTGGAGTTGGTTGAGTGACTTGCCAAGGGGTCCCATAACTAGGAATTGTCTGAGGTCAGATTTGAATCCACAACGTCCTGACTCCAGGTTTGGAACTTTATTCACTGTACCACATTGCTGACCCTCCAAGGCTTGTTAATCATATATTTGCAATAGCTCTCAAATATACCTCCTTATCTCTGATCATCTCTTCATACCTGGATTATTGCAGTAGCCTTCTAGTTGAAAGGTGACTTCTCATTCATTGTCCATTCAGGCTAAAAAATGATCTTCCTAGCATGGGTTTTACCAAGTCATTTCTCTATTCAAAAAACTTCAGTGGCTTCTTGTTTACCTTTAGGATCAAATATAAAATCCCCATTTCCTTTTTTAACTTACTTGTGAGGATATGTGAATAAAGCTAAAGGCAGTTTAGATCCACTTTGGAAAAGCAACCTTAAAGACATGCTTATGCGCTTGCTTGAAGATCTCTTTGGCAAGGCCAGGATCTCAAAATAGCAGCTCAGAAAGTATTGTTGAGCCATAACCAAAATATAGACATCTTCTGAAAACTTCCTTCATAATAATCCTTGAGTTGTTCATTATTTTGCTAACCAAAGAAGCTTCTGTAATGTCATGAACAAATGACCTAGTCTCTCTTTTCACCTAATTCCTGTAAAACCTCCCCATGGAGAATTCTATGTCTGGAATTCTCTCCATCCTCATCTCTGCCTCTGGGCTTTCTTCATATCTCAGCTCATAATCACCTTCTCCAAAAATAAATACTTTCTTGATCTTTGTAAATAGTTCTTTCCTCTCAGATTATTTCCAACATGGCATGTAGGTATCTTATTTGAGCACACTTGCATGCATGTTGTCTCCCTCACTAGTCTGTGAATTCCTAGAGTATATGTACTATTTTTGCATTTTCTTGTTCCTAAACACTTAGAACAAGGTCAGGCTCTTAATCAATTCTTGTTTAATTGACTTGATCTGAATGAGAAAATGCTATGATATATTTTTGCCGAGAAAACTCACTCTGGAGTAGAATATTACGAGGTCTTTCGCCACACAAAGCCAATTGTGTGATTAATAGATTCCCAATGGAGACTTCTTGTTGTTGTTGTTCATAGAAAAGAGTATTGCTCTTCAGAGTGAATATAAAAATGGACTCATCCTCTAAAATATATTTAGTGCCCAAATATTCTCTTATTTATCAGGTTTAGTATCTGTTAAGTGCCCCAATGCATATATAGTGTAATATTCTAGTTGAAAACATAGACCAATAAATCACAGCAATGGCACAGAATATTGTTTATGCTCCATAATGCATGTCTATTGCCGTCCTTCTCCTAATGTCATTTTCGTTTTCAGTGTTTATCTATTGGTAAGAGTGAATAAACTATTTACAACTCTCATAAATCTGATAAGTTTATGAATCTTTAGTGTTAGCCTCAAAAAACGTATGAAATACTAAGCCAAATATTTCTTGGGAAATAATAATTGAATTTTAAAACCTTAATTTTAGTTAATGTTTCATGAGAAGAAAATTATGAAGTGAATTAATTTTGTATTTCCAAGAGATTTTCTTTTCTTCGTCTTTCAAAGTTTTCTAATATTAGCACTGGCCAAGTATGTAAAGGAAAGCTTTTGGTTAGGAGGATGTATGTAATTAAGTTAATAATTTCCATCTATTTTATTTTTATCCTAATATGCCATAGATTGAGTTGAAAATGATCTCAGATTTCAAGTCCAGGACTGACTGAAATAATATATCTTTACACCTTTCCCCTCAAATAAATTGTCTTTTAGTTATGCTTGAAAACTTCTTGTGTTGTGAAACTTTCTAATTTCCAGGAGATTCAATTTCATTTTTGGACAATTAAAATTGTTAAATTAAGAGTAATTGGAATCTAGATGCCAGTGGATAGGAAGCAGTACTTAGAGTTGAGAAGGCCTACATTTGAATCCTGCCTCAGATAGATACTAGCTATGGGACGCTGGTCAAATAACCTGTCACTGTCTTGGTTTCCTTATTTGTAAAATGGGGATAACAATAGCACCTACCTCTCATGGTTGTTGTGAGGATAAGATGCATTAACTTAAAAGTGTTTTGCAAAATTTAAAACACTATCAATGGTAGGAATCATTAAGATCATTGTCATCATTGTTTATTTTGTACCAACCTCCTTTATTTTATCTCATCCGTCATTTGGACCTAGTTGAAGCAGTTGAGATACAGTGAAAAGAGAACTAGGCTCCAAGCCAGGGATACCTGGGTTCAAACCACTGTTACACATGTACAAGCTGAGTGATTCCAGGCAAGTCACTTAACTTCCATTTCCTTCAGGTTCCTCAAATTAAAAATAAGGATAATAATAGCACTTACATCCCAGGGTTTTGTGAGCTTTAAATGGGATAATATTTGAAAGCACTTAGCAAAGTGGCAGACCTTTTGTAGGCACCATTTAAAGGTTTACTCCTTCCCTTTCCTAGTACTGCCTTCTGAGGCCAAGAAGAACATGTCTTCCTTATGATCACCATTCAGATAATTGAGGTGAATGACCATGTTTCTCTGTTATCTCTTTTCCAGGCAGATATTCCCTTCCTTCCTTCCTTCCTTCCTTCCTTCCTTCCTTCCTTCCTTCCTTCCTTCCTTCCTTCCTTCCTTCCTTCCTCCCTCTCTCCCTCCCTTCCTTTCTTCCTCACTTCTTTCCTTCCTTCCCCTTACCTTCTGCCATAGAACCAATACTTTTGGTCTTATTATTCAGCTCCTTTAATGGTATGGCATGTGCAAAGTGCCAGTTACTTTCCAAACCTGTCGTTCACTTTCATCAGTCTATCTGGTAGGTACACCGCCTCTTTCAGCCACTAGGGGAAAACATAAACAGAACCAAGCCCTTTATAGTATGCTTCCTTCTTGCAAAGAAAACTGCTACAAACATATTTTAGCCTCCTTCTTGAACCCATGATAGAGACAGCTAATGTTGGGCCTAGAATTAGGAAGACATCCTGGTGAGACACTTACTAGCTGTAGAAAGATTTTGGCAAACAGCCCCATTATTTTTGCCAAGAAAAACCTAAATGGGATCATGATTTGGACATGACCGAAAACAACTGAACAACAACAATAAACCCATACTAATGGAAAGCTATTTAGTGGTATGATGGAGCCAACTTATGTTAGCTCAAGGGAGCATTTCAGTGTGAGCATTTATGGCTCGTAAATCAAAAGGGCTAGAAATAAGGCCATTATTTGATATTTTTATTTTGTCTTTAATCTTTAAAAATAATAGAGAAAATGTAAGTAATATGTAGTAAATCAAAATTTAAAAATATAATTATTTGTTCTTTAGGTTTATCCAAACTAGGCAGGTGAGTTAAGGATTTGCAGGAACATCTTTTTCTTTCCTTGGTTTCCTGGTGTAATACTTTGCAAAAATTCTAGGGCTCTGTGACCCTCATGCCATCCAAATAGGAAGCTCTAGGATATGATTTTCATCCTGTGCTCAGAATTGCTTAAAAAGATTCCGGTGAGGGAAATAATTTTCATTGAATCTTCACCCTCTGCCAACTTTAATAGTGGGGCTGGGCACCTCAATCATTCCCTTAAAAGAAAGAAATAGGTTTATGATCTACCACATACCTGCTGGTTTCTGTTAAACTGCATGTTTTCTCTAGTGTATAGTTTTTTTTTTTTTTTATCTTTTAGCCAGTTGCTAAATGTAAGGAGTGAGGAGCTGATAATATTTTTAAGTCTTTAAATAAAGGCTTAAAGGCTTCCAATGTGGAGGATTTCAGCAGAATCTGAATGAGATAGTTTAGAAGGTTTTCACCTACAATAATCCTTTCATGGTGAGGTGAGGAGTGGGAAAGGGGAATTGATGAGAGCAGAATTCAAAAGAAGGTGAAGTAGAGAAAGGACATGAATAATAAGCATTGTAAACCACTATGTGATTAGTCTAAAACCTTACTTTCCTCTAGTGATGGTAGAAGGCTGGAGTTCTCAAACTTTTTTTTTATTCTATTCTTTTTCCTTTCTTACTTCCTCCCCCTAACTCTCACAGCACTCCTAAAGGAAAGGAAAAGGGGAAAAAAAGGAAAGTCATGCTGTCTGTAAGGGCATTTTTTCTCTTCTTTTAAAAAAGGGGGCAGATAGTGAGGGGTGTACTTGAATGAAGTTATTAATGAGAGTGCTCTGCACACAATGGTTATAAAATAAATGGTGTTGACTCAGAGGTAAGAATGAAAAGCTGTAGCATGGGTTAGCTGCTCAGATCTCCCTCCCTCTCTTTTCCTACAGAAGTTTGCTATTATTAAGTATAAGTACTAATTCAATCAAGTCAGGTTTTATCCATTACTTTTATATATTTCTGAAAGAGGCCACCTATCACTCTTCAGGTTTTTTTTTCTCTCCCCCCACTGTCTTTAGTTACTTGGCTCCTTAGAATCTTTAAAAAAAAGGTATTCTCTTGAATTATTCTCATCATCTAAATTCTATTTATTACTTATTATTATTCACTGGGCTTTTAAGTTGGAATAAAGAATATTTATTGAAAAATGTGCTGATATATAAATGTTTTTTAAACCTTTACTTTCTGTCTTAGACTTGATACTGTGTACTAGTTCCAAGGCTGAAGAAAGGCAAGTGATAGGAAGGAAGCATAGGTGTAGAGCTAGAAGGACCTTAAAGATCATCTAGTACAAAATTCTCATTATAAAGATAAGAAAAATGAGTCCCAGTGAGAGATAGACAGATAGACATACAAACAGAAAGACATAGAGACAGAGAACAGACTATGATCTATATAATCTACCACCACTACTACAAGTACAACTATCAACACCATCATCTCTACTACTACTGCTACTACTACCCCCCCTCCCCACACCACTACATAAAAGGATTTGCTAGGACTCCTTTGTCTATTTTCCAAAGAGTTTATATAGTATAAGTAAATGTTTGATAGGATTCACTCTTGAATCCATCTGCCTTGGGGATTTTTCCTTAGGAAGTTCATTGATGACTTTTTCAATTTCTTTTTCTGAGCTAGGGATACTTAAGTATTTTAGTTATTTTATCTGTGCTATTAATATTTTTAAAATGTTCCTCCAATTCACTTAGATTGTCAGATTTATTGGTATGTAATTGGGCAAAATAGCTCCTAATTATGCCTTAATTTACTCTTAATTGGTGAATTCACCATTTTCCTTTTTTATAATGGGAAGTTGATTTTCTTCTTTTTAATCAAATTAACTAATTGTGCATATATTTTCTTTCTTTCTTTTTTTTTTTTTTTTTAGTAACACAAACTCCTAATCCTACTTATTAGTTCAATGATTGTCTTACTTTCAGTTTGATTAACTTCTCCTTTGATTTTCAGAATTTCCAATTTGGTCTTCAATTAGAGATTTTTAATTTGATCTATTTCTATTTTTTTTTTTAGTTTTTCAATTATCTGCTTTTTCTCTATTTTATTGATGTAAGCTTTTAGAGAAATAGTTTTCTCGAAGTATTGCTTTGGCCGCATCCCATAAATGTTGTTGTCTCATTTTTGTTATTCTCTTCAAGGAAATTATTGATTACTTCTATAATTTGTTCTTTGATCCACCAATTCTTTAGAATTAGATTATTTAGCTTGCAATTAATTTAAAAAATACTTAAAATTACTTACATTACATATTGGAATCAACATTATACATTGGTTCCAAAGCAGAAGAACAGTAAGGTCTAGGTAATTTGAGTTAAGTGACTTGACCTGGGTCATTCAGCTATAAGAATCTAAGGCTACATTTTAATCCAGGATCTCCTGTCACTAAGCCTAGCTTTTAACCCAATAAACCACCTAATGGCCCCACAATTAATTTTTAATTTGTCTTTCTATGGTTCCTTATTCATTGCAATTTTTATTGCATTTGATATGAAAATGATGTATTTATTATTTTTGTTTTTCTGCATTTGTTTGTAAGTTCTTAATTCCCTCTTACATGGTCAATTTTTGTGAAAGTGCCATATAATACTGAGAAGAAGGCATATGCCTTTCTATTTTCATTCATTTTTCTCAGAAATCTATTAAATCTAACTTTTCTAAAATTCCATTTACCTCCTTAACATCTTTTTAGATTTTTTGGTAAGATTTATCTAGTTCTGAGAAGAGAAAGTTGAAGTACCCCACTCAAATTGTTTTACTATCTGTTTCTTCCTGGAGTCCATTTAATTTTTCATTAAAAATATGGATTAAAAATGATTATTCCATTTGGTAAATATGTTTACTGATATTATATCGGTGTCTGCAGTACCTTTTATAAGGATGTAATTTCCTTTCTCATCTCTTTTAATGAGATGTCTTTTTGCTTTAGATTTGCCTGAGATAATTACTATCCCTGATTTTTTTTTAAACCCTTGTACTTCGGTGTATTGTCTCATAGGTGGAAGATTGGTAAGGGTGGGCAATGGGGGTCAAGTGACTTGCCCAGGGTCACACAGCTGGGAAGTGGCTGAGGCCAAGTTTGAACCTAGGACCTCCTGTCTCTAGGCCTGACTCTCACTCCACTGAGCTACCTAGCTGCCCCTCTATCCCTGATTTTTTTTTAACTTCATCTGAAGTATAATAGATTCTCCTGTACCCCCTTACCTTTACTCAGTGTGTCACCTTGATTCAAATATGTATATATATATATATATATTTGTCGATATTATAATATTATATCATCATATATGGTATATACATATGTATGTGTATATATTTGCAATATATCTTAGGATTCTGGTTTTTACTCCACCTTGCTATCTACTTCTTTTTTATGGGTAAATTCATTCTATTCACATTCACAGTTATTATTACATACTGTGTATTTCTCCTCTACCATCCTCTCCCCTTTAATACTTTCTCTCTTTTTTCACTCTATTTCCCCTCACAAGTATATTCATTCTAACCACTCCCTCCACCAAATTGCCCTACCTTCTTTTAGTCTTCCCCCACTTTCTTATTCTCCTCAAACGTCCCCATAGAGTAAGATAGTTTTTTATAACCAACTGAGAATGGTTGTTAGTCCCTCTTTGAGCCAATTCTGATGAGAGTAAAGTTGAAGTCATCTCTGCACTGTAATAGCTGTTTTTTACACTCTTCAGATACTTTACCCCCCTCTAATTCTCTCTTCCTTCTTCTCTCAGTACAATCTTCTTTTCAAATCAAATCAAAATCAAATAAAAAAAACCCTTGATTTTTTTGGATATCATGTCATTATAGCCAGTTTATTCCCTCACTCTTTTTCTAGGTGTATTCCTAATTACATTAATAATGATAAAATTCATAAGAGTTCTAAGTATCATCTTCACAAATAGGAATATAAACATTTATCAAATCCTTTAACTTTTCTCTTTCCTGTTGACTTTTTTATGCTTCTCTTGGTTCTTCAATTTGAACATCAGGCTTTATGTTTTGGTCTGGTCTTTTTATCAGGAATGCTTGGAAATCCTTTATTTCATTAAATGATCAGTTTTCACCTAAAAAAACATGGCTTCACATAAGCCTTTTGTTGGTTCTGCCACTCTAAAATTCATTTTGAAGCTTTATTTTAAGATTGGCCAGAAGAGATTTTCTGAGAGATTCAGATTTTCCTGTCTCTATTCTGTGATTTTAACTTTACCTCTCTCATATTTTTCTAACATAATTTCTTATATCTCATTCTTAATTCTAATCTCTAATAAAATAGTGTCCCTTCCTTTTTCCATGGCCAACATCTCTTTATGTTCTCTTAATTCTTCCCCCGATTTTCTTTAGAAGATTGCTTTCATTATTATGTCTTATCTCTAATCTTCAGTGTTTCCCTATTTAATGGTTAGGTTGTTTTGTTTTTTTTTCTGTCTACAAGAGGCAAAATATTATTAAGAAATATTCCCTGGATTACATTATCCCTGCTAGTTATTATCTTATATCCATTCCTCTTTATGTTCTCAGCCAAATTCCTTGAAAAAGCTATTTATATTCATTGTCTTCCATTTCCTTTCCTCTCTACTTATTTATTTCTAAACGCTTTGAAATCTGGCTTCTGACTTCACCAACCAGCTAAAGGTATCCTCCTCAAGTTACCAACAATCTCAATGACACTTCAAATGACCTTTTCTCAATCCTCATAATTTTTTTTAATCACTCAGCATTTTACAGGGTTGAATATGTATCTCTACCTGGGTACCTTCTCCTCTCTGGTTTTTCATGACTGTTCCCTATTAATTCTCCTCTTACCTGTTTGACTATAATTTTTTCAATCTTTGCTGAATCATCATTTATGTCAAGTCCATTAACTGTCAATATTCACAAAGCTGTGTCGCAGCTCTTCTTATCTTTTCTTTATTTACTCTCTCTCACTTGATTTCCTCATTAACTTAGAGTAATTTAAAGATCATCCCTTTGCAGGTTCTTCTCAGATCTATATACTTAGCTCTAGTTTCTTCCCTCAGCTCTAGTCTTCTATCACCAACTACTTAATGAACTTTTAAAAATCAATGTTCTTTAAGCATATCGAACTCACTATGAATCAAACAATTATCATTCTCCACAAACTCACTCTCTTTTCCTGAACTTTCATTTTTTTCTATCCAAAATATTGCCAACCTTCCACACCTCCAAGTATGGTCCTCATGCTCATTTTTACTTACCCATATGTTAAATTGATTGGTGAATCTTGCCATTTGAAAAACTATGACATTTTCACATATATCCTTTTCTTTCTAATCATGTGGAATCATATTCTGAACATCTGATCATGAAATATAAACTCCAGTAGCTCACTATTTCTTCTGGGATCAAATAAAAATTCTTCTGCTTAGCATTTAAAGTTCTTCACAATATGACGCTTTTATAACTTTACAATTTTATAATATACATGTGTATATATTCTATATACATATTCATATATATACATATATATTCTATAATCCAGTCCTAGAGTTCAAGTGCTCTTTACATAAAACATTCCACTTCTCATTCCCATGTCCATTTTGTATACCCTCTTCACTTAACAAAAGGCCTTCCTTGATCTCCTATCCATCTACTAATGTCTTTCTCATCCTAATTTGCCTTTTATCTGGTACATATGATTTTTACATATCTAGATATTTTCATGTCTCCTCTGTTAGAAAATAATGTCCTTACTATGTCCAAAGGGTTATACAACTGTACATCCCCTTCATTCAGCAATAGCATTATTAGGTCTCTCTCCCAAAGAGACTAAAGAAAAAGGAAAAGAACCTATATATAGAAAAAATATGGCAGCTGCTTTTGTTATGGTAAAGAATTAGACATTGAGGGAATGCCCATCATTTGGGAAGTGGCTGAGTAAATTGTAGTATGTTACTGTGATAGAATTCATTGCTCAGTTGTTTTAGTCCCATTTAGTACCATCTGACTCTTGGTATTTTTCAGAGTTTATTAAGATGTTTTAACTGACTCAGTTTTAGCATGAAGTAACTCACCGATGCTCTTACTTGTAGAAGGAAAATGGAGTTCTGAAACACTGAAGGAGATGATTGTCCCCATCCTGTCACAGGGTTAGAGCAGAAGAAGGATTTCTCATATTTTTCTTAAAGCTAAAATTAATGTGGTCATTACTATGTGTCAGGCATTATGTCACTTGCTTTATAAATATTATCTCATTTGATCCTCAAATGGTGAAGTAGATGCTATTATTATATCCATTTTTCAGCCTTTTTTTCAGTTGTGTCTGAGTCATTATGACCCAGTGTGGAGTTTTCTTGAAAAAAGCAGTTTGCCATCTATTTCTCCAGTTCATTCTACAAATGAGGAAACTGAGGCTATCAGAGTTAAGTGACTTGTCCAGAGTCACACAGCTAGTGATTGTAAAAAACTCCAGATTTGAACTCAGGAAGTTTTCTGGACTCCAGGCCTGGCACTACATCCATTATGCCACCTCCCTTCCCTTATCCTCATTTAATGGATGAGAGAATGGAGTCAAAACAGGTTAAGTGACTTCACTAGAGTCACATAGCAATCAATAAAGTCTCTGAGGCTGTTTTTGAACTCATGTCTTGCTGACTCTAAGTCCACTACTGTATCCACTGTGCAACTTAACTATCTTCTTACTATGTATAGTATGTTACATCCTGAGAATTCTGAAATGGAGGAGATACATCAACATTCTTTCTTCAGTGCCCATGTAGAATACTAGGAAATAGCAAAACAAAACAAACTAAAAAAAATAGAGGTAGTCTTTGGAGGGAAGAATTTTTAAAATTTTTGTACTTATCACATTTTTAATTTCTTGTTTAATTTTAGTGTTTATCATTTTCTTAAAAAAACTTGAATATATTCCTGTTTCATGTTCCTATTATCATTTGATTTCAGAATACTATATACCGTGTACCTTAGAAAATTTAAAAAATAAAAGGAAAAACAAGACAAAGATAGAAAGACTTGTGAATTATCATATTTTTCTTGTACTGGGGAAATTGAGAGTTCAGTTAGTATGAACCTGTCATTTTACTGATGATAAAACTAAAGACCAAAAATGACAAGTGACTTGTCTAAAGTCACACAGGTGGTAAATGGCAAGGATGGAACTCGAACCTAAATTAAAGATTCCCTCTAACTATTCTTGGTAGTTAGTGGACAAACTGAATTGTTTGTGTCACAGATGGTCCTTTTATTTCATTCATCCATAGGAAAGTTAGCTAGTTCAAGTTGTTGGCACTAAAGTGATTTCTCTTACTAACATAATTTAAACAAATAAATACTCTATAGCAATGAGTTCTGATATCTTAAATTTTTTCCTTTTCATATTTCTTACTTTCACTAAAAAATTAAGGAAAAAAAGCAAAGAAAAAAATAATTTTTTAGAAAGCTTTGCAAAGAGGACTGGACTCTTCAAAGGCAGATATCTCTGCCTCATAGGAAATGAGGCCGTTACAAAATGACAGACTGAGAACAAGTGTTCTGTGGCTTTCTGCCCATAGTTTTTATTTCTTCAGATAAAGCTGTTGGAGATCAACACCTGCACATTTTCCAACATGATCTCATTTTATAATGGACCTTTAGTGAGTATCACACAGTTTCAGGTGTCATTCATTGTCTTCATATCCTTTGGCATCCAGAAATGCAGCATTTGCATGAAAAATGAAGCCCCTGCTTTTGGCAGTGACAGACTACTCTGCTTTGAGAAGATATGCAAAAAGGAGACTAGGAGCTGAAGCCCAGCTTGACTTTACATCCCTCCTATCTGCTTGGCTGGTTCCCCTTGGGCATTTGTCAAATTATCAGTGGTGTAGACCAGCTATGGAAGTCCCACTTTCTGTTGCAGCTGTGACAGGAAAGTGTAGAGGAAAAGTTGTTTCTGCCACTCTTTGGGAAATGAGACCAATTAGTCCCCCTTAAATCTGCTTTCATGTCTGTCATAGAGCAGATGTAGCTACTTTACACCCAGAACCAAAGCACATGTATTCGTGGAAGGGGTAAGAGTGGATTAGTGATGACACGTCTTAGCATTGATCCATTTCTACCAAAGTAGTTATGGTAAAAACAAAACGAAACAAAACAAAACAAAACATAGCCTCCAACAAAGCTTGGTCCAATCTTCTATTTAGCTAGTTGGTTTGCATTTTTATTTACTCACTGTATAACTATTTTTTTTAATCTATCCATCCCACTTATTTATCCTTCTTTATCCAAGTTTGATTTCCCCATTAGGATAAAAGCTCTAAGTAGGCATTAAATGCCCTTGTATTCTGAGTCTAACTTAATACTTGACATGTAGTAAGCAATTAACACTAGCTTATTGATATAAATATGCCCCCTGCCCTTGTAGGTGGATTGGAATGTTCTCTTAAGATATATTGTCTTAAAATATTTTTTTTTGTTTTAAAGTGGTAAATTTGAATTCTAATTTAGCATTACTTCTTTGGTGGAATGCCAAGGCCATGAACCATATGGAAGAATCTGATAATAACAAATTATTTTATACATTTCTTTAAGGTATGTGAGACATTTTAATTACAATAGCATGTGATGTAAAATTCAAGCCAGATGAGATCAAGTTTTTGGTTGAGAAGTTGAGACTATGGAAAGGAAATGACTTGTCTATGGTTACACAGATAATTTGATTATTATTTATTAACTGTCAATTAGGCAGGTAGGTGGTTAAACACATAGTGTTGGGCCTAGTGTCAATTAAGATCTGAGTTCATATCTGTCCTCAGATATTTACTAGCTATATGACCCTAGGCAATTCATTTAACCCCTCACTACCTCCATTTCCTTACCTGTAAAATGGAGTTTACAATAGCACCTATCTCCCAGGGTTGTCATGAAGATCAACTGAGATATTTGCAAGATGATTTGAATAGTGCCTGATACATCATAGGTACTTCATAGATGCTTTTATGCTGCCTATTCACTGCTTTCCCCATCCCCAGCCTTCCCCCCCTCTTGTTTGAGGAAGAAATCAAACCCAAGTGTCCTGATTCTGAATATGATAGTTTTCTCACTACACAATGCTTTAGAGAAGTGGCAAGAACCAGCAGTTAGGTCAGAGCAAAGAATCCAGGGTTCACAGGCTTGAAACCTTTCATCTCTGCTTTTTCCAAATAATTGAGACAGGAAGAAAAGCTAATGGCAGTTCAGATATCAGAACCAAATAAAAAAATGAGGAAGTTGGGGAAGGGAGAAACATAGACAGAGAGACAGAAAGAGAAAGAGAAAGAGAGAGAGAGAGAGAGGGAGGGAGGGAGAGAGAGAGAGAGACAGAGAGAGACAGAGAGAGAGAGACAGAGAGAGAGACAGAGAGAGACAGAGAGAGACAGAGAGAGACAGAGAGAGAGAGAGAGAGACAGAGAGACAGAGAGAGAGACAGAGAGAGAGACAGAGAGAGAGACAGAGAGAGAGACAGAGAGAGTGAGAGAGAGTGTCAGTCTTGAGTCGAGTTGAGTCAAGTCACTGGGTGAGCATGGTGAAGTTAAGATAGATGTCAGATGTCAAAACATGGAGAAGACCTAAAGCACAAAAGGGAAGTTCATTTCAGATGTAGGAAGCTAAGGAAATCAAGACATCCTAGGGGAAGGAGGAAATTATAGCTTCTTTGAAGTCCTTAAGTTCAATTGAAAAAAATTTTGGAGGGAGAAGAAAGTCAACAAATTTTTAATCAAGTATTTATTAATCACTTAAAGGTGCCAGATATGTTCCCTCACTTACGCAAAGAGATAAATAAGCACATTCTGCCCTAATAGGGGAAACAGCATATAAATAATTGTGAATATATATTTTATTTTGTTGTTGCCGTTTAGTTGTTTTTCATTTGTGTCTGACTCTTTGTAACCCCTTTTGGTAAAGATCCTAGAGTGCTTTGCCACTTCTTCACTTCTTCAGCTCATCTTACATATGAGGACCTGAGGCAAGGAGGGGAAAGTGACTTTATCAGGATCATATCATACAGCTAGTAAGTGTCTGAGGTCAGATTTGAACTCAGAAAGATGGATCTTCCTGACTCTAGGCCCAGTATTCTATCCACTGAGAAAATGTTACATTAAATGTACAAACTTGGGAGGGGATACAGAACAGAGAGCCCAATAATGGGCTGAAAGTGGGGATTGAGTTGAGTATTAATGGACAGCAGGAGGTGTAGGAAAAAGCAAGTGAAAGGGCACAGGGTTTGTGGAATAGCAAAAAGGTCAACGTCACTGATCCATAAATGTAGAGGGGAGTAAAATTTAAGATGATTGGCAAGTTAGAAAGTGATCATGTGAAGGTTTTTTTTTTTTTAAACCCTTACCTTCTGCCTTGGAGCCAAAGGCAGAAGAGTGGTAAGGGTAGGCAATAGGGGTCAAGTGACTTGCCCAGGGTCACACAGCTGGGAAGTGTCCGAGACCAGATTTGAACCTAGGACCTCCCATCTCTAGGTCTGGCTCTCAATCCACTGAGCTCCCCAGCTGCCCCCTGTGAAGGTTTTTAAAAGCCAAGTAGAAGCCTGAATTTTTGTTCCTGTAGTTAACAGGAAGCTGCTGGTGGTGTGTGTGTGAGGCAATAGTAAAGTGAGTATCACTCATAGACCCTGGATTCTTCTACAAGGATTAGGAAAACAAGTTTTTAAGAGAATTCAGACCCCTGATAACCTCAAACCAAATCCATCTGAAGAAAACTGGGAACTAACTAATCCAACGCCCAGCCCAGACAGGAATGGGTTTACTGATTCTGTGAGAGAAAAGGTCAGACTTTCTCAAGAAAGTTTAAGATCTGCAAGGTGTTTTAAACTTATTTGATCCCAGTAACAACTCCATGAAATATTACTATTATTTTATTACTCATATATTATATATTATTATTCATATTACTACTGATATTCTAGATAGGAGGAAAATCAAGTCTCAGAAAAGTGAAATAAAATGGGCAATGAGTATCTGTGGCAGAATTTGAACTCATATTTTCCTGTTCCCAAGCCTAGGGCTCTAGAGAGTCATTATACCATAACAACAGTTTTATAAGTACATGCTTGGGTTGGGAGGACAGAACTGGGTATAGATCAACACTTACCCTTTAACTTTATTAGATAAACTCAGAGTTCAGTGCTTAGTGGTGATAGTGCATCATTTCATGAAAACTCTTCTCTTTGTGAAAAGAAGAGATTTTGGTTTTGTATTTTGGTTTTATAGCACTATAATATGAAAGTCAGTTTGCATAGAGGATAGAATACTGAGAATTGGCCTAAGAAGCCATGAGGACCTGGCTTCTTTCTCTGACAAGTACTGGCTTTGTGATCCTGGCCAAGTCATTTAGCCTATTCCTACCTCAAGTGACTCTAAGGTTATACGTTACAGAGAATCTAATAATCTGTATTGTCAAAGGAATTTCCTTATTGGAAACCCCTTCTATTGATGAAATACTTAGTTAAAAATAAGTGTGTGTTTGTACATGCTCCTATATGTATAAATAACCAGCTAGGAATCAAATTATACATATCATGTGAGGTCTTTTGATAAGACCAGAATTTTCTTGACTTGGCATCCATGAGTTGTCTTGACTTCTTTTTCTTATCCAATTCTCTGACCTCCTTGACTTCTTCCTCCCATGCAACCTGATTGGCACCAGCTTCCCTAACACAACTTCCTGATCTGGAGCCATTAAAAAATCCTGGCCTGAAACAGTTGGTGCCTCACACTTGTTGTTTGCTTGGGAACATGTAAGTCGAAATATCCTGATGACTTACTGACCAAATGGGTTTCTGGTTGGAGACAAAGGGGACCATATACAGAACAGCTAAGAGCCATTATATCCTGGTCCATTACCCTTTGCCATGTTAGAACAAAGTAAAGCTCCTAGGTTCAGTGACTCACAAGTGCCTCATTTTGTCTCAGTATTTAATCTGAACTAAAAGAGGACTGGCTGCAGAGCTGTGCCTCCCAACAATAGCACAGTTAATAATAGTACAGTATATAGAGAGAATCTTGAGTCAAAAAGACCCCAATTCAAGTCTTATCTCTGTCATTGACTGACTGAGCAAGATGTTTAATCTCTCAGTGCCCCTAAGAATTCCTTTAGGTTTATCTATATTGGAGAAAATTTCCCCCCCATGCTAGGAAATCTCCACATCTATGAAATCATAGTTCTGAACAAACCAACAAACAAAAAATAGCATCAGGTAGGTGAATAAATGGATAGACAGCCAGTTCCAGTAATTGGTTCAAATCTGGCCTCAAATATATCCTGTGTGACCCTGGGCAAGTTACTTAAGCCTCATTGCCTAGCTCTTCCTCTCCTCTGCATTGGAACCAAAACACAGCATTGATTCAAAGACAGAATATAAAAACTTAAAAAAATTAGTCATAGAGGTTATAGTGCCCCTCTTGCATATTTTAGAGGTAAGGAAACTAAGGCCTCCAAAGGTTATGACTTGTCTAAAATCCCATTGGTAGTAAATGGA
The DNA here is from genome assembly GCF_016433145.1 of Gracilinanus agilis. Lineage (NCBI taxonomy): Eukaryota > Metazoa > Chordata > Mammalia > Didelphimorphia > Didelphidae > Gracilinanus > Gracilinanus agilis. Next base: position 452,341,577 of record NC_058133.1, read on the forward strand.
AGCGGGCAGGAGTGGGGAGCTTTAGAATCCAGAACAGTCCTCAGATGCCAATTAGAGCTCATTATATTCTCCATATGCCTGCCAATTCTCTACTCACAACAATTTAACTGATTTCCAGTTTTACACATATCACATTGAAAGCATATTCCCTGGTATAAAATCTAGCACTTTAACTTTAGATGTAACTACTCCTCCCCGCCCCAAACCACCCCCTATACTAAAAGTACTTCCTTCTGCTTAATTCGATCCCCTTTCTATACACTCCTTGGAGGCAAAGTAACAAATTAGAAGAGAACATTTGTGAAAAAGTAACTCATGGCTGATTCAAATGCTGTTTGGGCTTCAAGGTTTAAGCTACAATGGATCTTTCTGTCCTAGTTCTTGATAATTGGTCCTGCTACTCTGCCAAAGTAATATTTACCACTGATGGAAAGGAAGTTACTATTTATGATAAGCCATTTGAGAATTTCTCAGATGTAGTTATTTGTATATTTCCTCTAGTCAGTTTCATTCTGCGGAAGTGATATGATTAATGAATATACTAACTACTCTGATATGCTTGAGCTCCTACGCCCATGCGGAGACCCCAGATTCTGATGAGAGAGAAATTTAGCTGATCAGAGTTACATGACCATGATCCCCCGCAGCTCATGCTAAGATAACTGCCAAGTGAACCTGAGACTAGGTCCATGCTTGTTTTGCAAGAGCGGAAAATACCAGCTGCCTCAATATCTTGGTTGCCGGTAACTGTGAAAATCAAAAGGCTTCAAGTTTCAAGAACTGATTACCTACTCTTGACTGTTTTTTGTCATGGTTTTTAGGTTTAAATACCCTGATCTTACCTTTTCCTGATGAGCTCTAGGACAACCTCTTCTCTGCTCTTGCTTGAAAGTCTTTCTCAGGTAATAAATGCTTCTTGCCCTCCTGACTGTTGTCATGGACTTTGTTATTCCTTGAATTGTTATTTGATACCTCTCCCCAACATGGTAGGAAGAGCCCATCTTTCCCTGTTCCAAATCTTCAGACTCCCACATTGGTTAAGACCTGCCTTTCTTATCTGGGAACTCATTCTGAGCTCCCAAGGGATCCTGTTAGAGGGACCCTGCAGGTAACAATACTCCCTGATTTTTCCTCTGCTTCCTGCATTCTCTGAAGGTCTTCTGCACTGTTCATTTCCTCTGTTTTTTCACTGGAAACTCTCTGTTAATAGGCATAGTTAATAGTATTTCACCGGCCTGAAAAAATGGGATGGATGATATAATGCAGGATATATGCAAGACCTTTTGCATTTGCAAAATAACCCTAGGCAATCCTGTCAGTTAGAAGAATGGAACTCTGGCCTGGCAGGTGCCAGTCCCAGGATATGACAGTTTGAGCTGGGACTATAAAGACCCCTACAGAACCAACCTGGGGGTTCTGATTTCCTTGACCTCACCCAGACACCCAGCTACCCCTTTGACTTCCCTTAGGACCTGGGAGGGATTGAGGGAGGTTGAACGTGGGTAGGAAATTAGATTAGGTCAGCCTAGCAGCAGGGACACCCCTAAACCAATTCACCAACTTCATCTGTTTAGCTGGTAGATCACATAACATCAGGGCAGTGAAAATTATCTCTGGCTGAGGAGCTGGTTCCCTCAGCCTGATCTTACCTTCTAGGTCCATTGCCAACACTGGCCAGTCGCCCTTGGCAACAGCTTCTCCTGACCCTAAGCCCTCTTTCTTCAGTTTTCCCTTCTATGTTTAAATAAACCCTTAGCCTGAAACTGTGAGCTTCTATAGTTATTTATAACATCATCCTGGGCTAAGGGGCTGAGGAGAGGGGAGAATAGCAAGCACTTGACTCCAAAGGAAGTACTGGGCAAGCATCTGTTTTATTCAGGAAGTATGTGAGTTTCACTTCCTGTTGAGTTCTGCTTTCACTCCCGCAGGGAGGGGCTCCTCCCTTTCCACCTTAAAGGAGGCTACAGATAGCAGGGAGACTGACTGGGCATCTCAGCTCAGGCTACACATCCCTGGCAGTCTCAAATTACCAGCTACAGTAGTTATAGGCTCCCTGGCCAGGTGACTCACTCATATCCCCAGCTCCACTGTTATCAGCCACTTTACCCACTGAGGATAGCTCTGCCTAAAATAGTTCTGGACCGGCAGTGAAGCACCCTTCACAAACTGCCTCCTGATATGGTGGATGGTTTCTGGGGCATGCACATCTCTGAGGCCTAATATTGTCTCGGCTACCTCAATTACCCTGTCAAGGAAGCTGCTAGGGTGTTCTTTTTCCCCTTGCCTCAGTTTCTCAAATTTTTGCCATGAATTTGGTCTTTTGGCATGCAGCCTCATTGCCTCGAGTAAATCTGTCCTGCATTGGACAAGATACCTCATATTAGCATGTGATATTAACTCTAGGTCATGGTGGACCATGGGCCATGCAGTGAGATTGGGGTTTGAGCAAATCTGAGCCAAAATTTTTTTCTTTTTCAGAGGGTGAATAAAACTCCTCCAAAAGAAACTCTACATCATCAAAACTGGGGTTAAAAAGTGTGAAGACACGCTTCATTTCTTTTATGCTCTTGAAAGGTGAGAGGAAGAACTTGGGAAACACCTCCTGAGCACTTCTAAATCATTAAGGGTAAAGGCCTTATAAGATTTGACATGGACAATACCCTCCCCAGGTTGCAGGATGGTTCTGTCAACTATAGGAAGTATGGATACTGTGGTCTCAGTGCTTGGTTCTGTAACTGGTATCTGGGTGTCCTTAGCAGCTTGTTTTTTGCTTGAGGTGGTAGCTCCTAAATATTTGGTTTCTACAATCTCCAATTGGAGAATTGTATGTTTGTCCAATTCTTTCCCTTCCCTGATTTGTTTGAGGACTTGGAATAGTAGCTTCATGTTTCTAGGGAGACAGAGTCAGGTTTTGTATTAAAAGTAGAGCCAAAAAGCAGCCAAAGATGTGAAAGGACTCTCTTCAGGACTGTTAAGGATTGCACAATAACAAAAACCAGAGTCATAGCAATAGGTATAAAACATATAAATTCTGCCAGTGTTAGGGCACACCATTTGTAATAATCATACAGTTCTAGCATTTGGTGAATGAACTGAGGCACTTTGTGAAACCAAAAATCAATTGCTCCCTGCATAAAAGATGAAAGAAGTATGGAGAAACTAGAGACTATAAACAATATCCTAGCAGAGCCCATTTTCAGTATCTTTGGAGGTGATTAACCTAGCTGTGCTCACCAAACTGTAATAAGGGGGTAAAGTAGCTGATGAGAGGGGAGCTGGTGGTATGAGTGAGTCACCTGGCCAGGGAGCCTATAACTACTGTAGCTGGTGATTTGAGACTGCCAGGGATGTGTAGCCTGAGCTGAGATGCCCAGTCAGTCTCCCTGCTATCTGTAGCCTCCTTTAAGGTGGAAAGGGAGGAGCCCCTCCCTGCGGGAGTGAAAGCAGAACTCAACAGGAAGTGAAACTCACATACTTCCTGAATAAAACAGATGCTTGCCCAGTACTTCCTTTGGAGTCAAGTGCTTGCTATTCTCCCCTCTCCTCAGCCCCTTAGCCCAGGATGATGTTATAAATAACTATAGAAGCTCACAGTTTCAGGCTAAGGGTTTATTTAAACACAGAAGGGAAAACTGAAGAAAGAGGGCTTAGGGTCAGGAGAAGCTGTTGCCAAGGGCGACTGGCCAGTGTTGGCAATGGACCTAGAAGGTAAGATCAGGCTGAGGGAACCAGCTCCTCAGCCAGAGATAATTTTCACTGCCCTGATGTTATGTGATCTACCAGCTAAACAGATGAAGTTGGTGAATTGGTTTAGGGGTGTCCCTGCTGCTAGGCTGACCTAATCTAATTTCCTACCCACATTCAACCTCCCTCAATCCCTCCCAGGTCCTAAGGGAAGTCAAAGGGGTAGCTGGGTGTCTGGGTGAGGTCAAGGAAATCAGAACCCCCAGGTTGGTTCTGTAGGGGTCTTTATAGTCCCAGCTCAAACTGTCATATCCTGGGACTGACACCTGCCAGGCCAGAGTTCCATTCTTCTAACTGACAGGATTGCCTAGGGTAATTTTGCTAATGCAAGAAATCTTGCATAAATCCTGTATTACAATGATGGATCTGCTCCAAAGGACCACTGCCCATCAAATGACTCATAAATATGAGATGGACTACTGTTAGTTCTGTGCTAAATGGTTAGACCTCACCAAGGATGATTCTAGACTCTGTTGGCCTCAGTCATGGGCACTTGAATGAGCTTCAGTCTCATAGGAATAAGATCTGGGTATAAATTGGCTGACCTCAAAAGAAAAATAAATTGTCTTAAGTAGTCAGCTTATAAGAGGAGGCTTTTAGAAACATCTGAATAAGATCATAAGTCACACCTACAATCAGTCAAGGAACAGGTCAGAAAGGACTGCCAGACCCAGGTCACCTCTGTCTTAAAAGACTTCCAGCCTAGCCATGAGAATTCCCCCAAAGCAGTGGAGGCTCTCAATGGCCCCTCTCAGAATCACTCATTCCTTTAACCCTTGCTCCCCAAAACTGAGCAGTTTAAAACATAACAAGTTGTCATACATAAAGGGGAGATCCAGACTACTCCTCCTTATGCCTATAACTACTGGACCCATGCCAAGCTTTAGCCACTGGCAAACCTTACCCTCCGGAAAACTCAATTGGTTTCAATTCATTCTTATTCAAAGAAGCCTAGTATATCTGATCTCTATCAATTGGTCCTCATCAGGCCCTTATCAAGTCCTTATCAGGAGCCAAGCACAGCTGTTAACTCTCTGGCTTACTGGACCCAGAGGAGTCCCTACAAATAGTTTGGGAATCTGAAAATAAAAGCTGGTCATTATAACTTGGCCCTGACCAGAGGAAAAAGGTTCACACAGCTATCCCTGAGGCTTTCATTGTCCCACTGCCTTTACTAAAATCTGTAATATAAAATAGAAGCCTGATGAATCTGTTTATGATTTTTACAACCAGTCTGTCCAAGTGTTTGACTCAGACTCCAGCATCAAAACTGACAACTTTGCTAGTCACTGCCAGTTTCATTCACTGTTTGTAGGCAACCTTGACCTCCCAGTCTCAAGGCAGATTAAGCCTAACCTCCTAGATTGGCAGATCACTGAGACTCCTATTCTCCAAATGCAGCATCCAAGTTGTCTGATGCCCTCAGGGAAGACATCTGTGATAAAAAGCATAAGATACATAACCTGCAGTTGGTTCAAATGTAGAATCACCAGAATTAAAGTCCCACTAAAATCCAAGCACAATCTTCAGGCCTTCCTGATGTCAAATCTAATTGAAAATCTTGAATATACCATTACTGCCCGAAGTCATACCATTGGAAAAATAAGTGTAGGTCTTGGCTCCAGAAGAATGCTGATGGTTGCCTGAGATATCCACCTCATAGTCCCCCATTCCCTACCCCCTATTCCTTTTGATGTTGTTCTGAGGAAGTATGTCAGGAGTGCCCTAAATCAATGATTGCACCAATCTTGCCTATTGTCCCTATTTTTCTATTTGGGGATGTTCCTTTGATCACTGATGGCTGCTTATCCTCTTACCACTTTAGGTGATACTGAAGCCACCCTCTTTGTTCTGTTAACTCCATTGATTTTCCCGTTAAACTTCCTGGAAGTAATTAGAATGTATCCATAGTTCAAATTTCTAATCACCAGGTCAGGTTCCATCTAAAACCCATTCCTTTCTGCTAGCTCCCAACTTCCTGGTTCATCTTCTTAGTCTGATTTTTCCTTTCCAGATTCTAAGCCTCCTTTAGCTTTTCTCCGAATACTCTCCTCATCCTTCAAGACTCATTAGTTTCTGGTGACACTACTCATCCCCTCAACTCTGCTTTCCCTAGTGACTGAAGCCCACACCTTGGATGATGTCTCTCTTTCACTGTGAGCAACAGATTCCTCTGTCTTGTCCCCCATCACTGTAAATGTTGACTTTGCCAAACCTCTTCAATCCTTGGGCCACTACCACATTAACTCTGAGGATACTGAGGGCCCCTAATTGAAGCTTATTTATCCAAGGGCTTAATTGTCCCTTGCATCTTGCCCATGTAACACCTCTATTTTCCCTTTCTGTAAGCCTGGTGACTATGGATTTTGATTGGTCTATCATCTCAATGTTATTGTGATTCCCTTAACACCTGTTGTCTCTAAACCTCACACCTTATTTTACCTTGTTCTGTGCTCAACCCATTTTACTGTGCTTGACCTCTAAGTGCCTTTTTCTCTACCTCTGTTGCCCCTGAAAGCCAGTGTATTTTTGCTTTCACATGTGTATATGGGGGAGTATTGATGATAAATGGGGTGAGTAACTAGACACCCCCTTGTTAGCATTCAATGGGCCAGATCAGCTATTCACTCACCCACACCCCAGGGAAGACTTATGAGGGAATAAACTCAAAAGGCTCCCAACTGGCAGAGCTATTGTGGGGATGTTGAAGGAAGGTGTTGGGGTTCAGTTGTGACCCTAATAGATGGGATCCCACCCTCAGAGCCTCCCCACTCTTCAGTTCTAATAGTTTTGCCCTTCAAGAATGGTGTTTGGTATTCATCTTCCCCCCAAGTAACAGCCCCAAACTACCACTAATGAACTAATAAAGATGTATTTATTATGAGGGAATTCAGGATTACAGGGTAAGGGATATTTGAGGATTTTTGAGGAAGGAGGATACAGGGATAACTTCTCTATCAACTCTGAACCCCACAATAAGAAAGCAGTTCTGGTTTCTTTTGTAGCTTTGACTCAGAAGCTCACTCTCCCTCTCCTCACAATATCCTATCCTTAACACTATCTAACAAACTGGGGAATAACTGCAAGAAAGGGGTATAAGAGTGATCAAGGAAGGGTCCCCAAAGTGCCCACTCCTCTGGAGTCTGGGCACTAACTCCAATTATGGAGCACAAATCTTTCAGTTTCGTTGTCAATGAAGTCAGTAGAAAGGTTTTGCCATTGAAATCTCTTGGTTACCCCTGAATTTTTCTTCAGAAGAGCTAAATTCCTGTCCAGATCCTCCTAGTCACTGACAACCATTTACCCCCAAGCCCACTTGAGAGCTTGAATGTCCCCTCAAGAGTTTTTGGCAGTTGGTTGTTGGCAGTTTAGAATCTTCAGAATTTTCACCAAACTCCCTCCTTTACTGGTTCCTCCCAAATGGAATTCTCTTAGAGTTCCATGGGGTTGGCTTCCAGTCCAATTCAAAGATGCGTGCTTAGTTATCCTTGACTTACCCCAAATCCACACTTACACATGGCAAGGTCATCAATATACATGTACCATTTTTCCCTAGAGAGTCACTGAATCCCTTTTGTATTTCTCATTAGTTCTAAAACAGGATCTGTCATCTCTTCTATTATAGGACTCTGTTTTACTCCAATATGTGGATGGCCTCATCTGTTCCCCTGATTTTGATACTTGTGTCTATGACTATTACCTTAACTTGCATCCAAGTTAATAAAGCCTCCCAATACAAAATTGCAATTTGTCCTCCTTCCTGTCAAATGCCTTGGACATTTCTATCCTCCTCTGATCTGTCTTGACTTCAGCCAACTGAAGCTTTCATTCAGTCTAAACTTTCCTTCAATTGGATGGTTAATTCTACCCCTGGATTCCTGGATTATTGTCCATTGCTCACCTTCTTTATGTACTCTTGAAAGACACTGTTGAGGATCACTTTAAATTTTTGAATGACTCACAGGCCACCTTTGACTCCCTAAAACAGTGATAGTGAACCTATGGCATGGATGCCAAAGAAGGCATGCAGAGCACTCTCTGTGGGTACTCAGCTCATCACCCGCCCCTCTGCCCAGCAGTTCACTGGGAGCACACAGTGGATAAGGTGGGCAGCTCACAGGTGTCAGAGCTGGAGGGGAGTGGAGTGCTAGGGCTACCTTTCTCCCCCTCTCTACATTTGCTGAGAACATTCCTCATTTCCCCCAGCCCTCTGCCCAGCAACCCAGTGGGAATGCTTTCTCCCTCCCCTGTGGGGTAAAGGGTGGGGGAGGGTGCTGCCAGCACTGGGTGGGTGGGCCACTGCACTATGTCTCTAAAAGGTTCACCATCACTGACCTAAAGTCTGCCCTTCAGGAACCCTCACTTTAGACCTCCCAAATTACTCCTCTTTGGTTATTTTCTCTGAGAAAGAAGGAATTGCATTTGGAGTCCTTACACAGAAACATGGAGGTAATTTTTTCCTCTATGGGTATTATAGTAAAATGTTGGACAGTATAGCAAAAGGACTCCCCAGCTGCCTTCAGGCAATGGTTGCCATGACAACACTTATTTGGCTACCAAAGACATCTGTCTGTAATCTTCTCTGATAGTCCATGTCCCTCACATGATAGAAGCCCTGCCCAACTCCTACCATATAGGATACCTCTCATCTAGTAGACTTTCTAACTTTGAAATTGCCTTCCTTTCTAAACCTAATCTGACTCTCAGGAAGATTCAGACTCTAAATTCCACATCTTTCCTGCCAGAGAAAGAAGGAGATATTGATACTAGAGAGCCACCCTATGATTGCATGTCCTCACTGGACATCCTCCTCTCACCTAGGGAAGACTTGAGGGAGCTACTACTTGAAATGTCAGATTTCACCTATATTTTGATGGCTCTCACTTATAGGGAACTTGGTAGCAAGGTACGGAATTGCTACCTCTAGCTAGATCATTGAGGCTGCCCCTCTCTTGGATGCCTAGTCTGCTCAGAGTCAAAACTTGAGGCCTTCTATGAAGCTTGTGAACTTGGTAAAGATAAAAGAATGGACATTTATGGAGATAGTAGGTATGCCTTTGTAGTTCCATGATTTTGGAATATTATGGAAAAACAGTGGATACCTCATTCCAAGAATAATACAATCAGAAACCAGAAACCAGAATTGTGACTATTCTATTGCCATATGGTCCCATGAACAGTGACAGTCATAACAAACCCAGGGCACAGCAGAGATGACAACAAGCTCTCATGTGAGAATGATCTTACTGGTCAGACAGCTCAAGCCACTGCCCTCAGTACTCTAGTCTGCACAGCTTTGTCCCCTTAGTCAAGGATCATCCCACCAGCCACTGGACCTCTCAAAAGAAGAGATTGCTCTGGTCCAGAGCAAAATCCGGGAGCACTTGAAACTTAAGTTCCCAAACGAGAGCGTTGGATCCTCATGCTAGACTCTGGGTAGAATCAAATGCACAGTTATCTCTCCCTATGATGGAATATGTGCATTCACTCAGTCATTGGAATCCCTAGACTTGTGGTACGGGCATGGAAATGTTGGTGGAGAAAGTTTTGCTGGGCAGTGCTTAGTGTTCAGAGAGCTACCTCCCTTTTCAAATTGTCTTCCTGATGGCTCTGTGTTAGCAGTGAGGAACAAAAGGCTTAGCCATCTGACCCATTCTTTCCTTCTATTATTGAAACTGAGGCTGGATTCAGCAAATTAAACATTTCTTTGCATTTCTCCGCTATCCTTATTAAAAGAGCCATGCCAGCATAGGTAGCCCCACACACTTTTGAAAGGACCATATCATTTTGGCTTTACTCTAATTCAGTGGTTCCCAAACTTTTTTGGCCTACCGCCCCCTTTCCAGAAAAAATATTACTTAGCACCGCCCCCTGTCACATACTATCACTGTCCTCTTACAGTTATTCACTGCCCCCAAATGCACCTGTGGCCATCAACACACCCCTGGATTGCTGCAGGACCCACCAGGGGGTGGTGGCGCCCACTTTGGGAATCACTGATCTAACTCCTCAGTACCAAGTCAAACCTTTCTGGGATCCATTGACGAGGGTTTGTTTGTGTAACTACACTATTTGGATCTGACCAAAACCTGTGGGGACCAGATGGTCTCAAACCACACATTCAACCAAGTCTTGTAGGAATCCCAAATTGAATATTAACAATTTGCAGGGGTTAGCCATACTTCTTGGTACTTACATGACCCATGATTTTGATGGGACCACTCAATTCTGTAAAGGGCACCCCTGCCCTGGGGGACTGTTCTTCTCAAATGATCCCCCCTTCCTTTGAATCAAACCAAGAAGGTCTGGTGAGCCTCTGATGGCCTTCAACATATGACATGGGACAGTAACCAAGGGTATCTGTTCAATGAACAGATCCACCAACTCTCAGCTTTGTCTCTTCCCTGTCCATGCAGCCCACGTCTCACATCAATGCTTTGAATTTATAGCCTCTAACAGAGATTCCTCAGTTTTCCATGGGGAACATCATCTTTTCTTTGCCACTAGATCCTTTCCTGGGCCTCTTTTTCTCATGCTGCTCCCAAGCATATCTAGTCCTTCCTCCTAATTAGAAAGGTTGATACACTCTCTTACATGATGCCCTCTCTGCATGACCATTTTGGAGCTGTTCCTTTCTCCCTTGCTGAAAAGGTGTCCATTATCATGTTACATTCTAAAAACGTCCCTCTCTCCATTCCTATCATGGTAGCTCTTGGGATCCAGGGATCTGCACACTGCAGAGTCATACAGACTGCTTGGGTTTCAAGCACCCTTTCCATGGAGCTTTCTGCCAGTCTCCAATGCACTTTAGCCTCACATTCCCTTCTCTAGGAACAAATGGACTCTTTGGCTATTGTAGGCCTTCAAAATTGAATGGCTCTTACCAGCAGCTCAGCAGTGAATTGCACTTTTTTCCATAAAGATCACCATTTCTTCATCAACTACTCAGCCCAAGTCTCTGAGAATGTCAATCTTCTCTGCAAACAGACACCTCACCTTGTTTTATCTGGAGGAATGCTATATGACATTTTCTCTTGGCTCGCCTCAGGCATGGGTTCTGTACTCTGTTCTGTTCTCTTTTCACTTCTCTCAGTCTTGCTTCTAGGCATCCTGATTTTTCTTGCTCTCTGCAGTAGCCTACTACTTGTTGCTTCTGGATATTCCACCACAATATTGAATAAAGTAATGCTCCATGTTGTAGTCCTACTTTGGCCATCAGAGGACAATAGCATCCTTTGGCCCAAAGGAGGTAATGCAGAAGTTATATGATTAATGAATATATATGCTTGAGTTCCCATTCTATGCAGAGACCCCAGATTCTAATGAGGGAGGAATTTAGCTGATCAGAGTTACATTACCATGATCCCCTGTAGCTCATGCTAAGACAATGACTTGGTAAACCTGAGACTACAGCCATGCTTGTTTTGCAAGAGTGGAAAGTTCCAGTAGCCTCAATATCTTGGTCTCATGTAACTTAAAATTACAAGCTTCAAGTTTCCAGAACAGTTTATCTACTCTTGTTGTTTTTTGTAGTTTTTATGTTTAAATACCCTGATGTATTCTTCTCCCTCTGAGCTCTGAGATGTTTTTCTTTCTGCTCCCACCTACAAGGCTTTCTAAGACAATACATGTTCCTTCCTGTCCTGACTGTTATTGTAGACTTTGTCACTACCTGGTCCTTTTTGGTGCTGGGTCCTACTGTGATAACTGAGTTAGGTGGTTGTGACTCAGTTTACAATACCTTTACTCTTTATTTGTACAATGCCTCTTGATTAAGCTACTCTTAGGGAGTAATAATAATAATAATAATACTTGGCATTTCTATGACATTTTATCTTTTACAAATAATTCTCTCTATATCATCTCATTTGATCCTCAAAACAAGCCTGAAAGGAAGATGCTACTATTTTCCCCATTTTTCAGATGAGGAGACTGAGATATAAAATTCTTAAGTTTTCTCATTTGGTAAGGTTAGCAAGTATGTAATGCAGGATTCAAACTCAGGTCTTCCTGATTTCAAGTCCAGTGCTCAATGGGACATAGTGAGGAACTAAAAAAAAATATAAAGAAGAGCTCTCTCAAAAGTTGCAATTTTAATATTGATTTTGATAAGTATAAAATGCATTCTCACATTCTACACAGGGATTAAATGTAATACACTTCCAAAATATAGTTTTACTAGAATGATATTTATGTGAGAAATATACCAGGGTATAATAGATTTAGAAGCACAAAGTGTGGCAGTGCTTTGATTTGACAATCAAAAAAACAATTAATGTGTTCTTAGGCAGCTGCATTAAGAGATATACAACATTCAGAAAACCAGGAATGTGAAAATACTGCTCTACTTTGCTCGGGTCATCCCTATTTGGTATATAACATTCAGGTCTGAGAGTTATATTTTAGGAAGGATAGTGACGATCAGTAGTTCATTGAAAGAAGGATAATGAAGATGATGAGAAAATAGTAAACAATTTCATGTGAGGAATATTTAAAGGAAATAGGTTTGTTTAACTTGGCAAAGAGATTTATAGGGAACACAAAAGCTATGCTCTGGCATTTTAAAGGTGTCATGTGGAAGAGGGATTAAATTTATTCATCTTGACTACAAAGAAGACATATGAATTAAAGCAAAGTGAAGTAAGCAGAACCAGAAGAACATTGTACATAGTCAAAGCAATAATGTATGATAATCAACTGCGAATAGCGTAGCTATTCTCAGCAATACAATGATTCAAGAGAATTCCTAAGGATTTATGATAAAAAAATGCTAATGATAAAGAAGTGATAAAAAAAAAGAGCTAAAGTGTCAATGCAGATTGAAATATACTTTTTGAAATATTTTTAACAATCTTGTTTTGTTTTGTCTGTTTTTTCTTTTGCATCATGGTTAATATGGAAATATGTTTTTTCATGAATTCTTCATGTGTATAATCTATATTAAATTGCTCAACTTTTCACAGAGGCAGGATGGGAAAGAGGGAGAGAGACAATTTGGTACTCAAAATTAAAAAAAATATTCATTTTCCCTATTTAATTGAGAAATTTTTAATGAAATTAAGATATATTAAAGAAAAAAGAATTTGGGAAAGACCCTCAGGAAGAGAAAAGAGTTCATTAGTCTTTGTGATTGATAACAATTGAGGAAATAATCTGAGTTATATGACTTATTGGTTAAACAGGCATAATAAATGCATCAATGGACTCCCTAATCAATCTAAAGACCCTAAATATGCAAAAAGGCAGGTTTTTATGGACTAAAATAATTAATTAAATAAGAACAATTAACTAAAAGAAAACAATCAGGATACAAATGCCCATATACAATAAAAGGAATATAGAAATAATGATTTGACCAATACTGGGTTAGTTTTCAGATAAGACATATAAGTTGCTCTAGATGTTTAACTGTGAGAAAGCTTACATCAATCATTAGATCTGACTGGGTTTCTTGTCAGCATATCCTAGTTCCTTATTATAATATAAGATTTTGCAAGTAGCCATGAGGGGGCAGGAGTTGCCAGTTGAAAGTTCAAAATGTTAGAACTTTCCAGTGTTGGCATGTACTGGCATGAGACTGAGAGACTATTGGAAGAGCCCTTTGAGACCTTGAGACCAATGCACTGGGACTCAGTGTGAGTTGAAAAGGTGGAAGGTTTGGGGTAGGTTTTCCATCTCTTCTCTCAACTAGTTTCATGAGAGACTAGAATCAAACAAAACAGTAACATTTTTCTTTGATTTTTTACAATTCCTATAACTGAATAAAATTTTTCTCAAAGACAGAAATTGGACTACACCCATAATTGAATAGAAAGGGAACTGAGCGAAATCCAGAATTGAGTTGCAAGATGGAATTAGTGTGGTTTACTCAATTTTCACATATTTTTGTAATAGTTGTGATGGACAAAGAAAGGTATACTTTAGAAGATAACTTTCAGAGAAGTCCTCTGAAACAACTTAGGAGTTTCCAAGAGGTGGAGGGAAGAGGGAAGCAATTCTTGACATTGGAGACAGTCATGAAGACAGGCAATAGAATGGCTTAGAAGGATGATAACTTCCAGTTCCATTCACTAGAACATAATATATGAGGGGAGTAATATGAAAGAAGAATGGAAAGGTAGGCAGGGAACATATTCTTAACTTTAGCTTGGCTGAGGATTTTAGACTTTTTTTTTCTACAGACAATAGGGAGTCAATGAATGTATTCTAGTTATGGAATAATGTGATCAGTTCAATGTTTTAAAAATGTCACTGTCAGTTTTGTAAAGGATGGATTAGAGCGGAGAAAGAATAGAAGAGAGACTAATCAGAAAGCTATTGCAATAGTTTTGGTTGAAAGGAGATGAAAGCCTTAATTATGTACTTACTCCCTAAATGCTACTTCTTTAGACCCCTCCTTTACACTTAGCATGTTATAGTTTGTAATATGCTTGTTTGTATACCTGTCCTGTGTCTCTTAGTAGATTCCACAGTTCCTTGAAGATAATGACTAAGTCTATTAGCACAGGGTTTTCCAGAGTATAAATGCTTGACAAATGAATGAAAGTGGCACATAGCCACATTTGCAATGGTTTGTATAATATCATAGGAAAATGTATTTATATAATCTGTCTTATTGATCCCAGACATCTCATATAGAAGTTTTGTAGTATGTAATAGAATTTGGAATTGGAAGTAGCCTACATTTGATACTAGCCATACAATAATGGTTAAATAATTTAACAACTAGAGACTGAGTTTCCTTATCATACATTCTTGGTGGATATGAAGACCAAATGAGATGTCCCTAAAGTGTTTTGTAAACAGTAAAGTACTATATAAATAGGGTAGGTAGGTAATGTTGTGCATTGGTTGGACTTGAGGTCAGAAGAACTGACCCCCTAACTCGGTATTTTTTCTAACTGAACAACTTTGGGCAAGTTCTCTTCTTTTAGCCTCAGTTTCCTAATATGTAAAGAGGAAAATAATAGCACCTCACTTACAGAGTTGTTCTGAGGATCAAATAGAATATATAAAGCACTTTTCAAACCTTAAAGTGTGATATGCATGTTAACTAGTATCAGTGACAGCAGTGAGCAAAAACCCAGCAGTAATTCATTAGGAAATGGCATCCCAGAACCATATCTACCTTTAAATTAAAGTATTTGCTCTTTGTCATTGCTTAAGTGGCTTCAAGCTATGGAATCCTCATTTCTGAAGATTTCATTACAGGAGTATTCTATAATCTAACACTTTTATCACCTGAGAAATAGCAGATAATTCCCATTTGAGCCATATAGTTCTAGTTGAGCAAGAGATGATGTCCTGAATACAAGATAGACAAGAATGATATATATAGGGTAGAGATCGAGTCAATTGCCAGAGAAAACAATAGAGAAAAACAGAAAGGACAAAAATTAATGAGTTAGAAATTCAGAGAGTTTTGGCATGAGGGAAATCTGAGGTCCTTTAGTACAATCTGGATTCCTTCTACAATGTTCTTAACAGAATAGGGATCTATCTCATTGATAACTTCTATTGATAGGGAATTCCCTGCCCCTTTAGGCAGTCCATGCCACTGTTGGACTGATTAGTGAGAAAGTCTTTTTCATCTTGAGAACTAAGACATATTTATTAAATGACTATAAGTGTGTTTGTTACCAGAGGTTAGGGACATGAATTTCAAGGAAGAAATAATCCCTACTCTCAAAAAGCTTACCTCTTTAAAACTAAACAAAATGAACAAACAGAAACGTGTTTTTCATATGGAAGGCTTTTCCTGGTTAATTTATAATAAAATATTTATACCTGTTGAAAATTGTTAATTTGACAAGAAATGAGAAAAAAATGTCAATTTTAAGATAACTTCAAAAATGGCTTGGTGTGTGTAGGGTCACATTAAAAAAGAAATGAGTGACAACCTATATATAGCCTGAGTGTTCCACTGGAGAGGTTGAAATAAAAATAAATAAAATGGAAGGAAGTTTTAAATCAATTCATTTGATCCTCTATCAGAACTTAAGAGGCATACATGGATAAGAATCACACAATTTGAGAAAGTATCCAAATGTATATGTGTGAGAGGCACAGAGACAAACTTAGACAGAGAAACAGACAGACAAATACAGAGAGGCAGAGAGAAAGAGACTGAGAGAGACAAAGACACACACACACACACACACACACACACATGCACGCACACACACACACACACATGTGTACACACACTCCACAAAAATGAAAGAGGCAGAGAGAGTCTAGATTGGGGGGTTGATCAGTGTAGGGAACTTCCACTGAGGAAATATCCTGTATTAATTAAATTGGCAGGTGCTCTTCAATTCATACTCTATGAATTCTATGGAAACATTGAGAGATTTAAGGGCCTTGCTTCTAGAACTGAATCTAGATCTTTCTGACTGTAAATCAAGCTTGCTATATCCAGTAAGACAAGTGGTTTTTTATCACTATTTATCTTTTATCATCTCTATCTTTATGCCTATTGCCTACATTTTTCTATTTCTATTTCATATCAAGCTATCTACCTCTCTGTCATTCCTTCTTTTCCCATATTATCCTGAATACTTCAGTTCTATAGGAATTCAAAACAGACCTTCATGATGGCTTTTACAAAAACTTAATTATCCAATTATTTCTCTTTTCCACTGGGGACAACTTCTTTTAGGTTATTTGCCAGGACAAGTTGAAATGGATTTTCTTTTCACCAGGTAGGAACAATTGTGAATCAACTGCATTCTGTGTCCAGGTTTTAGATTGTCTATTCTAATAGTAATAAGCCATCCTGGTCAAGGAAAGTCTATATTCTCTACAGAGCAGATGACAAAGGCTGCTGGCAAACATTGTTGATCAGGTGTAAATGCAACCCAGTGCTGACTGACCCAATGGAGCAATCAGGATAGATTAGCTCTCCCATGCTAGTCTACCTGAACTGCCTGGAAAGCTGATTACCTTCCGATTAAGTAGAAATGTCATTCATGCTAGTTTTAGGATTTAATTATATTTTCATTGTTAAGTATTGCCTAAAATGAGTTATGGTGCCGTTGTGTATACTTACACAACAATATTATGGAATGATAGTAAAAATAACTACACTTCTAAGATATAAAGCAAATAAATATCGACTTCAGTTCTGGGCAATTGCTCATAGCAAGCATTCATTCAAATTTATGGAAATTAGGATATATACACACATAAAATTTCAATTAACTTAAAGGTAAAAACAAAACAAAATGCTTTTTTTATGAGTTTGGGTCAATGAAAAATTGGAAGAAAAAACAAAAGGCAAGGTATTGTTCAAATAATGTGAATATATGAGGATTTAGAATACAATGGTATTAGTGCATGAAAATCATATTTTAATAGCCAATTTTGGCATGCTATTATTTCTGGATTCCTGAAGGATATTCCCAGGAGAGCTAAAATCCTTCCAATTTTAGGTTTCAGGAATAATTCCAAAAAGGATCTGAATAGTCACAAATTACCTGAAGACCAGGGTAATTAATTTCAGAGAAGGTCCTCACTTGAAGGTCAGCTAACAGATAATACCTTTGACTAGTCCAGAGAAACTCATAAAGATTGTTTATTAAAGATAAGAATGATTTAGATTTACTTTAGGAGAAGAAATACCTATATCACTGCAACTATGGATTTTTATGGGTAGAAAAATATCAAAATAAAATATCTAGAAATGTTTATCTCTTTTTTTATCCTTAGGCCTCAGAAATCAGAACTAGACTAGATGTCCTGACTTGGGCCACAAGTCCAGTTTTGTTATTAATTACCAGTGCGATATTTGACAATTCACTTAAATTTTCTGTCCAATTCTCTTATTTGTGAAATGGCATGATAGTGCTTTTGCAGTTTGATATCTTTTAGTGGTTATAAGGATAAAATTTTATGAAGTAAATGGAAGCATTTTGAGTTTAATATACATAATAAAAGGGATTATTGAAATCCAATATGTGATTATTTTCAATAATATGCCTCCTCAAGTAGAGAGAGAAGTCTAATAATTTTCTCATCATCTCCATTTTATACTTAATTCATTTGGTATAATTTCATTTTATCCTTGTCCTATTTTTGTGTATTCATAATTTCTTATAGTATAGCAACATTCTTTCACATTCATGAAACAAAAAGTTTTTAGTCATCTAGTTTTTACCCCTCACACACACATATATGA
Source organism: Gracilinanus agilis (assembly GCF_016433145.1). Taxonomy (NCBI): domain Eukaryota; kingdom Metazoa; phylum Chordata; class Mammalia; order Didelphimorphia; family Didelphidae; genus Gracilinanus; species Gracilinanus agilis. Next base: position 452,359,500 of record NC_058133.1, read on the forward strand.
AGGGAATTAGGTAGCACAGTGGAGATAGAATCCAGTCAGGAAGACCTAAGCTAAAATCCACTCTCAAAAATTATTTCAATAAATATTTTTTAGTATATTAAATGGAAGTGTGTTGGATGTCTTTTATTTTGTCATTGATTTCCTTGAAAAATTTGCTTGCAGTGGAATAGCTAAGTTAAAGAGGAGAGATATTGAAGTTGCTTTGCTTATATAATTCTAAATTGCTTTACAGAATGGTTAAGCCCATCCTTCTACAACCTCCCCCAGTATTGATTGCTGTCAGATTTTGTTAGCTTTGTCAATTTGAAGTATATGTGCGGAAATTTCAATTATTTTAATTCTCATTTCTCTCAATATTAGTCATTTATTTCTTTCATACAGTTGTTAAAAGTTTGTATTTCTTCCTCCAAAAATTATTTAATCATATCCTTTTACTATTTTTCTTTTGAGAAATACCTTTTGAACATACTTCTGTTCCAGATAGATATTGGAACCTAAACCCTTATTAAAATATTTGATATCAAGATGCTTTTGTCCAATCTACCTATTCCCTTTTTATTATTGATGAATTAATTTTATTAATGCAATTTCCACCAATTTACACAATTCAGACAAATTATCTGTTTATTTTTTGTTACATTGGTCTCTTTTTTTAAGAATTCAATCTCTAGCCAAATATGAAAAAATGCAACCTGATTAGTTCATAGCTAATTTTTAAAGTAAAATCTCTAATATGCATGACATACTTTTTAAAATTTCCTATCGTAATCTAACATATTTTACATATTATTTATTTTATTATATATTTTCTAATTACATGTGAATTTTTATCAATGATTTTTAAATTCATTTTTTTTATAATTTTTTTTATTTTAAACCCTTAACTTCTGTGTATTGACTTATATGTGGAAGAGTGGTAAGGGTAGGCAATGGGGGTCAAGTGACTTGCCCAGGGTCACACAGCTAGGAAGTGTCTGAGGCCGGATTTGAACCTAGGACCTCCCATCTCTAGGCCTGGCTCTCAATCCACTGAGCTACCCAGCTGCCCCAAATTCATTTTTTTTTAATTTTTATTAAATTTTTTTTCAATTACACATAGAAGCAATGTTAACAATTGTTTTCTTATATTTTGTATTCTCTTTGTCTACCCCTCTCACTCCCCAAGGCAATAAATAGTGTGATATAGGTTATATCATTGCTTTTGTGTAATACATATTGCTCATGCCATGACTGAAGAAACATATCACATATGTAATGCAAAACTCATGAAGGAAATAAAGTGAAAGTTGTGTACTTTGATCTGCAATCATATATCAACAATTCCTTCTTTGGTTATAAATAGCTTTTTTTTTTAAAATCATGAATTCTTTGGGGTTATTTTGGAACCTTTTTTTTTACTGATAATTGTTTAATCCTTCACAGTTGATCATCATACGATATTTCTGTTACTATAAACCCTATTCTCTTGTTCCTGCTCACTTCATTTTGCATCACTTTATATGTCTTTCTAGGTTTTTCTGAACTTATTCTGTTCATCATTTCTTATGGCTCAATAGTTTTCTATTACAACAATATACCACAGGTTCTTTAAATATTCTCCAACTAATGGATACTTATTAAGTTTCTGATTCTTTGCCGCTCCAAAAAGAGCTGCCAAAAATGTTTTTGTACAAGGAGATCCTTTTCTCCATTTTTGACCTCTTTGGAATATAGAACCAGCTGGGTCAAATGATATGCATAGGTTTGTGGTTCCATATTTTTGCTCTGCAGAATGGTCATGTCAGTTGCACCAACAGTTATTAGAGTCCAGATTTTCCCACACCCCACACCCCATTTTCCTTTTTGATCATATTAGCCACTCAGCTGAGTGTGAGGTGGGATCTTAGAGTTGTTTAAATTTGCATTTCTATATTCAATTGTTATTTAGAGAATTTATTCATATAATTATAGTTTTAATTTCTCTCTCTGAGAACTACCTAATCACATCCTTTGACCAATTTTTGGTTGTAGAATGCTATGTATTGTTAAAAATCATGATCTGGGATAAGATGGATGCCACCTTGATTGACAGGGATGGCAGTTGAGAATTTGGAATGTTCCCAGATGTCATGAGCCAAGGGCAAAAGTCAATTGGCTCCATCCTATAAATACCTCCTACAAACAACAGTTGAGGTCTCAGAATTCAGAGCTGAGACTTGAGCAAACTTCTCTTGGAGCAAGAACTGGGACAGAGGGAGGCAAAGGGTGGAAGAAGGTAGGCCTGAACCTGTAACCTGTACCTGACTGAGAGAGAGCTAGTGATCCATCAACACTATTGGTTGTAGAGCTGAGAGAATATATAGATCATTAATCAACATCAACATCAATAGCCTTCCCTAATCTCTGGCTTGGCTATGGCCTGGTCAGATCAGAGTTAGTGAGAGGGTGAAGACCTCCACCCTCTGCCAGCCTAGCAATCTCCAGTCCTGATCAATGATTAACTTAGTAGTCAAATAATAGCAATAGGGTCCCCAAATCCTCAAACCTATTACCTTGTTTTCCTTTCCCTATTAAGGGTTAACACAGTGATTTATCAACGAGTACCTTTTCCTGAGCAATTATTCTATCACAGCCCTTGGGAAGGGGAGAATCAATACACAGTCAGATACCAATGTTTCCAATAGCCAATCAATAGCCTATTAACAACTAATCCAACCTGAGGTTGGGCCTAGTGAGGTTAACCATTTACCTAACCTCTCAGGGGTCCCAACCTGGGCAACTGTTAGAAGGAAGCCACTAACAGGCTTAACCAACCAAGCCTGTCAGGGAGAGAGAAGGAGGGATAGATTATATCAATAGCTATTGTGAGAGGAGTGGGTGTTCCTCCTTCACTAACTATAGCTGGCTTAGGCCTTGGGCAACTGATCCCTCCTTCAATCATACTATCTCTAAGATCTACATACCATTCATCCTTCCAGATCTATAGGATCTCTATAGGAGATATACAAAGATATATCTTCTCTTACTCCTTTTTAACAGTATTCTTATGAATTTCATTCAGTACTCTATATTTTTGGTGAGGTTGCAGTTTCTATAGCAAATGTGATTTTTTTACGGGGTGGGGTTGCTAGCCCCACGCCCAACCCTCCTCCTTTTTCAGCTGGGCTTGGGACCATCCTTGGCAGAGTTAAAGAATGATAAGGGCTAGGCAACTGGATTTAAGTTACTTGCCCAGGGTCACACATCTGTCTCCTTTCTCACAAGCAGCAGGATGCGCAAGCCAAACTTGCAGGACTCTCTGAAGAAGTGGAGAAGACAGGTCTGAAGATCAACAAGAAGAAGTCCGAGGTGATCACAGTCAACTGCAGACAGGACCGGCCAATCCAGCTACAGGGAGAAAACATCAAGGAGAAGGACCACTTCACCTATTTGGGTAGCATAGTCAGTAAGGACAGCGGGGCAGATGAGGACATCAGAAACCGAATCAACAAAGCCAGACAGGCATTTAACACCCTGCAGTCTGTATTCCATCACCAGCATATACCACAATTTGTTCAATCATTCCCCAATTGATGGGCATACCCTCTTTTTCCAGTTTTTTGCCACCACAAAAAGCTTGGCTATAAATATTTTTGTACAAGTCTGTTTATCTATGATCTCTTTGGTGTACAAACCCAGAAGTGCTATATAGCTGGCCTGAAGGGCAGGCAGTCTTTTAGAGCTCTTTGGGCTTAGCTTCAAATTGCTATCCAGAATGGTTGGATCAGTTCACAACTCCACCAGCAATTAATGTCCCAATTTTGCCACATCCCCTCCAACATTCATTACTCTCCCCTTCTATCTTTTTAGCCAATCTGCTATGTGTGAGGTGGTTTAACAGAGATGTTTTGATTTGCATTTCTCTAATTATTAGAGATTTAGAACACTTTCTCATGTGCTTATTGATACTTTTGATTTCTTTATCTGAAAATTGCCTATTGAAATAAGGGAATAAATTTAGTCGGGTAATAAACTGGTTGTAATAAGGGAATAGGCTAGAGGCAATAGGGAAATTAAGGCTGGAGGTAAGGTTGTAATAGGGAATAAGGCAGGTAAGGGACTAAATGTATTGTGAATAGGGGATAAGGCACTGTGGTTTGTGGATCCCTAAGGCAGTAAAGTGGATAAGGAAGGTACAATGTTGAAGGTGGTAAATTTAGTTGGTAGGAGAAGTAAGGGAATGACTGAGTTTAGGGAATATAAACACAGAGGTATAAAGAGTTGCAAGGGAGAGGATGAGGTATTTTGGGTAGGCAGCTGCAGCCTGGGAGACACAGACTGGGTACACAGGTTGAGACAGAGACACTGAAGGGAAACAGCCTAAGCCCTTTAGGTAGGAAGGGCACTTCTACAGCAAAAGTTTAGGGCCAGCCAAGAATGGCTTAAAACTGACTAGAGGGCTTTCTAGTCAGTTTCTCAGGTTCACAAAGGAAGAGTCCAGAGGAAGTATTGAGATTACACTTCCTCCAAAATGGACACCTCCAATTCCCTTCAGGATCCAGAGACAATATTATTCCTTTCTCCCCTTCTCCCTCTTATCAATCAACTAATGAACTAGCCAAAGGTTTGATTAAGTGACAAACAGGATTTATTGAGTTTTAGGGTTGATTGGAAGGGATGGAGGGATACTAACAGCCACCTAGAGAAAGCCTCAGGTGGGGGTGGGGGGAAACAGGAATGTGAGACTGAGAAAGGACCTGCCTAACTCAGCCCCAAGAGGTTTTGTAGCCTATAGGGTTAGGAAAGTTGGATACAATGATGCAAGAGATAATTTGTAACAAGGGTTAGCCTTACTTGACTACAGGGGAACTAAATCTACCAAGTTTGAAAGCTAACACCCAGATCCACTCTCCTTTCAAGAAACCCACAGAAATTCAGGAATGGAAAATGATGATTGGGAATAGGGGAGGTTAGGGAGATTCAAAGGAAATGGTTAAGCTAACAAAATTTAAGAGAAAAGCTGCAGAATATAGGCCAGGTTTTCAGTCCAAAGATAGAGCTCAGTTGACCTTTCTACTCTCATCGAGTCTCCAGGTTCAACTGTCTAACCTCAGGATTCTAAACCCTTTTCAACTCTCAGAAACTCTGCAGTAAGGCTTTGCAGGGCTAATATGCACCCTTTTGTACTACACTATTCATGTACCTTGCCCATTTATCAATTGGGCAAAGGCTTGATTTTTTTATAAAATTGATTTAGTTCCTTGTATATTTGAGTAATTAGACCTCTGTCAGAGTTTTTTGTTATAAAGATTTTTTCCCACTTTGTTGCTTCCCTTCTGATTTTGGTTGCATTGTTTTTGTTTGTTACAAAACATTTTTAATTTAATATAATCAAAATTATTTATTTTACATTTTGTAATTTATTCTAACTCTTGCTTGGTTTTAAAATTTTCCTTTTCCCATAGCTCTGCCAAGTATACTATTCTGTGTTTACTTAATTTACTTATAGTTTCCTTCATTATATTCAAGTCATTCACCCATTCTGAATTTATCTTGGTGTAGGGTGTGAGATGTTGATCTAAACCTAATCTCTCTCATATTCTTTTCCAATTTTCCAAGCAGTTTTTGTCAAATAATGAATATTTGTCCCAAAAGTTGGGCTCTTTTGGTTTATCATATACTGTCTCACTAACGTCACTTACCCCAAGTTTATTCCACTGATCCTCCCCTCTTTCTCTTAGCCAGTACCATATCATTTTGATGACCTCTGCTTTATAGTATATTTTAATATCAGATACTGCTAGACCATCTTCCTTCATGTTTTTTTTTCATTATTTCCATTGATATTCTTTATCTTTTGTTCTTCCAAATGAACTTTGTTATATTTTTTTCTAATTAGGTAAAAAAGTTTTTTGGTAGTTTGATAGGTATGGCACTAAATAAATTAATTAATTTGGGTAGAACAGTTATTTTTATTATGTTAGCTCATCCTACCCATGAGCAATCAATGTTTGTCCAATTGTTTAGATCTAGTGTTAATTGTTTGGAAAGTGTTTTGTAGTTGTGTTCATATAATTCCTGTGTTTGTTTTGGTAGATAGATTCCTAAGTATTTTATATTGTCTAGATTGGTTTTAAATGGTGTTTCTCTTTCTACCTCTTGCTGTTGTGATGTGTTGGAAATATGTGGAAATGCTGATGATTTGTGGGCATTTATTTTGTATCCTGCAACTTTGCTAAAGTTGTTGATTATTTCTATTAGCTTTTTAGTTGATTCTCTAGGAATTTTTAAGTAGATCATCATATCATCTGCAAAGAGTGATAGCTTAGTCTCCTCATTGCCTATTTTAATACCTTCAATTTCTTTTTTTCTCTAATTCCCACTGATACTATTTCTAGTTCAATGTTAAATAATAGAGGTAATAGTGGGCATCCTTTTTTCACGCCTCATCTCACTGGGAAGACTTCGAATTTATCCCCATTGCATATGATGTTTGTTGATGGTTTTAGATTTATACTGTTCATTATTTTTAGGAAAGGACCTTCTATTCCTATACTTTCTAGTGTTTTCAATAGGAATGGATGCTGTATTTTGTCAAAGGCTTTTTCAGCATCTGTTGAGATAATCATGTGATTTTTGTTTGTTAGACTGTTGATATGGTCAATTATGTGGATGGTTTTCCTAATGTTGAACCATCCTTACATACATGGTATAAATCTCACCTGATCATGATGGATAACCCTTGTGACCATATGCTGGAGTCTTTTTTCTAGTATTCTGTTTAAGATTTTTGCGAATGTACCATGTGCAGCTGAAAAGAAAGTGTATTACTCTTTGTCCCTATTTCTTTTTTTCCCACATGTCTATTAAATCTAATTTTTCTAGAATTTCATTCACCTCTCTTATCTTCTTCTTATTTATTTTTGTTTTGATTTATCTAAATCTAAAAGAGGAATATTGAGATCTCCCACTAGTATGGTTTTACTATCTATTTCCTTCTTGAGCTCTGCCAGTTTCTCCTTAAGGAATTTGGATGCTATGCCATTTGGTGCATACATATTGAGTACTGTTATTTCCTCATTGTCTATACTGCCTTTTATCAGGATATAATTACCTTCCCTGTCTCTTTTAATCATATCTATTTTTACTTTGGCTTTGTCAGAAATCATGATTACCACTCCTGCCTTCTTTTTCTCATTCGAAGCCCAAAAGATTTTACTCCAGCCCTTGACCTTAAACCTGTGTATGTCTACCTGCCTCATATGTGTTTCTTGTAGACAACATATGGTAGGATTTTGGTTTCTAATCCACTCTGCTATTTGCTTTCATTTTATGGGTGAGTTCATCACATTCACATTCAGATTTATAATTATCAGTTGTGTATTCCGCAACATTTTTGTATCCTCTCCTAGAAATTTCTACACCTTCTAATTATGCTATTTCCTTTTAAACCAGTTCTATTAGATCAGTTTCCCTTGTCCCCTCCCTTGATTTCCTTTCCTTTCCAACCCCTCCCTTATTATTCCCCTCTTTTTATTTTTTAAGGCTTAATGAATTCCGGCCCCTCTCTCCTCCCTTCCCTTTTTTTGACCTCCCCACTCCCTTGCTCCCCTTGGTTAATCCCTTCTGACTTTCTCAGTAGGGTTAGGTAGAACTCTATATCCCAATGGATATAGCTACTCTTCCCTCTCAGGGTTGATTCTGCTGAGACTAAGGTTTAAATATTACCTCTTAATGCTCTCTTCCTCTCCTTCTTATAATAATATTCATCCCTTATGCTTCCCCTGCCCTTTTTGTGTGGTACAGAATATCTCATTTTTCTTATTCATTCAAGTTTCTCTTGGTGACATCTACTATTCATCCCTGTCTCCCCCCAACCCCCCATTTCATCTTAGACCATTTAGTGCTCCAACCTCTCCCTATGAATTATTCTTCTAATTACTACAATAATGAATAGAGTTTTTGAAGATTACACCTAACATTTCTCCATATAGAAATACAAATAATTTGATCTTATTAAAGCCCTTAAAGAGGCAAATTTAAAAATAATTGTTTTCTTTCTTTCCCCTCTGTTTTTTATTTACCTTTTCATGTTTCTCTTGGATTTTGTGGTTGGATATTGAACTTTTCATTTAGTCCTGGTCTATTCTGTGCAAATACTTGGAAATCTTCTATCTTATTGAATGTCCATACTTTCCCCTGGAAGTATATAGTCAGTTTTGATGAGTAGGTGATACTTGGTTGTAGACCCAGTTCTCTTGCCTATCTGAATATCATATTCCAAGCTTTGTGGTCTTGAGGTATGGAGGCTGCCAGATCCTGTGTGATCCTGATTGGTGCTCCTTGATATCTGAATTGCCTCTTTCTGGCTTCTTGTAAATTTTTTTCTTTTACTTGGAAGCTCGTGAATTTGGCTATTATATTCCTGGGGGTTGTCTTTTCAGGGTTTAGTGTAGAGGGTGATCTATGGATCCTTTCAATGTCTATATTGCCCTCTTGTTGTAGAATTTCAGGGTAGTTTTGCTAAATAATTTCTTGTAGTATGGAGTCCAAATTTCTATTGATTTCTGATTTTTCAGAAGACCAATGTTTCTCAAATTGTCTCTTCTAGACTTTTTTTCTTAATATGTCAATTTCTCAGTTAGATATTTCAGTTTTCCTTCTATTTTATCAGTCTCATGACTTTGCTTTATTTGTTCTTGTCTTGAGAGATCATTGGCTTCTACTTGCCAAATTCTGGTCTTTAGAAACTAGTTTTCTTTTATAATCTCATGGTTTTCCTCTTTGGTTTGGTCTATCCTGTTTTCTAGCTGTTTAATTTTGGTTTCCAATTGGGAGTTTCTGTCTTTTAACTTGTTAATTTCCTTTTGAACTATTTCCCACTTCTCTCATCAAATCTGTTCCATATTTCTCATGATCTCAAATTTGAACTCTTCAAGAGCATGTGACCAATTTTCATTTTTTTGGGAAGGTTTGGATATGATTACTTATTTGTTCTTCTCTGCTGTTTCCTCTGTTGTCTGGATTTTTTCTGTGTAAAAGTTGTCGAGTGTTACAGATTTCTTCTTTATCTTTCTCTTTTGGGATTCTTGTCACTGGCTTTCCATTGTCAGCCACATGCCCTCTCAGCTTTATACTCACACCCAGGGTCTGTCTGAGCCCTTTAGGCTCCTGAGATCTCAAGTCTAGTTGTTCTCAAGGTCAAGCCTCCTGGTGGTCTCCTTGCTTTGTTCCTCTGTCTGAAGCTCCTTTAACAGTCTCAGGGCACTGCTTCCACAGTTATGCACCCCTCTGCACTGGGTCCCCACCCAAGGTTGGAGCCTGGGCTCAGGGTCCGCATCCACACCTGCTTCTGAACCTGTGTCCGTGCCTGTGTCCATGCCTATGCTCAAGGTCTGTGGTCAAAATCTGGTTCTTTAGCCTCTTGGTGTCTTAAGTCTTGTTGCTCTCAGGAGCAAGCCCTGGTGATCCCTGGTAGCTGCCAGGAACTTAATGGATGCCCCAAACTTGCCCTAACTCTTGTGAGCTGGCTTTGGCTCTGTAGGTGGTATAGGGGAGAGGGGGTTGCTCAGCTCATGTTTTAGTGAGAACTATTTCACCCCCTTATGGCATGGAAATGACCTGATCCCAAGTATGTTCAATGCTGTGCCCTGTTGTGGGGTCCCTTCGTTTGTCTGGATTTGTTGGTATCTATGTGGGTTTATTTTGAATCCTGCTATTTTGCTAAAGTTGTTGGTTGTTTTTATTAGTGTTTTTGGTTGATTTTCTAGGGTTCCCAATGTTTACCTGTTGAGAGCAATAGAGAAAAACATGGTCAGTTAGCATAATCTATGGATCCAATCAGAATTAGCTGTAGTTTGCAAAGTCTCTACAATTGAGGGCTATGACCTGAGAATCAGGTCATAGAACAGATGGCATATCTAAAAATTCTGGGACCACTTTCTATAGCTCCTTTTATTAATAAAAGTTTTATTAAAAACCTAAATGACATTCAATTTAGAAGAAATGGGTAAATATGTGGAAGGCCAATCTGAGAAATAGGGTTGTGTTAGGGCCTGTTTTCAGGATTCTTTATGTGACCAATCCAGGCTGAGGAAGTCTTTGTGTTTGGTCCTGGTAACCTAAGCCCTGAAAAGCTATAGTGCCAGCAGGTTGGTTAATCCAATTTGACCCCTCCCAGAGGCTCATTTTATAATTAGAAGTCATTGAGAGAAATAGAGTCTGTAATAGATATTTTATCTGGATCCCATTATAAAATCACCAGCAAGTAAAACTGTGTCTATGATTTTTCTGCACTGCCTATCAGGACACGGAATGGGTTATCTAAGATAAAAATCTTGACTCCTGTTTTGACTCCTTTTATGATCCACACCTTTTCTTATTGGAAAGCATTATAGTCTTTTTGGAAAACTTTAAGTTCTTAGCAAACCAACAGTTAAGAGGTTAACAGTTTCTCTCCAAGACAGAAAAACAAAAAAATAAGCTGCCTGGCCTCTGAAATTGTTTCTAGACAGCCACGGTCAGAACTTGACAAAGTTAGACAGGACCTCATCCAGGAGGTGCTTTCCTCCTGATAAAGTATAAGACCGTGGTTCCCAAACTTTTTTGGCCTACCTCCCCCTTTCCAGAAAGAAAATATTGCTTAGCCCCCTGGAAATTAATTTTTAAAAAATTTTAATAGCAATTAATAGGAAAGATAAATGCACCTGTGGCCATCACTGCCTCCCTGGATCGCTGCAGCTCCCACCAGGGGGTGGTAGCCCTCACTTTGGGAATCACTGATATAAGACTCAGCCTTGAAACTTTTTCTTTTTCAACATACCCTTCATGAGAAAATCTTTTGTATAATATATGCCAAAAAGTGAGGTATTCTGTAACCATGATGTGTCTACACAGCCACAAACTTCTTTGTGCTTTGTGTGAATTGGGTTTTTTAATACTGTATAAATTAACTCCATGCTTCTTGTCAGACAGAGCAGCCATGAGCTGACAGACAGCTGATCTCCCGCTTCCTTTTTTTTCACCTAAGCTGTCTCTTATCAGATTCCTGGAGCTGTTGGATAGCTTTCAACACTGACCATCATATCATCTGCAAAGAGTGATAATTTTATTCCCCCATTGCCTATTCTAATTTCTTCAATTTATTTTTATGCTTTTATTGTATAGCTAGTCTCTAATATGATATTAAATAGTAGTGGTAATAATGTGTATTTTTGCTTCACCTCTTATCTGACTGGGAAGGACACTAGTTTATCTCCTTTAGAGATAATATTTTCTCATGGTATTAAATAGATGCCCTTTATCACTGTAAGGAAAGGAATGATGGCTTTTCCCCAGTGTTTTCTAATTTTTTTAAAATAAGGGATGGTTATTATATCTTATATATGTTTTCTGCTATATATTGGGATAATGATTTGGTTTCTGATGGTTTTATTATTGATAAGATCAATTTTTGCTGGTAGTTTTCCTAATATTGAACAATACCTGCATTTCTGTTGTAAACATACTTGGTCATGTGTGTATGATCCTTTTGATATAATGCTGTAATCTCCTTGCCAATATTTTCTTTACAATTTTTGCATCAATACTCACTGGAGAGATAGGTCTATAGTTTTTCCCCCTCTATTTTAGCTCTTCATGGTTGAGGTATCAGCACCATATTTGTGTCATAAAAGGAATTTAGAAGAAATCCTTCTCATATTTTTCCCAAATAGTTTTTGTAGTCTTGAAGCTAATTGTTCTTTTAATGTTTGGTAGAATTCATTTCACAGCTGGCCATGAAGACTTTTCCTCAGGGAATTCTTTAATGGTTTGTTCAATTTCTTTATCTTTGATGGCATTGCTTAAGTATTTTATTTCTTCTTTTGCTCATCTGTGAAGTTTATCTTTTTATAAGTATTAATCTTTTTTACTTAGATTGCTAGACTTATTGACATAAAATTTGGTAAAATAACTCCCAATGGTTGCTATAATTTCTTCTTCACTGGTAGTTTAGTTTTTTTTTTATTTTTGACCACGTTAATTTTATTTTCTTCTTTCTTTTTTATTCAAATTAACCAATAGTTTATACATTTTATTTTTTCCCATAAAATTAGCTCCCTGTCTTACTTATTAATGCAGTGGCTTTCTTACGTTTAATTTTATTTATCTCTCTTTGGATTTCCAGGATTTCCAATTTATTGCAAAATTGGTGATTGTAATTTGATTTTTTCTATTTTTTTCCTTGCATGCTCTATTCATTGATCTACTTTTTCTCTATTTTATTAATGTAAATATTTAAAGATATAAATATCCCCCTGAGAAAAATTTTCGCTGTATTCCATAATTTTTATGATGTCTCCTTTTTGTGGTTCTCTTTAATGAAATAATTGATTGCTTCCATGATTTATTCTTTGATCCATTTATTTTTTAGGATAAGATTATTTAGTTTCCAATTATTTTTAGACTTTCTTTGTGCTGTCCTTTGTTGAATGTAATTTTTATTGCATTATTATCTGAATGGATGCGTTTAATAACTCTGCTTTCCTACATTTGGTTCTGAGGCTATTGTGTTATATTATATAGTCAATTTTTTGAAGGTGTCAGGTACTGCTGAAATAAAGGTATATTATTATTTCTATTCCCATTAAGTTTTCCCTAGATGTGTTTCAGACCTAAATTTTCCAAAGTTTTATTTATCTCTTTCACTTCTTTAAATTTTTTTTATTGAATTTGTCTATGTCTGAGAGGGAAAGGTTGAGGTTCCCTACTAGTTTACTGTCTGTTCCTCCTTTAACTTATCCAACTTCTCTGTTAGGAATTTTGATGCTATGCCATTTGGTGAATGTATGTTTAGTATTTATATTATTTCATTATCTATGGTGCTTTTTATCAAGATGTAATTTTCTTCCTTATCTCTTTTGATTAGATCAGTAATCACTACATCTGGATGTGGGGGCCTAGTGATTAGAGAATTGCTTAAGGCAGTGATGGGCAAACTACAGCCTGGATCTTGCCCACAGGGAATACTTTGCCCATCACTGGATTAGATAATTTTTTTTTCCTTTGTCTGAGATCATGGTTGGTACCTCTACTTCTTTCACTTTGGCTGAAGCATATTAAATTCTGCTCCAGCCCCTTACTTTTATTCTATATGTGTCTACCTGCTTTAAATGTATTTCTTTTAGATAGCATATTGTGGGATTTGGGTTTTTAATTCACTTTGCTATCCTTTACCATTTTATGGGTAAGATGATCGCATTTACAGCCTTGGTTATGATTACTAAGTGTGTATTTCCCTCCATCTTATTTTTCCCTCTTTTGCCTTTCTTTCTCTCTCCTTTCAATCATTCTTTGATCACAAATGTTTTGTTTCTGGTCACTGCCTCCCCAGATTGCTCTCTTTTTTGTCCATAACTACTTCCCTCCTTCTCTTATTCCCTTTTTCCTTCTGTTTCCCTTCATAGGGCAAGGTAAATATCCATATTTGGCATAGTGTAGGTGTTATTCTTTGCACCCCACTTCCCATCTTCTTTTCTTCTACAATGACTTTTTGGGACCACTTCATGTGAGAAAATTTACCTCCATCTATCTTTCCTTTTCTCTTCTTTCTGTGTATTCATCTTTCTAGTCCCTTATTTTATTTTTTTGGGGATATCAACACATTCTATTCCACTTACTCCCTTCCTTCTTTCTATGTATACTCCTTACTATTCTAATAGTGATAAAATTCTCAAGTATCTTAATTACTATAAGGATATTTAATACTTTAAGTACCTTATATGTCTCAACTATCATACATATATCAAGTACCACCTTCCCAGGTGTGAATGTACTCAATTCAATCTTGTTAAAATCCTTAAGTTTTCACTTTTATTTTTACATTTTTATGCTTTTCTTGAGTTAAATTTGTTATTCAAATTTTATTTTCAGCTCTGTTCTTTTTTCTAGAATACTTGAAAATCCTTCATATCATTAAATATCATCCCCCCAATCCCCATACTAGAAGCTCAAATGGGCTGACTATGTAATTCTTGATGTAGGCATAGATCCTTTTGCTTTTTGGCATATCATACTCCATGCCTTCAGATCATTTTACTTTCAGGTTTTGTGTAATCCTAACTGTGCCTCCATGATATTTGAATTTTATCATGACTCTTTACAATACTTTTTCCTTAGTCTGAGAGTTTTTTTTAATTTTTTCATTATAGTCTTGGGATTTTTTATAATCAAATTTCTTTCTGTAAATGATTGGTGGATTCTTTCTATTTCTAGTTTCCCCTTTTGTTTGAGGATAATAGTATAGTTTTCCCTGGTGACTTTTTTGCCATGTGATGTCCAGGCTCTTTTTATAAACATAGCTTTTAGGTATTCTGATGCGTCTTAGATTTTTCTCCTGAATCTATTTTCTAGGTCAGTTATTTTTCAAGTGAGATATTTCAGATTTTCTTCTATTTTTTCATTTAAAAATTTTGTCTTATTGTTTTCTGATGCCTCATAGTGTTATTAGCTTCCATTTGTCCAATTCCAATTTTTAGGAAGTTATTTTCTTCCTTTACCTTTTGTGTTTCCTTTTCCATTTGGCCCATTTTAGTCTTAAAAGAGTTGTTTTTTTCAATGTTTTTTTTTTTGAGGGGTGGGCATCTCTATTTCCATTTGGTCTTCACTTGATCCATTTGGATTTCCAAATTGTTGAATCTTTTGGTCATTTCATTTATTATTTTATTTTTAAATTTTTTCAAGTTCTTATAAGAGATCCTTTACAGACTGATATCCTTTCTCATTTTTCTTTGAGGTTTCACATGTTTCCTTTTTGCCATTATTATCTTCTTCTGGATTTACTAAATCCTTGTCACTAAAGTTACTTTTTTTTTATTTTAAACACTTAACTTCTGTGTATTGACTTATAGGTGGAAGAGTGGTAAGAGTAGGCAATGGGGGTCAAGTGACTTGCCCAGGGTCACACAGCTGGGAAGTGTCTGAGGCCGGATTTGAACCTAGGACCTCCCGTCTCTAGGCCTGGCTCTCAATCCACTGAGCTACCCAGCTGCTCCCCACTAAAGTTACTTTTAAGGTTGGAATTATATCGTTGTCTCAATCAATTTTCTGGTTATTATTTTCCCCTCCTTTTCATTGTGTGTATCTGTTGAAGTTCTCTTCTGCTCTTGGGATAGAGGGAGCATAATTCCAATCTTGGAGTGTACTCTTCTTTGGTGTTTGTAGTAGATCCAGCTGTCTTTGGGTCCCTCAGTGTGGCCTTTCAGAAGATGGATCACTTGGCTTCTTTTGGGTGCTCACAGCAGATTTTCCAGCTGGATTCTGTTCCCTCCCTGCTTTTGGTTTCCTATTGTGTCCTGTATTGAATTGTTCTCCTTTTGCCCTTTCATTACTTCAGGCAGCTTAGGTTTGGGTGAGTTAAGTGTAACTTTCTCCATCATCTTAGCTCCTAGCATACATCACCTTATTTGAACACTTCTTGATTCAACAATCTGTTTTTTTAAACTGAGTTCCAAATTATCTCCATTCCTCCTATTCTTCCTTCGGAAGATAAGCAATTTAATTACTATTATAGATGTGAGGTCAAGCAAGAAATTTGTCCATATTATCCAAATTGCAAAAGAAAACATAAACAAAATAAAGCAATAAAGAGAAATATAGTAAAATGAAGTATGCTTCAATCTGTATTCAGATGTTTCATCAGTTCTCTCTCTGGAGGTGAATATTATTTTTTTAAACATGGATCCTTTGTTGGGTCAATGTCTTGGTCAGAGTAGCCAAGTCATTCATTGTTGATTATTCTAACTATATTGCTGTTACTGTGTTGTTCTGGTTCTGCTCATTTCACTTTGCATGAATTCATAAGTCTTTACATTTTTTCTGAAAGCATTGAAAGCATCCTTTTCATCATTTCTTATAGCACAATAGTATTTCATTAGAATCATGTACCACAATTTTTTCAGCCATTCCCCAATTCATGGGCATCCCCTAAATTTCCAATTCTTTGTCACCACAAAAAGAGCTAATATAATTATTTTTGTACATATAGGTTCTTTTTCTGTTTCTTTGATCACTTAGGGGTAAAGACCTAGTAGTGGCATTGCTGGGTCAAAGGATAAGTATAATTTTAAAGCCCTTTGTGCATAGTTCCAAATTATTTTCTATAACAGTTAGACTGCTTTGCCAATAGTGCACTAGTGTCCTTATTTTTCCACATTTCCTCCCTTATTTGTCATTTTCCTTTTTTGTCATGTTAGTCAATCTGACAGATATGAGGTGCTATCTCAAAGTTATTTTTTATTATCACTTCTCTCATCAGTAGTGATTTAGAGTATTTTATGTGACTCTATTGATAGCTTTGTTTTCTTCTTCTGAAAACTTCCTGTTCATATTATTTGATAATTTTTTTACTTTAATTATTATTGTATTGGCTTGATATGTTCTAAATCTAATTTCCATAAGACAATTTTTTAAATTTTCACAACAATTCTTTTCATTTAGGGAATTCCTAGATCATTTCTGTTTTACAATGTATCTAATATTTGTTTTTTGAGGTTAATTATTTCTGATTTTCCCCTCTCTATTCTGTTCCACTGATTTATTCTTCTATATTTAGCTACTGCTAAATATCTTTGATCACCATTTTATATATTGAGGTCTATTCTTCCTTTATTCCTACATTAAGAAAGATTTTTCTTGATATACTAGACCTTTTTGTTACTCCAAATTCATTTTGTTGTTATGTTGTAGATATCTTTAAAATATACTCTTTCTTGTGTATGGTTGTATTCACATATACTCCATGCTGAGGACTTGGCTGATGATAGCAGATCTTTTACGTTTAAATTCTGACCGGGACCACTAGATTAACTTATGGTTTACTAATAATTGTCTCAGGTTGGAAAGGTGGCATATCAAAGCCTCCCTCTTTATCAGAGTAGAACCAAGTATAGAAAAGTTTGGCAGAGAGAGAAGATCTTCAGAATGTTGCATGCAAGCTTGAAGGGCAGGACTGTTGGTTGGAAGGAGCAACAGAGGATTGTGGGAGATTGAACTGGGGTAGAGGGACTCTGAACTCGGTGCAGGATGAAGGACTTTACCTCGCCTTAGGTTTCAACATTGAAGACCTGAGGTTTTCCCTGTTTTCTCTGTCTTCGCCTTTGTGCCTTGAAGATTTGAAAGTGTTTCTGTTTCTCCTGCATTACACCAAAGAAGCTGATTTTAGCAGCTTTAGGGGTCATTGGCCTGGAAGGCTTGCTGAGCCAGCCTGAAGACTTGCTACCCTGCTCTGGGCCAACTATGAAAGACTTTTATGAATGTTGTCTGTAGTCTAGATTAGAGAACAGATTTGAGGCAAGGAAGGAAGAGTGTTTCAGGCCATAGCCTTGGCTTGGCCTGGGCAGAAAGGACCCCATACATATCATGACAGAATAGGGTCTCCTGATCCCATTACCCTATTCCTTCTTTGATCCTGACTTAATAAACCACCCCTGTTTGAGAAAAGCAGTCAGATTAGAATTCCCTAGGTATCATTGAATTGGGCTGAGGATGTGAGGGAACATTTGGGGGGCAACTCTATTAAACTTTGTTTAAGCCAAACTGAAGCTGTCCTTCATTGCTGCTCTCCCCGACATTGAACTGGGTTCAGAAAAGGCTTCTTGGGGTGCAGGCATTTCGTTAAGTCCTGAAAACCCATCTATAACTCAACTCATAGAAGTCCTTTTTCTGGAATAAAGTTCTTGTCCATCTCTGTTCACTATCAGATAATCCCCTTGAGGTCCTCAGGGCAAAGGTAGAGAGTTACTCGCAGATAGGCTTAACAGACACACACAAGTCTATGAAACAAATACACCCTTGGGTTCTCTCCATTTATCATTCTTACACAAGTCAGTAGTAGCCCCTCTAGCCTGAGTGAGAGATAGGGAGACCCAGGCTTTATATATTTCTTTGCCTCCACAAAGAGATCTACAGTAAATATTTTAGAACATATAAATTCTTTTTCTTTTCCCCTGACTATCTTGGGAAACAGATACAACTGTATTTCAAGATCTAAGAGTTTGTCCGGTTTTATAACTCTCTGAGAATAATTCCAGAATACTCTCCAAAAAAGTTGGTGGATCAGTTCCAATAAATTAGTGTATGTGTTCTAGTTTTTCCACATTCCCTCCAACATTTGTCATCTTGCCCTCCTATCATTTTATCAAATCTGATAGGTGTGAGATGATATCTCAGAATTGTTTTGATTTTCAAATGCCTCTCCTTTAATATCATTTACTCTTATAAAAATATTTCTTTTATTTCTAAAAAAATTAACAATACCCAAGTCTGGTAGCTATTACTTTCCTTCCAAGATCTTCAGTATCTTTGGTTGCTAAGGAGATATAGGCTTTCATCTTCTGCAGAACCAATTTCCATGTCACACTTCTATATAGATTGTTTCCTGGGATAATGGCTGAAATAGCTAGACTGGAAGTAGGAATAAAGTACTTGTGTAAGAGGGAGGTTGATGATGTTATTTGTGGTGAGCTCTGTTCACCCTCACCTAACGGGAACACATGGGCCAATGCTGCTTAATTCCCCACCCCTTACTGGGAACAATTTAGAGGGTTCAGTTAGTGAGGGGACTTTCCAAAATGGAAGGGTTGTTGTGGAGATGGTAAGGGAAGGTGTTAGGAATAGCTTGCGACCTAAATGGATGTTGTCCATTGTTCAGAGCCGTTAATGTCCAGCCAAATCTCCCCGGTCCCCTTCTCAAATGGTTTTTCCCTCAAGATGGAGTTGAATGTTCTGGTACTCCCTTCAGCTACCCAATGACACCTCCCCCCTTCAAGATCAGTATTCCAAAAGTCTATTCAATATCATTAATATTACTGAACAGGGATTTATTTAAAGATAAAGTAATTCAGGTTTCAAGGAAAGGGTAAGGGAATTTAGGATAGAAAGGTAAAGGTTTGGCTACTCTATCAAAATGAGCTATTTTCTGGGATGAGCAATACTGGATCTCTTCTGAAGCTTTTATCTCTGTAACTGTCCCCAAACCCCAATAACTCCTATCCATTAATCTTAATAAGTAAATAGGGGAATAACAGGGAAAAAGGATTTTTAACCAGAAACTGGTTAAAAAAAAAGTCCCACGAGCCTGCTCCCCCTGGAGTCTAGGCTTTTTGGCCCAAATTAGAGCACTGCTATATCAAATCTTGTCTTAGTTGGTGAATGAAGTTGGCAGAGCAATATTAGCAGTTGATTCTTCAGAAAATCTCTAAATTGGGGGGTTCAGAAGTCCCAGTTTCACATAGCATCAACTAATCCCCACCACCCTCACCCAACCAAGGTTCAGAGAGAGATGTGGAGAGGGGCAGTTAGAAACCTTCACAGATTTCTCCTCTTCTGGTCCCTCCCTAAAGGTTCTTCTTCAAGATTCTTTCCTGGCCTTCTTTTAAAATCCACTTTAGAGGTATATGCTTGTTTGCTTCCTTAGCTTAAATCCAATCCATTTGTTACACTGGTCTGACATTTGTGACGTGGATGGGCTTACCTGCCCATCAATGTCAGTTGGTCAATGGTTGGTGTTGGTGGTATCAAAGAAGTCCTGTCTCTTCTCCCCTGAGATTGCTTTTTTAAGAGCACTTTATATCCAGAACCTTGGGGATATAAAACCTGTGTCTATTGGTATGGGATGGGAAGTGGTTGTAGTCATTTAATTTGCAAGACTCATGTCACCTTTTATCTTTCATTCATGGTCCCTTTACTGCTTCAGCTTGGCTGATTTGCCTCTCATGTAGGTGGCAGGCTAATTGGTAGACCATTGGCGTATCTTCTACTTTAAAACTTTCACCCTGTTTTAGTTTACAAGCACATATACATTTATATTTAACTAAATATAAACATATTAAAAATAAATATAAAATTAATTTTAAATGTATTTAATTGTTATTAAATATATTTAAATAGATATATAAATATACATATATATCAATATATATCTATTTAACTATCTATATCTATCTCCTAATCCAGAATACTACACTTTAATTCTTTCTAGCTGGAAAAATTAAGGTATTCATGTTTGTATACCTTTATAAATACATATAACATGTATATATACATACTATACAAGACATCTGTATATATCCATACATGCATGATAGTGTGATACATAGGGTTAAGGTGTATGTGTATACACACATGTATCATACACATGCTTGTATATATATGACCTGACCCTATGTGACATATTATCACATATGTATGTGGATATAAGAATATATGTGTATACCTCTGTATGTGTGTATGTGTATAAATGTATTTATATTTCTATCTATTCATCATCCATCTATATTACCAATAAAAGAATACAATTGTAGCATCCTAACTTGTTCTTAACTTTTTAGGATATCAGAGGATTTGATAAGTCCTCAGTTTTAAAACTGAAAGGGAATTCAGAAATCATCTAGTCACTCCTCTTATGTTACAGATGAAAAAACTGAAATGCAGACAGAGCGGCTTGATCAAGATAACTATTCTTTGAGTCCAGATAATCAATCACTTGTGTATCCATCAAATAATACTTTCCTCTAGTTCATATCCATCTATCTTTTCCAAAAGAATGGGATAGATACTCTTTAATTAAAATAATATCTAAATCAAACTTTAATATTTCTAAATTACTTTAAACGTGTTATTTCTTTGGGTTATTGCAGTAACTCTGAGGTGTAGATATAATGGGCTTATCAAGTTCACAGATGAGGAATCTAAGTCTCAGATATGTGAAGTGAATGTCCCAAAATTACAGAGCTGGAAAATATTTGAGGTATGACTTGAACATACTTGTATGTGTATTATACCATGCTTCATCAAATTTTTCATAAAAAATCTTGGCAAATGACATCTATAAATTTAACAACCATTTAAAATGATTAGTTTCTCATTTAGCTGTCTGAAAAATTAAGCCTTTGCTTCAAACAATGTTTGGTATTTGGAGGTAATAGTTTTACCTGTTTTACGGGGGAGGATATATGTAAATGATTATATATTTTAAAAGAAAAAGAAAATATGAATTTTTAAAAGAAATTTAGTCTATTCCTAATAAATACTTTCAAATAAATGTATACAGGTTTAAACATTACCACAAAATATGTCACACAAAATGTCAGTTTTCAAAGTTATTAATCAAGCACATCTGATTCTTATTTGTACAAGCTTTCTGGTGAATCCAGAAATATAACTAAGAAATTCACCTGAAATAACAACATTTAAGGGTAGGATGGTGGCAGCACAGTAGAAAATAAACTGACAATAGGTGTAATTATCCAGGAAAAGAGGCATCTCATTATCTAGAATCCAGTTTTCACCCAGGAGAGGGAGGATGAGAAGGAGCGGTTCATCAACATGAAGACCTAATATGTGGTATCATCATTGTACTTCATGAAGTCATAGGCTGGCAGACCATCATAAGGTAAACTGCCCAGGTCAGGCCAGGGAAGAAGTCACCTGCCTACTTCCCATGTCAACATTCTGGAATGGAACCCTATTCAGCTCTTATAGGGTATAGTTTAAATATTTCATAGGACTTAACTAAAGATTTTGGAAGATTGATTTTCTTCCTTTGGTGTTATTTGACAAATTTAAGTAATATGCAACGAATTATGAAGGATGAGGATTATCATCTGTTATACATACTCTAATATCACAACAGAGGCACTCTCACAATCTTATGAAGAGTTAGGGCAGAATTCCACGGTTAACTTTTCTACCATCCATGTGGTGAAAAGATGCAAATTTTCTTCTTTAATTAGGATCTTAATAAAACATTATATTCATTAGAGGGTTTATTTAGTTTCACGCTAATTTGTGGGAGATAATGCAGGTAACTTTGATTCATGTTAAAACAGACCCCTTGTCAATACTTGAAAACCTCTGGGAAAAATACAATCATAGGACAGCTTGTTATGACACCTCAGGGAATCAAATGGTAATCAAAGTAAAATATGTATTTTAGTAACAGACCAGCTCATCTCACCCCTATGACTATGTTCTCTGTAAAGCAGATGTTCCCTGATGGATTTAAAACAAATGAATTTGCAAATATTGGTGAGTATATTCAAGAATATTTGTAATTTAAATGTTAGGAAGAGTGACCACATGCTGGTCAGGACTCGGTGTTGCCCAGCATACACATTTAATGGACAGATGTTTGCCTGGAAGCAAGCACTAAAAGTGTATTTCATTATTATAGGTAATTGGGCACCCAGGAAAGGATGGATAGTCATTCAAGATGAAATAGACATTCTGATTGCTTACTAGATTATGGCAAATTCAGGATATTAAGTCAAATGCAAATTGTTAAGGATCATAAAAATTATAAAAATAACGCATCTAAAAGTTTCAAATCATCAGTTTGTTACCGTGGAATTTTTATCATGAAGAAAGAGAGGAGGGCAAGAAGAGAGAGTAGGATAAGGAGAGGGAAGGGGAGAGAAAGAAAAGAAAAATGGAGGGGATTGGGAGAGGAAGAAAGTAGTAATGAGAAAGAAGAAGAGATTGTTATGGAGATAGAGATAAGGAGAAAGACGAAAAAGGATGGAGAGAGAGGAAAGGAGCTAAACTGTTTTTTGTTTGTTAGGCATATTGAAATGATTTATTTATTTGATAATTTATTTTTGAGGTGTCAGGTATTGTTTTATTATTTTTATTATATTTTCCCTAGTTACACGTAGATCCAATTTTAAATAATCACTTTCTGACATTTTGTAATCCATATTTTTCTCCCTTACTTTCTTCCTGCCCTTCTCCCTGAAAGAGCAGGTAACATGTTATACATGTGCTATCATGAAACATATATTTCAATATTGTGTTGTGAAGAAGACACAAATCACTTATATAAGAAAAAAATCATGAAGGAAAAAAAGAAAAATGGTTTGTTTCCATCTGCATTCAGATTCCATCAATTTCTTCTATGATATTGCATAGCCTTTTTCACTATAAGTTTCTTGTATCCTTACATTGCTGATAATAGTGAAGTCATCCAAGTTGATCATCATTGTACATATCAGCCCACTACTCAAAACTTTATCACCAGTGTTTACAATGAAATGTGAGTAGAAGATGTGACATAATGGATGGTAAGAGAAACTAGGAGATCCCATAATATATCTTGCCTGTATTATGTTTCTCATTTACTCATTAGGTGACCATAGGCTAACTGTTTTAAAATTCCAAGTTTCAGAATTTTTACCTACAAAATGAGAAGACTGAATTAGACAATCTCTAAAAATTTTAATTGAGATGTGAAAAGGTAGTATGGAATTAAAATCAATGAACAAACCACCACCACCATCAAGACATATTTTTGGGTCTTCTGTCTGCCATTAGCTATTTGGGTCTTCTGTCTGCCATTAGCTATTTGATTATGGACTTGATCTCAGTTTTCACACTGGAAAATGGGAATTATATTACTTGCCTTATATACCCCACAAAACAGTTATGTAGGAAAGGTCTTGAAAATGTTAAGCTCTAAACAAATGTGAGACACTATGTTTTCCCCCCAAATTTAATATTTGATGACTAGAAAAGAGTCCAAACTCTTGATTTTAGCCCTTCATAATTTGATCTATTGAGTTCTTTCTAACTTTAGTACCCCTGGTAGATCAGAAAGAAGTCCTCTGCTTGAGCAATAGCCTATTCATTATTTCCCATTATGTTATATCACTATCGAAATATGTGTAATTTATTATGCATTGTCCAGTTTGCCTGCTCTCTCCTCTCCTTTACATTTTGCTCTCTGTCTCTGCCTTGAATATACTCTTTCTTCCATTTCTACTTAACTTTTCATTTTTCAACACCCAGAAGTCGTCTCATTTTTGTACGAAACATTCTCAGCGTTACCCAGGTCACATTTTCATTCCACTTCCATTTACTTTATGTGGTACAATTTATCCTATTTTACTTCTTCCTTTGAGTTTCTCTTAATCCCATTCTCCTTTTTGCCCTCCCTAATTTTTTTAACATATCATCTTAAGCAGCTTAATAATGCTACCTCTGCCTATGAATATTTCTTCTACCTACTATGATAATGAAAACAATTTTTGAGAGTTACAGATATAATTTTTCCATATATGAATATAACCAATTTCACCTTATTGAAGACCATAAAATATTTTCCCTCTTTCTTGTTTACCTTTTTTTATGGTTCTTTTGAATATTGTATTTGGACATCGAATTTTCTTTTGGTTCTGGTCTTTTCTTTAGGAATGTTTGGAAATCTACTATTTTATTTGATGCCCATACTTTCCCCTGAAAGTATTTAGTCAGTTTTGATGGATAAGTGATTCTTGGTTGTAGACCCAATTCTCTTGTCTTCCTGAATATCATATTCCAAGCCTTGTGGTCCTTTAGTGTGGAAGCTTCCAGATGCTGTGTAATCCAGACTGGGGCTCCTTGATATCTGAATTGTCTCTCTGGCCATTTGCTGTATATTCTCCTTGGCCTGGAAGCTCTTGAATTTGGCTATAACATTCCTGGGGGATTGTCTTTTGGGGATTTAATGGAGGGGGTGATCTATAGATTCTTTCAATGTCTATTTTGCCCTCTTGTTCAAGAATATCAGGGCAGTTTTTTTAGATAATTTCTTGTAATATGACATCAAGCTTTTTTTTTTTTCCCTTTTTGTTGTTCCATGCTTTCAGGAAGTCTAATAATTTTCAAATTATCTCTCTTGGATCTGTTTTCCAGTTCATTTTTCATTTCAATGAAATATTTCATATTTCCTTCTATTTTCATTTTTTTGATTTTGATTTATTAATTCTTGCTGTCTCATAATATCATTAGTTTCTATTTCCCCAATTCTAGTCTTTAAAGACTGATTTTCAGCTATAATCTTTTGATTTTCCTTTTTGGTTTAGTCTGTCCTGCTTTTCATGGCTTCCATGATTTCTGTGTCTCTTTTTCCATATGGGCAATTTTGTCTTTTAAACTGTTTTTATCTTTTTGCATTCCTTTCATTTCTTTTTCATACTTTTCTTCCCAGTTTTCTTCTATCTTGCTTTCTTGGTTCTTTAGCTCCTTTTTGAGTAAATTGAGAGCTTGTGACCAATTTCCATTTTTTTTGAAAGTTTGGATGTTTTTGCTTGCTTTTCACTTTCTGCTATTGTTTATGTATTTTGCTCTTTTTTCCTTAGAAATTATCCAGGGTCAAGGGCTTTTTTTTGCTGTTGCTTATTCCTTTTGCCACTAGTGGATTGGGGTACCTGCATTTTAGTTGTCATTGCTTTCTTAGCTTCTGCCTCTCAGAGCTTTGCCTTGGTAGTATCTTCCCTTCCCCATAAAAAGCCTGAATGAGGACAGGTAGATCTGTGATGTTCTTTATATAGAGCAGACTTTAAAGCATTTTGCCCTGTGCCTATATTTCTAGCTCCTGCTGCTTTGGCTGTGGCCAGCCATGTTTTTGCCCAAGCTCTTGGCCCTTCAGCCTTAAGTTTTACTGCAAAGGCCTTGTACTGCTCTAAGAGGTAAGTCTGTGGTGCTTTCAGGCAGCACACAAGAGTTTAGAGATTGCCTCCACCCTCATTCTAACTCTGGTGCAATAGGTGGTGTGGGGGAGGGGTGATCTACTTGCACTTTGATTAGTGCAGTTTTCCCCCCTTATAGCATGGGAATCCCCACTCACTGACTATCTTTTATGATGAATCCAACGGGAGAGCCCCTTTACTTGTCCAATTTTGATTTCTGTCTTCTTGAGATGCTTTGTAATGATCATTTGGAAGGTGATTCAGAAGGCTTTTGCTACTGCACTACCTGCTTGGCTCCACCTCTCTCCATTCAACTTACTAAATGATTTTATAACTACACTAGTCATTGGGCATGCAGTCCAGTGTACTTTGCATTGTGAGCACCTTGAAAGCAGGGACTGCCTTTTGCTTTTCTATAGTCAAATCCCTAAATTTAATTCCTTACAATAGGCACATAGCAGGTATTTGATAAATGCTTATTGACTGACATCTTTTATCAAGAAGACATGAAAATGGAAGAAGAAAGAGAAATTTTATGCTCATATTATTCAAAAATCTGGAAGATATAGAAAGTAGCATTTGTTCCATGAAATAGAATAAGGTGAGAGAAAATTAATTATGATAATAGGAAGCAGCAGCCATGAAAAGGAACAATGACAAAATTCTTGGCTTCAGCTGCCATAAACAAATGGAGGAATTGAGGTTAATAATTAATTCAAAGTAGAAAGATATGTATTTTAAATGTAAATTTTATTGATACCCTGTGTTTATGTAACTTTATTTCCAAATAAACCCCTATTTCCAGAGAGCTATTCCTTAAACATTTTAAGAAAGAGAGAAAATTGTTTAAAATTAATTAGTATATCAATCTAGTCCAATATTATGTACAC
This sequence comes from Gracilinanus agilis, assembly GCF_016433145.1. Taxonomy (NCBI): domain Eukaryota; kingdom Metazoa; phylum Chordata; class Mammalia; order Didelphimorphia; family Didelphidae; genus Gracilinanus; species Gracilinanus agilis. The sequence goes on from NC_058133.1 coordinate 452,385,829, forward strand.
TATTACACATTAAAAGCCCTCCACCTCTGCAATGAAGAAAATAAAGTGAATTTTCTTATCTCTTTTTGGGGACCAAGCTTGATCATTAAAATTCACCAGGAATCAGTTTCATTTTTTTAAGTAGTTCAAACTTGATATGTTAAGGCACATAATTTTTATCACATCAGTGAAATATGAAGATATGTGATTTTTGAGTTGAATATGTCAAGAGAAGGCAGTAATTTATTCAAAGGGAGAGATTATATAAAAGGACAGGTTGCATAATCATATAATTTAGAACTCATCCATGAGAGGCAATCTAGAAGTAGTAGAGGGGAAGAGGAATAGAAAATATTAAGGTAAAAATTGAGGAAGAGAAGTAATATTGTTGTGAGGTTTATGGTAAGACCATCCAACTAGAATTATTGAATTTCAGAATCTCTGAATTGTATATGGAATCTTACAAGACATTGTATATATCATGTTCACCTGAAATGAGCAATTTTGAAATATACCTAACATGAGAATGAAGAGTAAAAACTATTACCTTCTGAGATTAATATAATCCTTTTTTAGTTCTTATTATTTGAATTTATTTTTTCTGTTAATTCAAGTTTGAATTTTCCTCTTTGAAGCTGCTGTCCAGTGTTACTAGTTTCGTCTTTTTGGGGCCGAGCAAAGCAATTTTAATCTCTCTTTCCATATCAATTTCTTGATACATATTTAAAGAAAGCTTCAGTTTTATATAGCCCATAAATCTTTTTTTTTCTTTAAGTAAAAAATCTTCAGAACCTCAAATGGCAATGATTTTGAATCTTTTTACTATCCTAATAGAGAACTTCAAGATAATTACTGGTTAATTATCGCTTTTACTGTGAAATCAGGACCCAGCTCATATTTCAAGTTTGGCCTTTCCCAGGAAAGGACAGAACACCCTAGCTCAGGAACACTATACTGCTGTTACCATAACTTAAAAAAATCACAATTTTGATATATATTGAGATTTTGGTTCATTCACATCTCTTTTTTCCACCAACGAACTGGTGTTTGGCCAGACTTTTTGTGTTACACTTGTAAAGTTGAGTTTTTTAAACCAGGTAACATTTTACATTTATCTCTATTAAATTTAATTGTATTAAATACAGCTTATTCTTTTTTCCTGCTGTGATCTTTTTGGTTTCTGAATCTCATCCAAGATGTTAGTTATCCCTCTTAGCTGTATTTCATCTGAAACTTTGATAAGCTTGCCAACTATACCTTTATCTAAGGCACTGATAAAAATGTTAAACAGTATGGGGTCAAGCATGGATTCCCAAAGCACTCCTCTAGAATCTCCTTCCAAAATAACATAAAAGAATTGAATAACCCTCTGGGTCAGGTCATTCAACCACTTTTGAATCAATCTAACTGTATTGTCTATTCATATCTCTACAGCTTTTTCACAAGAATAGTATGAGGATTTATCAAAGGCTTTGCTAAAATCTTAGTGAATTATATCTATAGAATTTCCCTGTCATACCCTTCTAGGAAACATAGATCTAGTCCTGATAACTAATACATTGGATGAGACTATTAGGCTCTAGAAATATCAAGAGATGAGAGGCCCTGCGTTCAGCTGTGACCTCAAACACTTTCTAGTTTTTTGACCTGTCCAAATCACTTAATCCCAATTGCTTCATCCTTATTGCTCTTCTGCTTTGGAACTGACACTGAATTTGGTTCTAAGGTAGAAGGTAAGGGTTTTGTTTGAAATAAAAATTTAAAACATATTTTCCCATAAAACATATTTTCAACTAGACACTATATTCCTGAGAGTAGTGACAATAGTAACTTCATGATAATGAAATGTCAAGGAATTGTCTGTCATTAGTTATAAATGTGTTTATATCTTTTTTTCAGAATGTAAATGAGAATCTAGAATATATTTAGAGCTATTAGATGTGTTCTAGTCCAACTTGCTTATCTAAACAATGAAATCACTAGTTATCTAGCAAGATTAAATGCTTTACTAACAGGCAGATAGAAGGAACAATAGATAGCATTTCTGCCCTAGAGTCAGGTAGACTTACCTTCCTGACTTCAAATCTGCCCTCAGACACCTTTTATCTATTCCACCCTGTTTGCTTCAGTTTTTCTCATTTCTAGAATGAGATGGAGAAGGAATGGCAAACCACTCCAGTATCTTTTTTTAAGAAATTCTGAAATTGGGTCATAAAGAGCCAGAAATGACTAAAAAGCAATTGAACAACAAGAAATAGAAGTAGTGACAGGGCCAGGATTTATACCCAAGTTTTGGGTTCCAATAGAATGGTCTTGGCATATCATATATATATGTGTGTGTGTGTGTGTGTGTGTGTGTGTGTGTGTGTGTGTGTATACTTACATGTATATGTATGTATACATACAGAGAGAATATATCTATGTCTCCTATGTAAAATAGATATTTGTATACACATGCATACAAATACATCTTAATACACAAGAACAAAGAGCATATTGCAATATACTAGATAATATTTTCAGTCAAGATTCAAAAAGATTTTAATAGATGAAGGCAATAAACTCTCTAATAAGAGGGAATTTAATAGCTATTATTAATGTAAAGTTTTACACGTTCTTTCTGGATCAGACTTGGATCAGGTCAGTCCAGTGATTTAGGAATGGAATTAGAAGTCAATAAAACACTATAAGCAATAAAAATAACTTTAACTCCAATAAAATAGGATATGTTTTACACTAAAAATACGTGCAATTCTATGTTGACTTTCCATTTACCAGAGCAGCAATTTTAAGTCAGAAAGCTATCCTATGGGGTGGTAGGAATTTTTCCAAACCTCTAGAGTGCCAAACTCATTGAACACTGGGATTTTTCTAACCCTAATTACTCTGGATCAATCAGACCCCAAGAATGTCCATTTAAAGTGAAAGAAACCCAGCTGATGTAAAATAATTGTTTCTAATAGACTAGGTTCAATAAATTCACCCTCACAAGAACATGATAGAGAAAGTATAATTAGTAAGTCAAGTGTGTGAGATGGCAACCAAGAAAGCTAATATGTAGGTGTTTTACCTGAACAGAGAGGCATTAAGAGGAAAAGGAAAGTTGTAGTTCCACTATTCTCTGTTCTGGTCAGATTATGTATGGCCATTAGCTTCAATTCTTATTGACATTTTTCAGAAAGCTTCTCAACAAATTAGAGAATGTCCAGCCGATGGTAAGAAGCTTGTGAAAGGCTTTGAGATCATGCCATTAATTAGCTGAAGGAATTGGTAGCCATGAGAAGAAAAGACATAGTGAATACCTAATAGTTATCTCCAGCCATTTCAAGGGCTACCATATAAATGAAAAACAGACTGTTTTACTTCAAAATCTGGACAGAATGAAAAACAATGGGTGGAAGTTGCCATGAGGAAAAATTAAACTTGGCATCAGGAAAAATCTTCCTAAGAACTAAGATTTACTGAAAGTTGAATGGAATTGCCTGAGAAGACAGTGATTTTTTCCTTCCTAGATATCTTCAAGTAGGACTTGAATAACTACTTTCATGGTATGATGTAGAAGATACTGATTTTATGAATGGGGTTGGACAAGGTGGTTTCAGAGATCCCATTTGGCTCTGAGATCCTGTGTCAGCCAAAGTGTTGTCTTGTTTCTGTTCCCCTAGACTGCTTCACCTTTCTGTACTATTTCCCTACTACTCTCAATGACCTTGAATTTATTCTCATGACCCTTGCTTTATTTTTGCTTCCTCAGCTATGTTGCCTCCGTTAACTGCTCACGTGCTATGACCTCCCACCAGCTTTGTAGTCTCTGACTCTAATGAGCTCTCTGCAGATGAATTGTTTGTTCTGCCTTCCTCTCACCTGGTAAAGTTTCCCACCTGCTTACCCCTTACTAATTAACCTGATCCAAGTGCCTCTCTCTTCCTTTAAGTATGTGTTCTTTCTACTAGCTCACTGGAGACATGGTGGGACGGATATGGGTCACCAAAGGATAGAAATCACATGAAAACTAAATTTCAGTGTAGAGGACACTTCTAATTGTGACATATTTTCCTGCCACTTTCTTTGATTTTTATTCAGACCATAAAAAAAATCCCACAAAATAAACCTACTCTTCTTGGGCAAATGCAATTCTAGATAATGGTCACCTGGTGGTACTATTGCCCCTTTTATTGGAGGCTTGTTATTTAAAGGATTGTTGTTGTTGTTGTTCAGTCATATCTGACCATGTGTGACCACATTTCATGACCCCTTCTGAAGTTTTCTTGACTGAAAAGTAGAGTGGTTTGCCATTTCATTTGCTATCTCATTTTATAGATGATGAAACTGAGACAAACAGGGTCACACAAAGAGGAAGTGTTTGAAATAGGATTTGAACTTAAGTTTTTCTGTTTCCTGGTCTGGTGCTGTATCCACTGTTCCACTTAGTACCCCGTTTAGAGGACTACTTCAAAATGTCAAAAGTTCTATGATATTATCAGTAACAATGCAAGCTTCATTAAAGCAGATTGTAACCCCTCTACACTTTAGTAACTTATCTTCATGAGCTGAAGTGGTTCAAATAATTCACCTGTTAAATAACTTTCTGGTGAATGATCTTCTACCAACCCAAATTTTAAAGGATCTACCAGAGCTTTCATAGTATATTCTCTTTTAAAAACTAGAGTCATATCCATGTCTTTATGAGATTCTGAGCAACCATAGCTTTACTATTTCTGCAATTATCAATAGATGAATCAGTGGTCTTCTGAGTATTAAGTTGGAATGAACCTTATTTTTTTAACCAAGTAGCTGCCTTCTTAACCAAATATTCTGAGAAATTCTAATAAATATCACCATCTAGAGTTTTTTATTTGTTTTGTTGAAGGAAAAGGGGAGTCACAAAACCAAAAAAAATGGCTCTTGGGTCTATGTATATCTTTTTTTCTTTTGCAGGGATGATTTCAGAGTGGTAGAAGAGTCAGATGATTTTTAACCATCAATAAATTTTACATTCACTGTTGGCAATTAACTTAGTTGTTTAATGAGAAGCAAAGAAATATTTGCTAAAGTAGTAAATTTATAACAATATTGATATTTTTCTTATGTATGAGATCAAAAGGAAGAAGATTATAACTAAATGGAAGGATGATATCAAAGTACTCATTGGAAAGGAAAATAAATAAAGTGGCAAAATGGGTTTCATTGTATGTCCAGAGGCAACAAGAAGCATTACATCATGGTATTTTTGGTCTTCACATATTGCAGTACTAAGGTTAAGCATTTGAAAAAAAGAACACCAACAAAATAGTTGCAGCTTAGGCACCAACATCACCTGTTAAGGATGAAGTGGCAGAGGAACTCTCTGAGGAATTTGATAGGACAATTCAAATACAATATCAGTTTTTAAGCCCATTAACCATCATGTAATCTCAATAGTCACTTATATTCATTGAATTCCCATACCATTGCTGGGATTGTACCCCCAAAGAGATCATAGATAAACAGACTTGCACAAAAATATTTATAGCTGCGTTCTTTGTGGTGGCAAAAAAACTGAAAAATGAGGGTATGTCCTTCAATTGGGGAATGGCTGAACAAATTGTGGTATGTGTTGATGATGGAATACTATTGTGCTCAAAGGAATAATAAACTGGAGGAATTCCATGCGAACTGTAAAGCCCTCCAGGAATTGATGCAGAGTGAAAGGAACAGAGGCAGAAGAACATTGTACACAGAGACTGATATACTGTGGTAAAATCAAATGTAATGAACATCTGTACTAGCAGCAATGCAATGACCCAAGACAATTCTGAGGTATTTATAGAAAAGAACACTACTCACAATCAGAGGAAGAATGGCAGGAGTGGAAACACAGAAGAAAAACAACTGCTTGAACACTTGGGTTGATGAGGACATGATTGGGAATATAGACCCCAAAAGACCACACCAATGTAACCATCAATAATATGTAAATAAGTCTTGACTGACCACACATGTTAAAACCAGTGGAAAGGCGAGTTAGCTACGGCCGGGGAGGGGAGGGAAGGGGTGTTTGAGGGGGTGAAGGGTAAAGTAAAAACATGATTATGTAAAAAAATATGTAACCATGGAAATTTTTTTCTAAAAATAAAAAAAAATTATAAAAATTAAAAAAATATTCATTGAATTCAGTCAAAATTTACACTAGTTTTCCTATCAGGCTACTATCTGACATATTCATCTTTTGCTATAAATAACATAAAGCTAAAGGAAAATACTAGCCTTTTATTTGTCAGTCGAGATGGATATTATTTATCACTAAACCATAGTGATTAGACACATCTGCAGTTATTCAGGTCAAAATATTTAACTTGATAAAGAGGTCCATCAGGAAACACTCATTTCTTCATAGAAACAAATAAAATAGCAAATAACATTTGCCTCCAAACATTTAATTGACACAACTAAGGTAAGACAACTATTCATTTGAACTAGAAAAATCTCTATTTTTTACATGTAGATAATTTTTTTAATAATCATTTTCTAATTTTTTTTCAATTTGTGTTGTCTTTTTACCTTCTTTCCTTCCTTTCCCTTCCCTGAGGTTATATAGTAATACATATTTCCATGTTTGTCATGTTGTGAAAGAAGATACATTTCACTTATACAAAAAAAAAACCTCATGAACAAAGTAAAGTGAAAATCATATGCTTAAATCTACAACAGATTTCATCCATTCCTTTTTCATCATAAGTCCCTTGCAGTGGTCTTGAAACCACACATAGCTGATAATAATTAAGTCATTCACAGCTGGACATCATACATTATTGCTATATCTGTGTATAACATTTTCCTGGTTCTGATCACTTCATATAAACCTTTCCAGTTTTTTTCATGCTCATTTTGTTTGTCATTTCATATGACATAATACTATTCCATCACAATTATATTTTACAACTTGTTCAGCTACTCACCAAAGGAATCTCAACTTAATTTATTTGATATACTCCAACCAGAATGGTAGCTCACAATTTCATAATCAGGAGGATCTTGCATTCCAACATTATTGTACCTTTAAGATATAGAGTTGGACATGAGTGATACATATAAGTTGCTCATTTAAAATAAGTATAGCTTGTCACTTGACAACTTGTTTTGACAATTACCTGGATTTATGCATTTAGCTTCTTGGTGGTCTACAATATTCTTTAATGCTGATATCCCCTCTTCATCTATATATTTTTTCCTTTTCTATAGTAGCTTAATCTGGTCCATTCAATTTGTTATTCGGTTTTTATATACCTCTTTTCTTGGACCTCTTTTTTGATTCTCTTCTTACTTCACTCCCTATTCTTTCTGACTTTCTACTTATTGTACTCAATATACAAGCCTATTAAATCTCATCTTGATCATTTCTACTGGCTATTAACACATGCTCACATCTTCTGCTTGTGTTGGAATGGTTCCAATTTTTACTGAACTTCTTATATCAATGGGAATCCTCTACTTGAATTAGGTCAACATATCATAAAGTTAGATGCAAAACTAATGTGGTACTCCAATTTTTGGTGTAAGATAAAAATATTAGAATTAAACTCCACATTCTTTGGTATGCTGACACTATGTGAGATCCTAGAATTTAGTTCTAAATTTCTCTCTATCTGGGTCACTGAACATCAGTGAGATGGAAACTATAATATTTACATAGGCTAATTTGCCATTGTTTTCCTTTAGGGTGGATAGTCCTATGTTAGGCATCTAGAAACAGTAGCTTCTTCATTTGCATAGAATTACAATTATAATTATTTTAGAGAAAACTCCAATGACTGTTTGTTTTTGATATTTTCAGTATGCTTTAATTTTCATTCCATGGATGTTTGTAAAATGCCTTAAAAATAAAACTCTGCATTGTACTCTCTAGGAGAAAAAAAGGTTAATTGTTTAAAGCACTCTAAAATGTACAAAATACTTTATTAATATTATCTCAGTTTCCTCAAAGCCAGAGATCATTTCCATAAGTGTATGCTATTATAAGTTGTCCTTCAAGAAAAGTAGATGGTTTAGTTGAGGGATCACTGAATTAGCAACAAGGAGATATGGTGACCTTGAGAGCATTTACAGATGAAACTATATATATATATATATATATATGTATATGTTATGTAATTATATTCATATTTCTCCATTTAATCATGATGACCTCCCAAACCCTCTCTGATCATGACTTTAAAGTTTGGTGTTCTAATCTTGTCTCAGTTGTATGTCCTTGGGTAAGTCACTTTATTTCTCTAATTGTCAGTCTTATAAAATTAATAGGGATAATATTGGCTTAATCAATTTTAAAGCTCTGTTCTAGTTCTATGATTCCACAAAAAAGATTTACTTTTTAAAATACTTATTTTTATTATAATAAATACTTATTATTATTATAACTTATTTATATTTTTATCAGATTCACGAAGAATTAGTATGAGGCCAATACTTTTTAAACAAATAATGGATAATAATTTACAGAATGTCTAATTAGAATAGAATAATAATGATAATATGTTGGTTTTTGGGGTTTTGCACATGGATGATCTTGTAAGAAGAAAGATAGAATTGTTCATGATCATATTATGAGACTATCAGACCCCCAGGAAAATAAAATCAGACAACCTTGTTGTCATCACATAATGGAAGAAAAGTAATCAATTAACTCACTCATTTTTCAACTGGTTGTTTTGATACTGTGCAGATAAAACATATGTTAAGATGCTTTTCTAATTACATCAGATCACAAACCTGGAACAAAGGCAAATAATGGGAACTTCAAATATTTTAACATCTGCTACAAAACTCATCCCAAAGCAAAGCACCTACTACATTTTTCTTTACTAATGATTTAATCTTCCAATGACAGATGAAGCAATGTGGTACCACTTCTACCCTGTCCTGAATTATGACCAAAAAAGAAAAACTGGCTGGTGATATAAAAGAAACTAGAACTTTTGATGAAAGTAATCATGCCAGCAAAAGATTTCTAATATTCCTGGAAGGAAATTGTGGGCATAGTTAGGCATGCATCTAACATTTTGAAGTGAATTTTTAAGACTGACTAGGTTGGGACTACATATACCAACAGTGATCACATCATATTAGACATTTACTAATACAATAATGCATTCTTTAAAAAGTTATTATCAGTTGCTGTGGCCAAATATATCTTGTGAATAGTTCCTTTACACAGGTAGGCTAATGCACAGGTGGTAAGTTTAGACTATAACATCAGGACTATATACTGAAATATGTTGAACCAGCCAGAGATCAAACTTTTACAGGGTATATAGCCCTTCAGTTTCCATCCTCATCCTCATCCTCATCCTCATGCTCATCATCATTTGAATAAATGATGAATTATTTGGTTTAAGACTTTAGTGAAGATATTCGGCATTAAAAAAGAAAATTTCAAAGGCTTCAGAGAAAAATATATATATATATATATAGTTATTTTATCATAGTAAGAATCTCTAAAAGGGAAAAATGACTCAAGGAAACTAAGATGTTCTAAAATGTATAATTCTGATAGTTATCTAAAGAAAACTGTGTGACTATATAGGGAATTGATTTTATTTATTATAAGACCTATTTTAGAATATATTCATAGAATATGGAAGAAGGAAAATGTCAATAAAAATGAATCACTGGGGGGCAGCTGGGTAGCTCAGTGGATTGAGAGTCAGGCCTAGAGATGGGAGATCCTAGGTTCAAATCTGGCCTCAGACACTTCCCAGCTGTGTGACCCTGGGCAAGTCACTTGACCCTCATTGCCTATCCTTACCACTCTTCTGCCTTGGAGCCAATACACAGTATTGACTCCATGATTGAAGGTAAGGGTTTAAAAAAATAAAAAAAAATGAATCACTAACCTAAAAAGAAGTGAAAGAATTCCAAATGCTCTGAGGCTTATGCAAATATATATTTTGGTAAATCTATGTTTTTGTACATACTCATAGAGAACATATCCAAGTTTTAGAGAATTTCCAATGTTACTTTCATTCATTTATTTAGTATAACTGATGAGCACATAGGAGTTCTATTTGCTATCTCTTATTATTGCTACCTCACTGATCATTAAGCTCTTTCTTGTCCACAAGTCATTATTGGCTCTCTACTCCTGCAAATTCACATTCACAATATGGTTTTTTTTTATTATCTTTTGGGTCATTTGTGATTTCAATTCTCAGGAAATTGTGGTGTTCCATGACTATGTGACATCTTAGGCAAAGCACTGATGTTCAGAAGAAAGAATTCTTTGCTACAGATTCAACTTAGGATAACTGAGAACTATTTGTAGTACACGTGATCTAGGTTCATTTGCTTCTATTCATCTAATGCAATGCTTTCAATCTCCGTTCACAATACCTATAATCCAAGACATATGCACTGATGGACTAACTCTAGGGGTTGCTCCTTCAAGTCCATGGCATAAACTGAGAAATAAATATTATATATTTTTCTTGTGTAGATAACTTAGATTATCTTTATTTAAAAAATTTTTGGGTGATCATGCTCAATCTGAATATCCTTATACTGTTCCTGAACTTAATATAGGGAGTTTGATGGTTGGTTTTATACTTTGATGGTTGAAATTTATACTAACAAATTAGATTGGCTTATCATTTTAACATTTGCAGTGTTTTATGTAAATGAATACATTTGAATCAATAAAAGATCCTGAAAATTGCAAGTACCACAGGTAATTTTAACCCACTTTTGCAAAAGGTAGAAATTGAGGATTTAAAGTTGAAGTAACTTGTCTATGCAGTTAATGCTGCCCTGATAACAAAATCTAGATCACTGTCTTCCTGATTATTTCTAATTCAAAGTCAGTGCATTCTGTAAAAGGATATAATGAAATCAACAGTTGTATTAATTGGAGAAAACTTAAATGACTCTGGAAATCAGTGATGCTGATGACTTTGTGCAGTTATGCATCACTTAAAACCAATTCACCTGTAAGTAAAGATTAATTATTATGTGATGCCATTGGACTTCTTCAAAAATTAGAAGGATGAGCAGCAAACACAATTTCAATGCATTCTGCAAATACTGCTTCTATTCTTTCCCCAAAACATCCCTCAGTTCAATCAAATCTAATCCAGTTCAATCCAATCCAGTCTAGTCCAGTCTAGATACAACACAATTCAGTTCAGTTCAGTTCTCATTTCAATTAAGAAACATTTAATAAATTCCTAACAAGCAGACATGGGTTAAATACTGATGGCATATAACATTATAAAATGATATTTTCCTTAGCATTTTACAGCCAAATATAAAGAAGCCTTGTGTTTGAGAAATTTGAGAATTTATTTGTGGTCATATGATTTTATCAGTTTGGGAACTTCTAATGTGGAGATTCTTTACACTGATATAGATAACCAATTTATCTACAATTTATGAACACTGAGTTTTCTGGTGACACAAAGAGAGTAGTTGAATCATTTGCTCAAGGCCACAAAACTGCCAAACATTGATAGAAAAGATTTGAAAACAAGTGTCCCTGACTCTAAGAATAGGAAGCTCTATTTTATGTGCCACACTTCTTATTGAGAATGATTAAAATAATTCTTCTGTCAATTCTCTAATTATTTGGTTTTTTAACTTTTTTTCAATTTCTTCCAGGGGTTCTTTTGTAGTCTGACATCCTTTCACATTTTCCTTTGAGGATTCACATTTTTCTTTTCTGGAATCGTAGTTCTCTTCTGACTTTATATTTTTAGCTTCTCTTTCACTAATGTTACTTTCTAAAGTCAGTTTTTGTTTGTTTGTCTTTTTGCTCATTTTTATGGTTATTTTCGCTTTTACCTTATCTAACAGTTGAGGTACTTTTCTGTTCCTGGGGTAGAGGGGGATCTACTCCAAGTTTGCAGAGTATTCTTTTCTGGTATTTGGGATCGGTCCAGCTGTCTTTGTTTCCTAGAGTTTTGTCTGTTGAAGCAGTGTCCCTTCTAGCTTTCTCTGGGAAAGCTTGCAGCTCTTTTGTCCAGCTAGATTCAACACCTGGTATTTGCAGTTCCCCTCTTGTTTCATGGATTGGACTGGTTCCCACTCTGCTTCTTCCCTGCCCCTGCCAAGTGGCTTGAATTGTTCAGATGACCTGCTCTAGGCTCTACTGTCTCAGGCACTTTGCTGCCATGTGGGATTGCATAGGTTCCTGCAGGTTGCTGGTCCCATGCTTTGCTGTCTTGCTGCCTTGGGTGCACTCTGCTGCCAAGTGGGATTGTGTAAGTTCCTGTCTCTGACTTCACTGCCCCTGTCAAGTGCCTTTGGCTGGGCTGATCCCCTTCCATATCCTTTCTACTACTTTCTATACCTGTGTCGATGGGTTTGGGTTGGACTTGTTCCACTTCTTCAGCTACATTGCCTCTGAGAGTCACAGTGCATTGGGCTGGTCCAAGTTTTGCTAGTCCCTACCATATGTTGCATTGTCTGGACTATCCTCCATTTCTAAACCAGTGAGATGTTTTCCTACGGATTTATTTTGTTTTGAGGTCATTTATTTGTGTGTGTGTGTGTGTGTGTGTGTGTAGGACCAAGGGAGCAGAGTGTCTTTTACTCTGCCATCTTAGCTCCTAAAATGCAAGTATAAAATAATTTATATTGAAAATCATTCCTATCTTGTGTTACTTAATGGTCATAGAACATATTTAAAAACTGCTGGGAAAATTGGAAAACAGTATGGGAAAAATTAGGTTTAGCTCAGCATCTTATACCTTATATACCAAGATAAATTCAAAATGGATAAATGACTTAAATATAAAGAGCGAAGTCATAAATAAATTAAGAGAATGTAGAATAGTATATCTGTCAGATTTATGGGAAAGGAAGTAATTTAAGACCAAGCAAGAGATAGACGACATTGCAAAATATAAAATGAATGACTTTAACTATATCAAATTTAAAAGGTTTTGTACAAACAAAACCAATGCAACCAAAATTAGAAGGAAAGCAACAAACTGGGAGGACATTTTTATAATAAAATTCTCTGACAAAGGTTTGATTTTCCACTAAGTCAAATTTACAAAAAATCAAGCCATTGCTTTATCGGCAAATGATCAAGGGTCATGAATAGGCAGTTTTCACATGATGAAATCAAAACTATCAATAATCACATGAAAAAGTGTTCTAAATACCTCCTGATTAGAGAAGTGCAAATTAAAGCAACTCTAAGGTACTATCTTATACCTATCAGACTGGCCAATATGGCAGCAAAGGAAAGTGATAAATGTTGGAGGGGATATGGCAAAATTGGGACACTAATACACTGCTGTTAGAGTTGTGAATTGGTCCAACCATTCTGGAGGGCAATTTGGAATTATGCACAAAGGGCTTTAAAAGAATGCCTACCCTTTGATACAGTCATAGCACTGTTGGGTTTGTACCCCCAAAGAAATAATAAGGGAAAAAGACTAGTACAAAATTGTTTATAGCTGTGCTCTTTGTGGCAAAAGTTGGAAAGTGAGGGGGTGTCCATCAATTTGGGAATGGCTGAATAAATTGTGGTATCTGATGGTGATGGAATATTATTTTTTCTGAAAGGAATAATGAGATGGAGGAATTCCATGTGTAATGATCTCCAGGAATTAATGCAGAGCAAAAGGAGCAGAACCAAGAGAACATTGTACCCAGACTGATACATTATGGCACAATCTAATGTAATAGACTTTTCTACTAGCAGCAATGCAATGACCCAGGACAATCCAGAGGAACTTATAAGAAAGAACACTATCTACATCCAGAGAAAGAGCTGTGGGAACAGAAACACAGAAGAAAAACATATGTTCGATCATGCAGTTCAATAGGGATATGATTAGGGTTTTGGCGTTAAAAGATTGTGAGAAGCCAATAAGAGAACAGATAAAAATCTGAGACCCCTCTTTTGATACCTCTTATGATCCATATCTTTTCTTATTGGAAAAACATTATAGACTTATTGAAAAGCTTTGAGTCCTTAGCAGACCAGCATCTTCTGAGTTAATGATTCCTCTCCTTGATAATTAAGAAGCCTGAACCCTAACAAACATTACTTAAATAAGACTGCATACTTAGATAAAAACTGGAGCCTTTAGTCTGGACTTTATTTGACCAGGTGCAAACCTTAATCCAGGACTCAATTAGTGAGCATCTCCATAAATATTTCTGCTCCCAGAATTATCCCCTACTAATTGATGGTTGGAATTTGGCCATTGTCTTTATACCTTTACTCTTTAGACTTTAATGGGTTATGTATGATTTGTTACCCCTTCACAACTGTGACTCTTTCTTTGTGTTCTTTGTTTGAAATCAGTATATAATAAACTCCAAAGCCCGCAGAGTTCAGAACAACATGGGCTAACCACTAGTCTAGTTGTTCTCATTTTCTTTCTCCTGCCTTAACAATCCTATGCCACCATACACCACTCAGGACTCCAAAACCATATAGAGGCTGTCCCCCTATAAAAGATCACTCTACTGCAAATATGAATAACATGGAAATAGGTTTTGAATGATGATACATATATAACCCAGTGGAATTGCTTGTCAGCTTCAGGACAGGGGAGGGTAGGGGGGGAATCATAAATCATGGAATCATGGAAAAATATTCTATAGAAAAAAAGAAAAGAAAAAAAGAACATATTTAGATTTTTTTGTGTAATGAGATGGTGGAGATACAGATTGAGTAATACATTTTCAGAATATTTTAGTGAATTTAAATTTATCACATTATTCATTTATAAGTGTAAAACTGATAAAATGGGAAGTGTCAGTTGTGAAAATTTTTTTTAAATTTAAAAAGGTAATTTCCTTGAAAACCATGTCAAATATTGAAATACAAAGATTTGAAAGAACAATCCTTCTTTGTTTAAATATATTCATAGGACAAGAGGGCATTCATAGGAATGCATTGAAAGCAGTTCACATCAAAATTAATTAATTTGGCTATAGAATTAAGTCATGCTAAGAAAGACTTTCTAACTTTGTAGTCATTTTAACTGATGTCAATTGTTTAAAGGGCTTCAAACTAGAAGGCCATGAAAAAAATGAACTATATAAATGAAAATTACTTCAAAATATGAAAGACTTCCATAATAAACATCTGCTAGAACTACAAATATGCCTGTTTGGAATATAATATTGGTAAAGATATACATTCTACTGCTTTCCATTAAAAAATAAAAAATAAAAACAACAACAACAGCAACAAAAAGGATGAAGTACAATTTTTGGCAGATTTGTAATTCAAATGAGATTTTAGGTAAAACACTTTGCAAACTCTGAAACATTATACAAATAATTTCTATTGTAGCTTCTGTTACTATCATCATCATCACCATTATAACTATTATCCTTTCATCTTGAAATGGTGCAAGAACAATTCAATATCTAATTATAATTTTATATTTAATGCACTGTAGACTAGTATTCTGCTAGTTAAATTGGCTGCTGTTGTATGTCAGTTTATCTTCTTCATCTGAAAGCATTTTGGGAAAAACTTTATTATGGGACAGGATAGTAAGAATGCTGTATCTTGTCCCTATATGTGTGAATTTATTCTACTAGGATTTTACAATTTGAAAGGTTTTCATATAATATATTTTGGAGATAATAAGCATTCAATATGAAGACATATATTTCAATATTTTGTCTCAAATTTTAATAGATTAGTAAAATGTTTGGGTAGTATAAGTAACAGTTGGTTTGTTGTGATAGTATGTTTTAAATAATTCTTCTAATTACTATAATAGTGGATACTAATAGTGAATAGAGTTCACTATAGAGAATTACACATAATATTTCTCCACGTAGGAATACAAATATTAAATCTTATTGAAGCCCTTAAACAGGCACATTTAAAAAATAAGAGTTTTCTTTACTTTCCCTTCTGTTTCTTATTTACCTTTTCATGTTTCTCTTGATTTTTGTGGTTGGATATTGAACTTTTCATTTAGTCCTGGTCTTTTCTTTAGCCTCTTGGGGTCTTAAGTATTGGTGCTCTCAGGAACAGGCCCTGGTGATGCCAGGTAGCTGCCAATGACTTAATGGGTGCCCCAAAATTGATTGCTCTAACTACTGGCTTTGGCACTGTAGGTGGTGTGGGGGGGAGGGGGTTGCTCAGCTCGCATTTTTGTGAGTTCTGTTTCACCCCTTTATAGCATGGAAATGCCCTGATTCCACATACCTTCAATGCTGCACCCTGTTGTGGGGACCCTTCATTCGTCTGTATTTGTTTTTATGTCTTCTTGAGGAGTCCTATATGTGTGGATTAGGAGAGGTCAAGCAGCTGCTTTTTACTCTGCTGCCATCTTAGCCTGGAAAAAAAATTATTCTAGTCATTATTTTAAAAGCATACTTATACATAACCAAAACTCCAAAATAAAGCCATAAATACAATGTGAAAGATGATTCCAATGCCACTTTCCCTGGAAGTGGATAGCATTCCCTGTCATAAGTCTTTCAGGATTGTTCAAGATCACTGCATTGCTAAGAGTAACCAAATTTTCACAGATAATCATCGTACAATATTGTAATTATTGTGCACAATGTTCTCCCAGTTCTGTTTATTTTGTTCTGCATCAGTTCCTGCAGATCTTTCCAGCATTTTCTGAAATAATTTTGCTTATCATTTCTTATCATATAATTTTCCATCACCAACATGGACCACAATTTGTTCAGCCCTTCCCCAAATGATAGACATCCCATCGGTTTCCAAATTCTTTGCCAACACACAAAAAAGCTGCTACCAGTATTTTTGTATTTTTTTGAATTCCTATAAATTTGACTTAGTTCCCTATAAATTTGAGAAATTAGACCTTTATCATAATGAAAAATGCTATCCAAAACCAAAGAAGAAACTGTTGGGAGTCTGATTGCAAATCAAATCATGCCATTTTCTACATTGTTTTCTTCATGAGCTTTTTATTGTAATCTTATTGTATGTGCGATACTATAAAAAGTGTCTTCTTTCATGGCATAAGCAATATGGAAATATGTATTGAATGAAAACACTTGTATAACCCATATCAAACTATTTATTACCTCAGGGAGATAGACAGGGGAAGAGGGAAGAAAATCCTGGTTCTACTCACTTCACTTTAAATAATTCATAAAAGTCTTTCAAGGTTATTTGCGATCATCTTGTTTGTCATATTTTATGGCACATTATTACTCCATTATGATCATAAACCACAACTTGATGAGTCATTCCCCAACTGATGGACATCTCTTCAGTTTCCAGTTCTTTGCCACCACAATAGAGCTTTTATAAACTTTTTAGAACATATTGTTTCCTTTCCTTTTTCTTTGATCAATTTAGGAAATAAACATAATAATTGTATTAGTAGGTCAAAAGGTATACATAATTTTATAATTCTTTGAGTACAATTCTAGATTGCTTACCAAAATGGTTAGAACTGTTCACAATTTCCCCAACAATGTATGTGTCCCTATTTTTCTACATCCTTTACATTTGTCATTTTGCTCTTTTATCATTTTAGACAATCTGATAGGTATGAGATGATATCTTAGAGTTGTTTTGATTTGAATTTCTTGGCAATAATATTTTGGAATATTTATACATAAAATTATATGTAGTTTTGATTTCTTCATCCAAAAACTGTCTGTTCATATCTTTTCACCTTATCAGTTGTGGAATGGCTTATATTCATATATATTTGACAAAGTTCTTTACATATTTTAGATATAATACCTCTGAGACTTTATAAGAATTTTACCCAACTTATTGCTTTGCTTCTAATCTGGAACACAACAATTTTATTTGTATAATTTTTTAAAATTTAATATATTCAGAATTATCCATTTTACATTTCATGATGCTTTATCTCATTTGTCCATAAATTCTCCTCCCACCTATAAATATGATAGGTAATATATGTCCCTTGTTCTTCTACTTTGTTTACAACATCTCTCTTTATACCTATGTAATGTATTCATTTTGATCTTATCTTGGTGAATTGTATCATATATTGGTCTATATCTAGTTTTTGCCAAACTGCTTTCCTGTTTCCCAACATTTTTTTTAAAAATAATGACTTCTTATTCTCAAAACCTGGATTGCTAATTTTGTCAAACACAAGGTTACTATAATCTTTTATAACTGTTTATTATATGCCTATTCTGTTCCACTGATCTACTTTATTTCATATCTAGCATTGATAGTTTTGATAATTACTGCTTTAAAATATAGTTTGAGAACTGGTACTGCTAGACTTTTCAGTTATTTCCTTTCATACTCTTAACCTTTTGCTTTTCCAAATTAATTTTATTATTTTTCTAGTTGAATAAAATATTTTTGTAATTTACCTGAGATGGCATTGAATAAATAGATTAGCTAGGACTGTCATTCTAATTATATTTGCTCTGCTCATTTAAGAACAATGAATATTTCTCCAATTATTTAAATCTGACTTTATTAGTATAAAAAGTTTTGCAATTTTGTTCATATAGTTTCTGAATTTGTCTTGAAAGATATAGTCCTAGGTATTTTATTCTGCCTATGATTAATTAGATGAGCTATCTCTTACTATCTTTTCTTGCAGGACCTTTTTAATGATATATCGAAATGATGATGGTTTATGTGAAGAGAAAAAAATCAAGCTCAATCCAAGTTCTTAGCCTACATGAGGTCTTTCCTTATATACTTAGCTATCCATCCTTTCTCCCAAATTACTTGGCATATATTTTGGTGACCTAGTGAATAGAGTGCTGTATATAGAGTCAGGACAAGCTAAGTATTACAGATTCAGAAACTTCCTTAACTATATGACTTCAGGGCAAATTACTAAAATGGGGCTAATAATTGAGCCTACCTTCTAAATTTGTTAGGAAGATCAAGTGAAATAACATTGTAAAGTACTTAACACAGTGACTGGCATAAGGTAAGTACTATATAAATGCTAGCTATTATTATTAGAATTATTATTACTATTAGAATGTAGGTTCCATATAGCAGGAATATTTTAGTTTATGTCTTGTCTTTGTATTTGCAGCATGTATGTGCTGTCATTTACAATAAATACATAAAACTACAATAAAGGCAATTATAAGTTTTTGATGACTCATTCTTTTTTTTAATTTTTAATTTTGAATATTTTCTCATAGTTACATGTTTCATGTTCTTTCCCTCTCCCCCAAACCCTCCAACCCCCCCATAGCCAATGCACAATTCCACTGCGTTTCACATGTATCATTGATTAAGACCTAATTCCATATTATTTGTAGTTGGACTAGAGTTATCGTTTAGCGTCTACATCCTTAATAATATCCCCATCAGCCCATGTGTTCAATCAGTTGTTTTTCTTCTGTGTTTCTCCCCCCACAGTTCTTCCTCTGAATGTGGCTAGTTTTCTTTCTTAGAAGTCCTTCAGCCTTGCTCTGGATCCTTGCATTGCTGCTGGTAGAGAAGTCCATTATATTCGATTGTACCACAGTGTATCGGTCTCTGTGTACAATGTTCTCCTGGATCACAATTTCAGGGCTTCCCAAATGTTTATAGCCTTTAAGGGGGCTCAAGTGTGTCAACTGATAATTCTGACCTGCCTTAAAATAACTTGGGAAGCAACAGCAGAACCTCCCTCTACTGTACCCCTTAAAGGGAAGCTGCAACCAGGGGCTCCCTGTGCTGGGGCTAAGATATGGGTAAACAAAACAAAAACAAAAACAAAAAACTCACCCTAATGATGTTCCTAAGGCCGCTGAGATAATTGTAGAAGAATCCAATAACACAGTCATGATTTGTTGCTCAGGAGATGATAAATTATATACTATACCACTCACACAAATATTCCTTCGGGAATAACAGTTTTGTTTTATAGTTATCTGGTTGCTGCTTTTGGGAGTCATACGATCATGGACTCCTGGAAAACATCTAATTCAACATTCAGGTTCCAGATTCTCCTTCCTTTGGGACAGCAGTTTGCATGGATATTTTCCCGATTTAAATTTCACTGCCTTAGAATCAACAATGCAACTCCTTTGGTGGAATCGGGATGAGGATGGTATGAGGATCCCTTGTCTAAAAGGAACTGCACCTGTTTCTTTTAATGTGACATCTAAAATAGCTCTTAACTGTTGTAAATTAAATATGGTCTTAACTCCTGAACAGTGGGATTTAACTATTCTGTCTCCAAATTGTGAACTGACTTCTAACTGGACCTCAAGCATCACATTTAAATGACTGTGTCCCCTCCAACAACTACAGTGTGGTGCAAGGATTATAAAAATAGAACAGGGCTTTTATGGCTCCTATATTTTAATCCACGCAGATATGTGAGCAAGAAAATAGTTTGAGTCCCTCATTCTTGTAAGGCCATAGGCCAAAGACATCAGAAACAATTATTGCATTTTAATATTTCATTTCCATCTCTCAAAGAATGTAAGCGCCCCAAAAGGGGCCTGTATGAAACATTATTTGGTGGAGCAGGAGCAGGTTTGGGCATAGTTAATTTTGTAGACCTTGAGACCCTTTCCAGCAGACTGCGCAGTGCTGGACAGGATGTTTCTCAATCCTTGACAATAAATGCTCATTTATTTACCCAGAACGATCCTGCCCCATCAACGAACACTATACTACCAAAAAGACTTCTTAACCCTTTTAAATTCATCTATTATAGCTACTTTAGGTATTAGTACTGACATCCTTGGGGGGAAGGGAAATATATATATATATATATACATATATATATATATATATGTTAATACAAAAAGAAAATGCCCAACGATTATTAGTTACTGGGGATATATCTACTTGGAGATGGATTTTCCCCTCCTATTTAGAAGATGATCATTGGGTTGCTACGGAGTCTGATGTAAGATGCTCCCCTCAAGCTTATATTGGGAGTAAGACTGATTACAAAGTTTTCTCTTCCACCATTATGTGTAATTTTCATGTCTTCCCTTTTATTTTATATTCATATTTTGCATTACCCTGTATAATAGGTAACTATATTGATGTTAATAATCAGACCTGTTCCTTAACTGACTGTATTAATGCTGACAAAGGATTAATCTGTGGAATGATGGCTCAGCAGTGGGAGCCCTATTTGCTAAACCATTCCTCTAACCTTTGTGATTTAAAATTGTATCCCATGTCTAATTTCTCCATGTTTTATGAGGTACAGCTTCAGCATATTTACTTGGTTACTAGCAATCAAAGTGATCTTAATTCTGTAAACCTTACTGCTCCTTTCACCGGCTATCTGGAAAATGTTAATTTTTTGCTCTGGCAGGGTGATGTTTTTTTGTTTTTCCCCTGTCCATGAAGAACTGGTTAAGTTAGCTTGGTATCCAAAACCTTACCTCTTCCTTCTATATACCTATTTTTGCAACCTTTAATGGATATATTATGGACTTCTGAAAAAACCAAACAACTATTAGAATCAAACCAAAAGGCCCTGAACCAATATAAAATACAGACACATAGTTGCTGGACGACTATTGGACATTTCACATTTGGTAACTTCAGATACTCATCATCATTGGTATGACTTTCTGTTTAAATCAGTTTAAGCTCAAAAATATTTTTCGGCTTTTTTATACCCTATTTTGTTATTTGCTATGATACTTGTTTTATTGTTCATTTGTAATGTATATATGTTCATGAAAATTTGCCATATGTATACCAAATTAACCCCCCAAATTGGTACGGCCTATGCACTGTCTAATCTTAAGGCTGAATGAAAGATTCATATATGGATTTGGAAAGCTTATACAGGCATAGCCCTAACTCTGGACCTAGATATGACCACGTGGTATTGGTTCAAGGACGAGTGTGAAGGAGGATATCTCGGGGACGCTGGCCAGGCCCCAGGTAGATGTCTAACCATTTGTATGCCAGCAGTTTCTGGGAACTCGTCACTCCCAAAAAACTGTAAACTCCCATGGATCTTTCAGTGAGGATTGGCCCCTTCTCTTGGGAAGATTCTCGGACCCAAAATTGTTTAGTCCAATATCTTTGGCTTTAATCCCATACGTCCCATTCCTTGCCAAGATTAGCCAGGTTATGCAAGCATACTGGCCAAAAGCCACTTTTGTCTATGTCCCCCATAAAGTTCGTTATGAAGCCGTCAGCCCTCTGGAGTCTCATCTGAGGAGAGGATGCTCTGCCCGGGACCGTACTGGGACCCCTAGCCTTGTGAACCCAGGAGTTGGTGTCTCCCCAATTTGGTGATGTATTCTTGGCTTATATACGCTCTTAATTGCTTTCGCTTTTGCACTTCTGAGTTGTGTATTTTATTGCTGTTGTAAATCAAATATTTCACTGCCTATTTTATAATTAATAAATAATTCTTACTGAAAACTGTGGTGCCAGAGAGTCCTTGCGTAGAAGCGAATCCGAACATGGTCTCTTAACGAGAAAAATTCCCTTAACAAGACACCTACATACATGTGTGCTATATGAATACACACCACACATATACATACATTATAATATATATATATTTAGAAAGAGAGAGAATTATCCATAACAATCATTTTTAAAAAGAAAAGCAAAATGCAATAAGGAAATAGAAAACTTTAGGAGAGGCTACTCGTCATCCCACTTTAAAATGACCAAATGTCCCTTTTGTCTTTCCCTTGTCAACTTTACACCCTGGCAAATAATCTAAGCATATGCGATTTGCAGCAGAAATATCCTGACTGCACCTTAAGACTTCAATTCTAATTCTCTGGAAAGCTATAAACACTGTGAAAACTGGGGACTTATCAGGGAAGTGAGTGCCCTGCCACATTGTGACCTTTCCTTTTTCTCTTCTTATTCTTTTTTTTTTTTTGATAGAGGACAGGCATGTGCATCTTTCCAATCTGTTTGACAAGTCTCACATTTTAAACAGTGTTCGATACATTAGTGATAAAGGGAAACTTGCAATCCAAATGTCTAACACTTGAATTCTGATTTTCTTTCCATTACCTTTGTTTGTTATTGTTCTCTGTGGTTATGAAGAGGTCTTTATTCTTTAAAAAAAAGTCTTATTTTCTAGTGCTAACGTTATTCTTCTGAGCCATATGTTCATGTTAAGATTGGGGGTATAATCAAAATATGGGTCGCCTGGATAAACACTCTTTCCAAAGAATCAAGCTGTTTTGCCCCTTTATTGTGACTTCACTGTAGGTTGGTATTTTAAAATTCTTTCCTATTAATGCATCTACTCTTCTTCTCTTTGTCTGGAGGATTGCAAATTCCCTCCAAACACTTAGACCTTTTACTGCC
Source organism: Gracilinanus agilis (assembly GCF_016433145.1). Classification (NCBI taxonomy): domain Eukaryota; kingdom Metazoa; phylum Chordata; class Mammalia; order Didelphimorphia; family Didelphidae; genus Gracilinanus; species Gracilinanus agilis. The sequence goes on from NC_058133.1 coordinate 452,409,020, forward strand.
CTCCTTTCTCTTCATAATGGAATGGAAAGTATAGGCTTACTTCAGTTTTCTGTGCTTATGAAATTCTCATTGGTTTCAAAGCCCACTCCTCTATATCAGAATCTTACCCACTTCCTTTTTGAAAGGAAAAAAAATCAAAATGTATTCCTCACAAGTTCATCCTGGCTAGTAAACTTATCACTTAAATGAACAGCTATATGTAATTTCAGAGAGACCAAAGTAGGATGAAATATTTTGAAATATTGTAGCCATGATTAAAGCCTTCGGCTTGAATTAGATCATTTTGGGTCTAGTTCTTTTTCTGCTACTACTGGATGTGAATAAGAGCAAGTCAGTTTTCCTCTCCAATTTCAGTTTTCTTATTTCTATGTAGGGGTAGGTGGTGGAGGTGAGAATATTTGACTATTTTTACCTTCCAGCTGAAAAATGAAATTATTTGCTCGAAGTTAGAATTTCAAAGTCAAATAGGAGAGGGGGAGAGAGAGAGACAGAGAGAGACAGAGGGAGACAGAGACACAGAGAGACAGAGAGACAGAGACAGACAGACAGACAGACAGACAGAAAGGGACAGGGAGAAACAGAGAGAGAGACAGAGAAAGAGACATGGAGAAAGAGAGTAAGCATTCAATATATGACAAATCCTGTACTAAACACTGGGAATGGACATACGATCAAGAAGAAATACAATATCTACTGTTATGAAGTTTACATTTTTTTAACCCTTAGCTTTTATTTTAATAACAACTCTAAGACAAAAGATCAATGGCTAGGTAGATAGGGTTAAGTGACTTGCCCAGGGTCACACAGCTAGGAAGTGTCAAATTGGAACCCAGGACTTTCCTACTCCAAGCTTGACACTCTACTTATTGTACCATAATGGGAGAAGGAAGGACACAAAAGGTTGCTGAAAAAATGATTAGGAAAGGAGGAGATGGAAGAGGATATCTAAGCTAGGACAGAGGTGGAAAAGTCCCTACTCGGGAATGGAGCCAAAACAGGAAGTGAGGGAAGGTTGGGCTGGCTAATTTCTGAAGTGGAAATTCCATGCAGGAATTCACCTGACTGTGGAAGAGGGATTAGGCATCATCTGCTTGGCCTCAGAGGGCAGAACTAGGAGTAATGGGTCCTTTTGCAGACATGCAGCTTTAGGCTCTTTATAAGGTTTGCCTTCTGCAAACCATCATCTCTTACTATAACTTTATCCTTTCCTTCTAACACTAGCTAGGGGCGAAAGTGTATGTGGCTATAGATCAGGTGGTGAGATGAAGGGGCTGCCTCTGGCTTTCTGATATTCAGTGGTATTCTTCATATGTATCCAAGCTGCTTTCTGGAATTGGGAGAGGTTTAGGGAAGGGGACTCCACATCAGATCATGTTTCCTTCTTGGCTGACTGAGCCTTAAGCCTACTGGTTTAAACTACTGCCACTGCCTCAGGCTTTTTGATTGCTGAAGATGCTACCATGCATTCTTCCCTCAGGGTTCTCTTCCAATAGTTCCTACAAGGCTCTGAGTATAATTGTGCTGGCTGGCTTGGGAGCAGAGTGCATAACTAACCAGCCAGGGTACAGGATGTAGGCAGGAAAGATGGACCAAAGTGGCCTCATGGACATTGGGCAGCTGTAAGGATAAGGGGATAAGAGATAGGGAAAAAATGCAAAGATCCTCTTTAAGAGGAAAGGAAGAGAAATTAGACACAAACCCTGGGGGAAGATTCTGGAAGGAGAAGCTTGGGAGAGGAGGATCTTGGGAATTAACTGAGATCATAGGTCACTTCTGAACTGAAAAAGAAATCTACCTCCAAGTGGAGACAGATTTATTGTGAAGGACCTACATTCATTGGTGATGCGGAAAACCCAAAGAGGAACCTCCCAGGGCCAATAAAGCAGAGCTGGTGTTCTGGGTTCTAGTATTTTCTTTCAGCTCCCCAGCTGATATTATGCTCTCCTTATAGTGGCACAGAACCAAATTTAGCCTACACTGATCTAGAGATCAATTTGCAGTTGTCATTTTGATTATAATCTGGAATTTCTTGGCCCCATTTGGGGTTTTCTTGGTGAAGTTATTGGAGTGGTTTGCCATTTCCTTCTCCACCTCATTGTACAGATAAAAAATAGAGACCAACAGGGTTAAGTGACTTGCCCAGAGTCACACAGCTAGGGAGTGTCTAAAGCCAGATTTAACCCAGAACCTAGCATCTCCAGCCAAAACACTCCTTCTTCTGCCCCTAAATATTTAAATATTAACACACCAGGATTTTGCCATCTGCCCTTTTGTGGAATGCTTCTATGGGTGGTTATCTTCTCTAATGAGAATATGAGATAAACCTTTGAACCTTGGAGTACCTTTTCCCTTTTATGAGATAATAACCAAGAGAGTGCTTTGAACTTAAAATTAATTTCCCATAGAATAACAACATTTAGAGTAACAGATAAATATAATTATAGTCTGGTATTCTTTCTTTGAGGAGAGCAGATTGGAGCAGCTTAGTCCCCCAAAATTGCTTTCCCTTCTTGGCAGAAATCAAAGTTTTCCTTGAGGTATGTAGACAATCTTCCTACAATATCTATTCATTATTTAAAGTAGATCCATAGAGAAAAATATACTGTGCATCTGTTTGACTTCTAACATTCTTGTATTTTCTGGCTCAGATCTATATTACATAGCTCTTTTTTCTACTTCTGCATTCCTAGAACCACTATTTAGTTTTGAAATATTTTGTCCTCATGTATGTTCCTAAATCCAAGACTATCACCAAAGGGCATTGACTGATTTAAGGTGATAAATAGAGAGTTAAGATAGATAGATAGATAGATAGATAGATAGATAGATAGATAGATAGATAGATAGATAGATAGATATAAAACTTATGCCAGCCTTACATTCAGTTCTAATTGATTGATTTGATGAAGTGTTCTTACCTCACAAAAAATAATTACTATTAAAAGGATTGGAATAATCAATTGAGGCTCAGTGATCCCTTACAACACAATTCTAACTAGTGGACCACATTGTCTCCAGGCAACTAATAATGGCTCTTTAAGTATTTGTTAAACTGTTGAATAACAGTAATTTGTGAATTAGACAAGAAATTTAACCCACACTTATAAAAATAGATTCTGCTTCATAAACTAATATATGATAGTTTCTCATTGGTGCAGGTATTATTTCTTTTCAACTAAAATTAGTCTATAAATCTCCAAGCACTTGTAAAACAAATAAAAATGTGGTAGATTCTCATTTTGATATGTTCACTTCTATTTCCACTACTATTCCAGCTATTACTAGATTAGGACTTGAGAAACACACAAATAAATAAAAATCAAATAAAATCCACTGTTATATATATATATATATATATATATATATATATATATATATTCACTTTTATCTATATGTGTTCACCCATAATTTTATAATGGGTTGGTGCACTGTCTTTTGTTTTCCTTAATGGAGTAAAATATTAGAACTAAGACTTAACTATTCACTTTATAATTAAGTTTGGAATTTACATTATAGTCAAGATCTTTGGAAAATCTTATGGAATCAACAGTCTGATTATGTGCCATATAAATGTTACATGGCCATTTTAAATAACAGAACGTTGTATTTATTTTCATTTATACCATAATATATAACATTAGTGGTCTTTGAAAAAAAATAAAAAATTTAGATTTTAGATCCTACATCCTTTTGGGGAAAGTTCCATGTGTTTGGAAAAGCTCTTGAGATAGGGATCTAATTTTTTCTTTGCTTTTTCTTTCCTCAGAGCATCCAGTAAAAGAATATGTTCTCTTCTAACAAAGGGATATTTACTTTGAAGATACAACACAGAAAGTACCAAGTACAAATATTTCCACCACTGTCTCTGAGAAATACTCTTTCCTATATTGCTTTGGTTTCTGGGGGAACTAGATCAACTTAACATAGTTCCTATGGAATATTTCGTGCCCAGATAAGACCTTGGAGAGACTTAACATAGTTTCTATAGAACCAGTTTCATGTCCAGATAAGGCACTGCTTAACTCCTCTCATCTATTCTGAGCCAAGTTCCTTCTGTAAATTCTGAGAGGTCATTTTTTACTCCTCTAGGCTTCAGTATTAGATTGATTGCAAAACCTTGCCTAGACAATGATTTTATTGTCTCAATCTCCTACCCACAAGATCAATCCAATTCACTTAAAATGAAGAAAACTAAGAATGAAAACCATTTCACCAACCACATGACTTCCAAAGGGAGAAGGATCGAAGCCATCTCCCCTTGTAGTATTGCCTTTATTTTTTGTTTTTGCAGTCAATTTTATGTCTTTCTCAATTACTCAATTTCTCAATTATGTTTTCTTAATGTTAAAATTTTTAACATTCATTTAAAATTTTTTTCAGTTTCAAATTAACTCCCTTTTTCTCTTCTTTTATCCTTCCTTGAGAAAGTTTGTCAATATAGATTATACACCTACAGTCATACAAACATTTTCATATTAGGCATGTTTCAAAAGAAAACACAAATTAAAAAGAGTAAAAAGAGAAAAAGTATATAGCATTGCCTTTTAGCAGACAATATAGAGGAAGTATACTAAGATAAAGCTGCCCAAAAGGCTGAATTAAGAGATTGGAGTCCTTTTCTTTTTGTTGGTGTGGCAAGGGTACTAGAAACCATGTGATGTAAGGATCATTTTAGGAACTAGGCATGTTTTATTTAAAGAGAAGTCTTAATGGAGAAATAACAGATGTCATCAAATAATTACAGAGCTATTGTTTTGAAAAAGCATCATAAGGGGCTGAGAAATGGCTCACTGGATAGAGAGCCAGGCTTAGAGAGAGGATATCTTGGGTTCAAATTTGACTTCAAATATTGCCTAGCTGTGTGGCCTGGGCAAGTCACTTAACCCCAATTGCCTAGCCCTTACCACTTTTCTGCCTTGGAACAGAACATATATATATATATATATATATATGTTATAGAATCACAGAACCAAAGGTGGAAGGGATCTCAGAAGTCCTTTAGTTCAACACTCTCATTTATAGATGTGGAAACTGAGGGCCAACTAGGTCAAAAGCCTTGTCCAAGGTCTCAAAGGTCAGTCTTACAATATGGCAGCCCAATTTTGATGACTTCTACATTAACGCTCTTCCAATTGTACCTTGCTTGGCTCCACAGGGGCCAAGGGTTTAGGGACAATACAGAGAAATTATAAAGGAGCTGACTTTGTCTTAATGAGAAAAAAATAATAAAATTGCCCTGGCAAATGTGTTCTATCTCACTAGTGGTCTACAAAGAGAGGCTTGATAAACACTTGAGATGTGATAAGGGGGGAAGGAAAGAAACATTTATTAGCAGTTACTATGTTCAAGATGGGGCAGCTGGGTGGCTCAGTGGATTGAGAGCCAGGCCTAGAGACTGGAGGTCCTAGGTTCAAGTCCGGCCTCGGAAACTTCCAGCTGTGTGACCTGGGGCAAGTCACTTGACCCCTATTGCCCACCCTTACCACTCCTGGGCCAAGGACGGTCCCTAGCCCTGATGAAAAAGGAGGAGGGTTGGGCGTGGGGCTATAGCAACCCCACCCTGTAAAAACTACATCTGCTAAAGAAACTACAACCTTAAGTAGGGGCAGCTGGGCCAGCTCAGTGGATTGAGAGCCAGGCCTAGAAACGAAAGGTCCTAGGTTCAAATCCGGGCTCAGACACTTCCCAGCTGGGTGACCCTGAGCGACAGTGTGACCCATTGCCTACTGGTTGTGGCCCTATGCTCCTAGAATGGAGTCCCAGGATAAAAAAATGTTCAAGATACTTTCCCAAGTTCTTTGAAACTGTCATTGCTTTGATATAATATTTGATATTTGACAGCTTTGGGAGATAAGTTTTATTATCCTCATTTTATAATTGGGGAAACTATGGCAAATACAAGCTTGCTCAAGTCATAGAGCTATTAAATATCTGAGATGAAATTTGAGCCCGGGTCTTCAGATTTGGTGCTTTATCCACTATACCAACCACTTATCTGCTTCCTAGTACAGTAAAAATATCCCTATATGTTTATACATATTTCTAGAAAGACCCTGAGTGTCTTTGGATTCTTAAGATTCTATGACAATGGTCTAACAAACCACTTATGAGTAAAAATCATCTTGGTCTAATTTTTAAAGACAAGCAAAAAATGTTTAATTTTTGCATTTAAGATGCAAGCTAAAGAAAATAAACTTAACATGCTGACTAACACGACTTACTCTTCTCTATCACAACCAGTTGAGGAAGATAGAAGAACATGAAGGAGGAAAGGGAGAAGCAAAGTTGAGAGAGAAAGGGAGAAAAGGAGAAGTGAAAAAGAGATTAAAACATCAAGAATAATCAGAAGAAAAGAAAAGCTATCAAGGTCCTGACCCAATAGCCTGCTGAAAGCTCTCTCAACCTTTCTTGAGAGGCTGTTGTCTGCTCCTTTAGTTCCATATTTATTTATAAACTTCACAGGAGATTTCAACTAGCTCCCCACCTGTTTCCCATTTGGGTGTTAAACCTCTTTCTCCAGAGTTTTCACCTGCTACTTACCAAATCAATTAACTTATCCCCTGCAATTACCAGTTGTCATGACACTTGCCCTTAATCCTCTTACCCCTTGGCTGCTTCTGAATCAGCGTGTCCATTTTTTTGCCAGCTAACCATGCTTTTCCTATCATAATGAGCAAGTCTAGTTGAGCCTGGGCCAATTCAGATCATTCTGGGCATCTTGCCCAGAATGCTTGTTTTTTTTTCTTTCTTTAAGGAAAGATGATTCCCTATCACTGGAAAGCTGAAAGAGGGGAATGTGCCACTCCAGAAGCATGTCCTACTGACTGAGAAACACTTGAAACAGATTAGCTTGCTGATTATTGGACAATCCTATTGTGCTTCTGTGTTGTCTAAACAATATCTCATCATTTATTTTGATGAATTCAGTGATGTCTTTGAGGAGTCGGTAAGTCATTGGTTTCATTTTCCCCCCTCAAGTATAGGTGTTTGAAGAATAGCATTCTATCATATAATATTAAATTGGGCATCTTGTCTGCCATTCTGGCAATATGAGCTGCCTCCAGCACCAGGTGTAATGAAGAATAGCCTTTTGCTAATCTTCTTTAAGTCTAACAGTTTTTCCATTACCATATACTATAGGTTCCATCACAGGTGATTTTTAGTCCCTGTGTTGCTCACTTTTCATCAGGTCACCTTTCTGAGCTATATTTGGTTCAAGAGGACTCCTGAGTCATTACTGAATAAGCCATGATAACCTACAAGTCTTCATTGATACAACTAACCATTTCCTGACAATGGGATTGTGTATTCACTGTCATCCTCATCCCCATGCCTGGAAAGATTGGTCTCCATCTCTCTATCTGATCTCTCCTCTTTGGCTTTTCCTGATTCTTTCAAGACATGTTTCAAATCATACTTTTTCCAAGACTCAGTTGACATCTCATCTTTTCCTAATATGTTATTAAGGTTAGTGTTTCCCTCTGAGATTTCCTTCCATTAACCCTGCATGGATCTTGAATCTACATTTTTTTTGCACACTGTTTCCTACACTACTAGAATTTTAAATTCCTTTAGAATAAGGACTATGGTTTTAGCATTATGTTTGGTGCATAGTAAGTACTTTATAAATGTGTGTTGGCTGATTTAAAGGTATCAAAGCTCAGCAAATGAAGAATTAACTCATTTCTGCCCTAACATGTCTTTAATCTCTGACATATGAGATTTGGATAAAGGAATTCAGATGTTTGGCCTAAAAAACAACAAGGTTCTTAGATATACATAGCACATTTCATTCACTCAGGTGTGCAACCAGGAAATTAAAAAAAAAGACACAGAGGCAATATTTATTCATGTTCAACAATTAAGTATATTTCTATTCAAAAAGTAATTTAAACTTCATTAAAATAATTTTCTAAATCATAATCTATATTTGCTGTAAAATTTACCTTCGCAAAGGATTCCTTCTTTCCTTTGTCTATGGAGAACTCCTCTTTAAATATTCTATTTAAGGAGGATGCCTAGGCCAGTCACCTCATCATTTCATACTTGCCTGTTTTATCCAGACTTCATTATTTCCAGAAATGCATTATACTGAAAGGTTGTATCAACTCTGAAACTCACATCTTTTCAGTACCCTTTGCTTCTGAAGTCTCTCCTTCCCTTAGATTGGAGAGAGTAGAAGGTGGACAGTGAAGAACTCTCTAAGATCTTCCATTTGCTGGGTGGCTCAGTGGATTGAGAGCCAGGCCTAGAGACTGGAGGTCCTAGGTTCAAGTCCGGCCTCGGACACTTCCAGCTGTGTGACCTGGGGCAAGTCACTTGACCCCTATTGCCCACCCTTACCATTCCTGGGCCAAGGACGGTCCCTAGCCCTGATGAAAAAGGAGGAGGGGCTAGCAACCCCACCCTGTAAAAACTACACCTGCTAAAGAAACTGCAACCTAAAGTAGGGGCAGCTGGGCTAGCTCAGTGGATTGAGAGCCAGGCCTAGAGAAGAAAGGTCCTAGGTTCAAACCCAGGCTCAGACACTTCCCAGCTGGGTAACCCTGAGCGACTGTGTGACCCATTGCCTACTGGTTGTGGCCCTATGCTCCTAGAATGGAGTCCCAGGATAAAAAAAAAAAAATCATTTCCCACCCTGCCTGGAGGTCATCATTATGTCCCTGAGCCAGATACTACCTTACTGTTTTCAGATTCTTTTTATGTGTTTTCCCCCCATTATATTAGAAATTTCATAAGGACAGAGATTGTCTTTTTGTATTTTTTTCTGAATGCCTACTGCCTGAACATGAACTAAATGCTTTAAATGCTTTTTGGCCATTATTGGTTGACTTTATAATACAGTCATCCCTCTCTATATCACAGTTCACTTATCATGGCTTGACTATTTTGTGGGTTTTTTAAAAAAAATCTAATTATTGTGGAATTTTCACTATATCACAGTATTTTGTGGATGAATAATGTACTGTACACAATGGAAATGCAGTCCACCACTACCACTTGAGCAAGTTTGCCAATGTGAGATTGTACATGGCTGAGGTCAAAGAAGGTGTTTCTGTATTGGCTGATTGAATGAAAGGTGACCAACCACAGTGCTGTGTTCTGTAACCTGGGTGCTGATTGGCTCAGTGTTTATAAGAGTGTGCGAAAGGTTTGTTGGAGAGTGGGAAGGGTTTATAAAGCCTTAAAATATATATAAATAATAAAATTAATATAACACCACTACTTCATGGATTTGCACCCATCATCGGAGTCTCTGGAACATAACTCCAGCAATAGGTGAGGAATCACTGTATATACCAACTTTTCTTGCCATATATTCTTGTATTAAAATATTTTTCCAATTAGGTACTGTATCATGAAAAGCTAGGAGTAGTATTTAAAAACAGATAACTAGCAATACATCCTTTAAAACTTAAAATTTTAATTTTTCTTCCTTTTATGACTATACCAATATCATCCCCAAGGTCAGATTGCTGAGCCATGGAAAACAGAGTAGCTACAGGAATCAAGTCAAGAGAGGAGCATCTAGTTCATTTAAAAAAATTTGATCTAGCTATACATTTTTTGTTATTCTTTTTTTTAATAAATTTTTATTTTTAGAAAAATTTCCCATGGTTACATAAATCATGTTTTTACTTTCCACTTCACTCCCTCAAACCCCCTCCCCTCCCATCCCCCTCCGCTGTAGCCAATTCGCATTTCCACTGGTTTTATTATGTGTGGTCAGTTAAGACTTATTTATACATTATTGATAGTTACTTGGGTGTGGTCTTTTCAGGTCTACATCCCCAATCATGTCCTCATCAACCCAAGTGTCCAAGCAGTTGTTTTTCTTCTGTGTTTCTACTCCTGCAGTTCTTCCTCTGAATGTGGGTAGTGTCCCTTTCCATAAATCCCTCAGAATTGTCTTGGGACATTGCATTGCTGCTAGTGCAGACGTCCATTACATTTGCTTTTACCACAGTATATCAGTCTCTGTGTACAATGTTATTCTGGCTCTGCTCCTTTCACTCTGCTTCAATTCCTGGAGGTCTTTTCAGTTCACATGGAATTCCTCCAGTTCATTATTTCTTTGAGCACAATAGTATTCTATCACCAACATATACCACAATTTGTTCAGCTATTCCCCAATTGAAGGACATACCCTTGCTTTCCAGTTTTTTTGCCACCACAAAGAGCGCAGCTATAAATATTTTTGTGCAAGTCTGTTTATCTATGATTTCTTTGGGGTACAATCCCAGCAATGGTATGGCTGGATCAAAGGGCAGCCATTCTTTTGTCACTCTTTGACCATAGTCCCAAATTGTCATCCAGAATGGTTGGATCAGTTCACAACTCCACCAGCAGTGCATTAACGTCACAATTTTGCAACATCCCCTCCAACATTCATTACTCTCCCCTGCTATCATTTTAGCCAATCTGCTAGGTGTGAGGTGGTACCTCAGAGTTCTTTTGATTTGCATTTCTTTAATTATTAGAGATTTAGAACACTTTCTCATGTGCTTATTGATACTTTTGATTTCTTTATCTGAAAATTGCTTATTCATGTCCCTTGCCCACTTATTAATTGGGGAATGGCTTGATTTTTTATATAATTGATTTAGCTCCTTGTATATTTGAGTAATTACACCTCTGTCAGAATTTTTTGTTATAAAGATTTTTTCCTAGTTTGTTGTTTCCCTTCTGATTTTGGTTGCATTGTTTTTCTTTGTACAAAAACTTTTTTAATTTAATATAATCAAAATTATTTATTTTACATTTTGTAATTTTCTCTAACTCTTGTTTGGTTTTAAAATCTTTCCTTTCCCAGAGATCTGACAAGTATACTATTCTGTGTTCACCTAATTTACTTACAGTTTCCTTCTTTATATTTAAGTCTTTTACCCATTCTGAATTTATCTTGGTGTAGGGTATGAGATGTTGATCTAAACCTAATCTCTCCCATATTGTTTTCCGATTTTCCCAGCAGTTTTTGTCAAATAGTGGATTTTTGTCCCAAAAGCTGTGGGCTCTTTGGGTTTATCATACATTGTCTTGCTGATGTCAATTACCCCCAAGTCTATTCCACTGATCCTCCTTTCTATCTCTTAGCCAGTATCATATTGTTTTGATGACAGCTGCTTTATAGGATAGCTTAATATCTGGTACTGCTAAGCCACCTTCCTTCACGTTTTTTTTTCATTATTTCCCTTGTTATTCTTGATCTTTGTTATAGTTTTTTTCTAATGTAGCAAAAAAGATTTTTGGTAGTTTGATAAGTATGGCACTAAATAATTAAATTAATTTGGGTAGAATGGTCATTTTTATTATATTAGCTCGTCCTACCCATGAGCACTCAATGTTTTTCCAATTGTTTAGATCTAGTTTTACTTTTTTGGAAAGTGTTTTGTAGTTGTATAATTCCTGTATTTGTTTTGGTAGGTAGATTCCTAAGTATTTTATATTGTCTAGGGTGATTTTAAATGGTGTTTCTCTTTCTACCTCTTGCTGCTGTGATGTGTTGGAAATATATAGAAATGCTGATGATTTATGTGCATTTATTTTGTATCCTGCAACTTTGCTAAGGTTGTTGATTATTTCTACTATCTTTTTAGTTGATTCTCTAGGATTTTTTAAGTAGACCATCATATCATCTGCAAAGAGTGATAGCTTAGTCTCCTCCTTGCCTATTTTAATACCTTCAATTTCTTTTTCTTCTCTAATTGCTACTGCTAGTGTTTCTAGTACAATGTTAAATAAAAAGGGTGATAATGGGCATCCTTGTTTCACACCTGATCTTATTGGAAAGGCTTCTAATTTATCTCAGTTGCATATGATGCTTGTTGATGGTTTAAGATATATACTGTTTATTATTTTTAGGAAAGAACCTTCTATTCCTATACTTTCTAGTGTTTTCAGTAGGAATGAGTGTTGTATTTTGTCAAAGGCTTTTTCAGCATCTATTGAGATAATCATGTGGTTTTTGTTGGTTTGCTTGTTGATATGGTCAATTATGTGGATGGTTTTCCTAATGTTGAACCATTCTTGCATTCCTGATATAAATCCCACCTGATCATGATGAATAGCCCTCTTGATCACTCGCTGGAGTCTTTTTGCTAGTATTCTATTTATGATTTTTGCATCTATATTCATTAAGGAGATTGGTCTGTAATTTTCTTTCTCTGTTTTTGATCTGCCTGGCTTTGTAATCAGTACCATATTTGTGTCCTAAAAGGAGTTTGGTAAGACTCCTTCTTTGCTTATTATATCAAATAATTTGTATAGTATTGGGATTAATTGTTCTTTGAATGTTTGATAGAATTCACTTGTGAAAATACTGAAGTATAAAGAGTAGCAAAGGGAGAGGATGTGGTAATTGGGCAGGCAGCTGCAGCAGGGAGACACAGATTGGGTACACAGGTTTGAGATAGAGACACTGAAGAGAAACAGACTGAGCCCTCCAGGCAGGAAGGGCCCTTCTACAGACAAATGTTCGGGCCAGCCAGAAATGGCTTGAAACTGTCTAGAGGGCTTTCTAGTTAGTTTCTCAGGTTCACAAAGGAAGATTCCAGAGGAAGTCTTGAGATCACCACTTCCTCTAAGATGGATGCCTCCAACTCCCCTCAGGACTCAGAGAGAAACTATTCCTTTCTCTCTCTTTATCCCTCTTTTATCATTCAATCAATGATTTAGCCAAAGGTTTTATTAAATGATAACAGGGTTTGTTGAGTTTCAGGGTTGATTGTAAAAGACAGAGGGATACAAGATATCTCCAACAACCTCCTAGAGAGAAGCTTCAGGAGGGGGAGGGACACAGGAATGAGAAACTGAGAAGGGACCTGCCCCACTCAGTCCTGGGAGGTTTTGTTGCCTTTAAGGTTAGGAAAGTTGCATACAATGATTCAGGAGATAATTTGCATCAAGGGTAAGCCCTACTTGACTATGGAAAACTAAGTCTGCAAAGTCTGAATGCTACCACCCAGATCCACCCTTCTTCCAAAACCCACAGGAAATTCAGGAAGGGAAATGATGATTGGGATAGGGAAGGTCTGGGAGATCCAGAGGAATTATCTAAGCTACAAATCTTAAGAGAAAAGCTGCAGAATCAAGGCCAGATTTTCAGCCAGAAGGCCTAGCTCAGTTGACCCTCCTGCTCTGACCTAGACTCCAGGATCAACTGCCTCTAGTCAGAGTTCTAAACCCTTTTCAACTGTCAGAAATTCTGCAGTATGGCATTGCAGGGTTGATTTGCACCTTTTGCACCACACTGTCTAGAAAAGTCTAGACTTGCACACTGCCTACTCACTTCCTGACTCATTTCCCAAAGATTTTCTCTACTGCCATAGAAATTTCTGGATCCTCTAAGCTTGCTCTATTTCTGAACTAGCATATTGGAAGTATTTCCATACTTTTATTTTTCACTTTCTGACTGGCTGGGTATTATTTGAACCTCCAGTTTAAGGAAGAAGCTAGACCAAATATATTTCCATCATTTTCAGTACTATTTTATTCATTTATATCCACAAATTAGTTTACTACCATAGAGAAACCTTTTCACACTGAAAACTCAGTCTACTCCTGGACTATTGGTACTCTTCCTCCAGTTTTTTTTTCCTCACCACCACCCCACTTCCCATCTGGCTTTTTAATTACCTCCCTCTCCAGTAGAATGTAAGCTTCTTGAGGTCAGACAATCTTTTTACTTGGATACTTGGTGCCTGACACATTGCAACCTTAATAAATGGGTGTTTTCTGACTGACTCCTACTTGGCCCCAGAGTGAAAAACCAGGAGAACACATGGAAATTACAAATAGGAAAAAATAATTTTTGATGTAAATATTCTGTCCATTAGAGAGTTTGTAAATTATAATCAGATGCCTAGAGAACTATTCTGGCTATCATGCAATACATTCCCCATCTCTGGAGGTCTTTAAAAAGTATTAAAGAGTGTTCATTGGGTATTTTATGGTGGAAATTCCTTTTTAAGTATGGGTTGGGTTAAATATCCACTGAGAGCTCTTTGAATCCTTTTTGTTGTTGCTTAGTTGTTCCAGTTGTGTCAAATCTACATGATTCCAACTGGGGTTTTCTTGGCAAAGATGCTAAAGTGACTTGGCATTTCCTTCTCCAGCTCATTTTAGTTAAGGAAACTGAGGAAAATATGATGAAATACTTTGGTACTTGGTGATACAACTTCTAAGTGTCTGAGATTATATTTGAAGTCATGTCTCCCTGACTCTGGGCTCAATGTTCTATCTACTGAATGATGTAGCCATTCTAAAAATATTATAATTCTGTGAAGTTCTATCCTGAGTAGGAAGAATTAGTTGTGTTTCTTTGATCCTACTAGACAGAACTAGGAAGAGTGAGTGAAAGTTGTAGAGAAACAGATTGTGAATACTACTGTAAGGAAAATAAAACAAAACAAAAATATCTTAAAAATTGGAACTGAGTTAAAGTAAAATTGACTGATTTGGAAGCAGCGTGTCCCTGTCTTTGAAGAAACAAAGTTTAGGTAATAATTTATCAGTTATATAGTAGAGGGGATTTTTTGACTAGATAACTTAAGTGGTTCCTTCCAAGTATGAAATATTGTAATTCTAAAATTAATAAAGATAAGTAATCTGTTTTGACCTTAATCCAATAATATTTTGGACATATTATGCAATGAGTTTTAATGATTATTTCTCAAAGTTCTCAAATGATGAAAGACATTAATTTAACATTTCAAAAATTAGGGTTTTTTAAAAATTGCATTGTCATTTGCTACTTTACTTCCATGTTGTTTCCTCTTTACAAATCTGTTTCAAGCTGAGCTCTCTTGATTTGCATTAGTTAAATTATTTAACTGAATGGATATTGTTCTAATAGAAGTTCTTTATTATGCTAAAGTTTGAGGTCCTAGAAAAAATGAAAGCCTCTTTAAATATCTAGGTTACTTCTTTTAAACCTCTATCCATTATTTTTGACTCTGCTTTCACACATCCTTTTGTTGCTTAGATTGTTTGAAAATTAGTAAATCTGTATAGTTCCTTTCCAAGTGAAATTCAGTGAAGTATTTTTATTGTTGTTGATCCCCAAGTTCCTTTTAACCCGGTGTTTTAGATAACATAAAAGCCCAAATCTCTTCAACTCTATTTGATAATTACCTGAATTAAACCTGTTTGAAGAACATGATAAACCACCATTCTCAAAATTAAATGAAGCAGTTTCCACTGGTTAGAATGTTGAACTCTATACCAGATTAAAGCCAGAAAATTAATTCTTAACTTGCACACCAAATGTTTCACACTGCTATTATATGATTGCTTTTTACTACTGGCTACTATATACATTAAACACACACACACACACACACATCGTTCACCTTAATAGCAGACTGTAACAAATTTATACTGTCTCTCCCATTCCAAGGAACATGAAATTCAAAGTTAATTCAAGGGCATTGTGTGAGTTGTTCCTTAGCAAACAGAACCTGAAATTATTTCAGAAGGAAATCGTTCATAAATGAGGGCAGTGTAATACAGCTTGGGTATCATTCTTGCATGAGTTCTTAAATTCTTTTGGAGAGAAGATTCCTTTAAGGAAAGGAAGATTGCTTCTCTACAGTTTGTTTTCACTGTAGGTGACCTCAAATATGTTAGATGTCACTCTTTAAAGCTATGCATGTTGCAGCATATTTAATATTTTTGGAAAGCTTATTGTTATTGCTAGACATGTGGTGGATTGAACTTGGTGTCCTCTTCTCCACTAGAAAACCTCTAACTTCTTAGGCATTAAGCATGACAATAACACCTGCTCTTCTCTCCATATTTATCTTCTCCTTAATGAAAATGAATAATGACAATCATGTACGGCAATATCTCGTGCAAAGCTTTCCACTCCCATTCCCAAGTCCAACATGTCAAAAATCCAGCTCTGATGGAGATGACCATGGACATAAATTATTTAATATAATAGGCAGGAATGAGATAGCACTTTATTGGGTGTCACTCATAATATCTATTACCTGGGATTATTAACTTATGACTTTTGTCTCTAAATGTCTGAGATATTTAACTATTAACTTTGGTTTTATAATATGATCCCTAGAGCAGTTTTCTCTGCCAATGAAGACAGGCAACCTTGATGTATATTTACTTCTTTTGTCTTTGGGCCAATATTTCTTGACTGGTCAAAATAGGTTCACTTAAGGTCAGCCAAACAAAAACACAAAAGCAACCTTTAAGAGAACCAGTTGATTATTTACACAAATGTGTGAATATGTGCCCATTTATATTTATGAGTGATACAAGAATGATTTGCATCAAGTAAGACAACTTATTCATTTATTTTTTAAAGATATTCTATTTTCCCAACATAATAACAATTTTCAACATATGTTTTCTGAAATTATAAAACCCAAATTGTCTCCTCTCTCTCCTCCCAGAGATGATAAACAATTTAATCTGGGTTATACATGCATTATCATGCAAAATATACTTCTATCTTGGTCATTGTAGTAAGAGAATTCTCATATAAAACCAAAACACCTAAATTAAAATACAGATAAACTAAAGTGAAAAATAGTATACTTTAATCTGCATTCTGATTCTAACATTTCTTTGGAAGTTGATAGCATTCTTTGTCCTAAGTCCTTTAGAATTAAGATGACTTTTTAAAAGATTCCCTGTGCTTTTAATTTTTTTTAAATTTGGGATAAGATAGACCAAAAGTAACGAGGGACATTTCCTGAAAGATCAAGTTCATTTTTTAAACAGATGAATAAATTGAGGCCATAGACCTGATATCTCACAGTCTGTATTTGCAAGATAGGTTTTGAAATCTATCTGGGTTTTTTTAGTTCAATTTTAGTTCAATATTAGCATTATGTCCATTAAACTACCAGGTTTCAAGATATGACCTGTAGAAGAAAATAATCTCAGGCATTTACTCAAACAGTGTTTTTTTTTCCTTTAAGCAATTAAAAAAAAAGAAAATTATGGCAGAATTTTTGATTATATAAGAAGTCATGTTAGTACTCTTTAATCTGAAGCTAGGTGGTGTGGTGGACATATCACTGGACTTGGAATCAGGAAGACTCATCTTCATAAGTTCAAAACTAGCCTCAGACATTGGGAAAGTCACATAACTGTTTCCCTCAGTTTATCACCTATTAGATGAATTGGGGAAGGAAATGGCAAGTCACTCTAGTATCTTCGCCAAAAAAAAAAACACAAGGGCCAGGCAAAACTGAAAATGATGGAAAAAAAAAACAACAATAATCTGTTCACGTCTTCTCATCCTAGAAAAAGATTTAGAGTTAATTATAAAAAAAAGAGAGGATTTGCAAATTTGAGACAAAAGGATACTCAATAATGACTGCTGCCTATGAGTTCACAGATGCCTCTCCTGAAGCCAAATGAGATAGCATGGCTAATTCTATGCTCTCCAACTCAAAGTTATGGGTTGTAGGATGCCAAACTGCATACAGAATTGCTAATAGCTGCCATAACTCTAATCCCTGACTTTGAATCTGTCATTTGTACATCACTACTACCCTGAACTGTTACTTAAGAGCTGGGCAATAATTTGAACTAAACCCGAATGGCAGGATAGTACAATGGAGAGAGGAGGGACCCCGGAATTGGTGAGCTGAGTTTCAAAACCTACCTCTGGCATTTACCATCTTTGTCCTCTTCAACAATTATCTAATTTCCCCGGGTCTCAGTGTCAGCTTTGTTCATCTCATTTTTGCTGTGTTAGAGTATGTTTCTGCTTATGTGAGACTGTCTGATGAGAATACCTTTTTTATATTTAATTGTAAATGGGCTGGGTAGGGATATCCTCTTGGCATCATCATTTTTATTCTCTGATTTGTACATCTGTTATTCTTTACTACTTACTATAATAGTAAATGTAGCTTAGTCCACTGAAATACATCTGTGAAATGAGAAGGGTAAGGTTAAGATAGAGCTGTGAAGACTCTTATAGCTCTTGATTTATTATACTCTTAATTGTCTTTGGTTCAAACTCACATCTATACTTAATAAGCCTCTATCTCATTATCTTTTGGACATTGGTTAATCTCTGGACATTCTGAACTATTGTTCTGTTACTGGTAAATCATTGCCTCTTGAATTCTACTATTACTAGGTGGATCCTAGATTTAGGTCTCTAAGAAGTCTTAGTGGCCTTTTGACATAATACTCTTATTTTACAGATAAGGATATTAATACTGTAGGGAAGTTAATAACCTGTCCAATGACCCAGGTGTATTATTGGTAGACTCGATTGGAACCCAAGTCCCAGTGTTCCTTCCACTGTAGTGTAGTTTCCTCCTAGGTTCTTACATCTACTCTTCCTGCCATTGAGGCTGAACCTGACACAAAGGATATTTACCAGGCATGCCCTTACCCTTATCATACAACTTTACTAGATTTATTCTATCCCTGAATATAACAGCATTAATTCATTCTTTCCAAATAGGTTTGAAATATCAGTCCCATGCTAGGGGACAAGGGGAATGCAAAGATAAATAAGAAGTGATTTTTGACCACCAAAATAAATCAAAATCTTGTAGGAAGAGGCATTTGCATAAGCATATAAAAATCATACTACTGATAAGGAAATATAGATGTCTATCTATCTATCTATCTATCTATCTATCTATCTATCTATCTATGTAGAGAGGGAGAGAGAGGGAGTGTGGTAGGGACATAAGAGACAAGTGATAAATTAAATATTATGAGTGTCCATAGAAGACATAGATCATTTCAAACTAGGGAAATCAGGAATAGCTTTAGTGAAGTAGTAGCATTTTATTTGATGAATTAGGTTTCAAGAAACATGGATGTTTCTTTCTGCAGAACCACCTTCTATTCAGCTCTTTGTATTTATTGCTTGTGTTTATTCTGTATTTACACCTTCTGTGAAGACAATTCCACTCACCACTGGCACATAGAATATACACCTACTAATGGATAACAGGAAATCCAGTAGACCTGAAAGACTAATAGCTCTTATTGATAGAGAACTCAGCAGGAATCACAAGCAAATAACAGCTCTGTGTGAAACAAGGATGACAAGTGAAGGTCAGCTTACCAAAGCTGGAGGTGGATGCATGTTTTTTCTGGAGTGGTTGCCACAATGGGGAGTGCCATGAAGCTACCTTAGGTTTCACAATAAAATCTGATATAGTTAGGAAACTTGTGTGCATTGAATAGACCATGTCCTTATAAAGAGAGGAATACTATTGTGCTGTAAGAAATGACAAACAGGAAGAGCTCAGAAAAACCTGAAAAGACAAACAAACTGAAGAAGAGTAAAGTAAGCTCAAGTAGGAGAACATTATACACAATGACAGCAAGTGAAGAATAGCTATGATTAACTAAGTTATTCTCAGAAATACAATGACACCAAAACAATCCCATAGGACTCAAGATAAAAAAATGCCATTTCTGTCCAGAGAAAGAACTAATGGAATCTGAATCCAGGACAAAGGAAACTTTTTTTTTCACTTTCTTAATTTTTTTTTGTTTGAATTTCTTTCTACAAAAGGATTAATAGGGGAAAATATTTTACATGATTGCACATTTAAATATATTTCACATTTCTTACCATCTCATTTTGGTGGGGGGTAAGGGAAGGAGAGAATTTGAGACTCAAATTTTTTTTTAAATGATGGAAATATTTTTTCCATGTAAGGGGAAACTAGAATAAAATAAAATAAATGTTTGTTGATTGGTTGTTGGGGATATTATTTTAGTATGACACTTTTATAAGAATATATAAATATGAATTAATCAATGAGAAACCAGCAAGTGTTTTGGGCAACTGCCACTCACAGATCAAACTCACAAAGAAGGAGAGGGTATCAGATGCAGAGTAAATCTAATAACTCTTCACTAAAGGAATGGCAATTGGGTTTAATGGTCTCCGTCAACTACCAGGGAATAACACAGGATTAACTACTCACACACTATGGCTTCTTTGAGGTAAGAGGAAACAAACAGGAAGGAATATAAAACAGCTTAATTGTATTATAAGGGTCAGGCGAGTGGGAGAGGTATATCTATAACTAGGAATATCTAACTGATAAGAACTGGAGTTCTAAGGGGGTGTTTCTCTATCAACCTAACTTTGGTCATGCTGAGAGCCTTGGCTTAGGACCAGAGGGTGAGAGATGGATATTGGGGTTTCTCATAAATGGTCCAGGTCACTTCCTGGATAGCTTTAGGATACCAGGAACCAACTCCTTGCACAGCCAATAATCCAAGAGGTACCAGGTAGGGAAAAATGCCTGCAAATGTCCACCAGAAAACAGACACTGTCCACTACCCAGGGCTGTGTTGTCTTCAAGCTTCTCTAATCTCAAAGATCACAAGCTTATGGAGCCACTGCTGGCTGGACTTCTGCTCCAAACCCTTCTCAAACCAGCAATGTCAATTTTTTCTCTCTCCTCTCTCTTTGCCTGCATTCCATTCAGAATGTCCATGGCCGACAGTCAAGGTTTTGCCCTTAGCCTGCCTGCTAAATATGCGTTCGTACTCTTAAAGTCTATTTCCCTATTACAACATGGTATTTTTAACACTATAAGAAAATATAACAAGTCAGGAAAATATCAGCTCATTCTGAGAAATGGGAGCAATCCAGCTTGGAAAAGTATGTGATTGTCATACTATGGTTGGTTTTGAAGGACTGGACAGGAAGTTGGGATGTAAGTTAAGAGATATAGATAAGATTTCCAGTTCTTACATTTATGAGCTATGTGACTAGAGACAAGTCATCTAAGTTTCCTTTCAAACAGAAAAGAAATGACTTGGAATTTCCATTTCACAGAATTATTGTCGGGAAATGGCTTTAAAAACAAACAAACCTTAAAGAGTTGCATACATTATCAGATTGGAGATAGCCTAGAGGGAGATCTTTAAGGCAAAGTTCACTGACTCAGTTTCCTCTTTTGAAAAATTATGGTATTTGTATCATATAAGGTTTTATAAAAATTATTTTTTAGACTTCAAAGCTTTATTTAACTGTGTGTTTTTATTATTGCCTTAGGGTATAGTGAAGATCAAATGAGATAATGTATGTGAAAGCAGTATAGATTTTTTAAAAAATGTGTTTAATTAACAAAAATCTATTTTATCTCTTTCCTACCCACTTCCTCTGCTACTGAAAAATGGGAAGAACAGAAAAACCCTTATAACAAAACAGAGTCAAGAAAAAATATATTCTCATATTTAAGATATCCAATTCTTTATCTACTTTGAGTCTAGTCATTCTGGAAAACAATTCAGGACATGTGTAAGTGGTTACTAAGTTATGAATGTCATCTGACTTAGCGATAGATGCCTGCAAGAAGAATTTTAGAAATTCTAAATCATTCTAGAAATATATATCCATAGGGGAAAGGTAAAAGAAGTCCAGAGCTCCCTGGCATATGCCAAATTGAGGGGTGGGAGGATGGAGAAGAGGCATAAATAAATGAGCACCACAGCCTTCCAAATGGCAAAAATAAATTTTTTTAAATTTAAAAAAATATTTAAATTGGCATAAAAGTCAGTGAAATAAGCAGTAAGAGAAATGGATAAATGTAGAATATAAATAAAAACTGTTATTGAAATCTGGATTTGATATCCTTGCACACATATATATACACACATGTTTATTCAAAGTCTTACTTTTTATGTTCTCAACCAAATGCTTTGTGTAGGAAAAATAATATATTTAGTAAAGGTCAGAAAACTCTTTTGTACTGAATAACATTAAGGTAGTTAAGTAATGCCTTTTGTGCTCTTGAGTATTATTGGTTAGAATTAGTAGGGAGTGGAGAAGAGAACTAATGGAATGTTTCTCCAGTACCCGGGGTGTGAGAGGAAAACAGAGAGAGAAAAGAAGATAGAGAGGATATAGAAAGGAAAGAGGGAAGGAAGGAATGGAGGGAGGAAGCAAAGGGAAAAGAAAGGGCAAGCAAGCAAGAGGTAAAGAGAAGGAAGAAAAAAGGAGAAGAGAAAGAAAAGTGGAAAAGGAGAGGGTGAAAGAAAAAGGGAAGGTAAGGAAAGAGCATGAAATAGGGAGGGAAGGAAGAAAATAGGGAAAAAGAGGAGAATATGAGGGAAGGAAAAAGGAGGAATAAGTAAAGAGAGTGAAGAGAGATATGAAAGAAATAGAAGAGAGGGAAGAAAGGAGGGAAGGAAGAGAAAGCAACCAAACTGCTCATTATAACACCTGTGCCATACCCTGGTGGATAACTTCATCAAATCTATATAATTTACTAAAAAAATGTATGGTTTATAGTATCTGGCTAAGGATTAATGGTTTGCCTATGTATTTAATACAGTGATAACATTTTTACCACATGCCTTTAAATTGCATTTTTTGTCAAATCTTTAATGATCTCTTTTGGAAATGGTATTTTGGAAAAAGACTCTCAGATCTTTTGTTTATTTTATGGCTCATTTGAAGGTCAGAACCAAAAATTGTGATTACATAAGGAAGAGTGTTGCTGCTGATGTAGGAAACTTAACCAGAAGAGTAATGCACTCCTAAGGAAAAGGATTTTCATTAAAATGAGATTTAAAAAAAACAGCTCTATATTTCAACTCTAATTAGGAGGAAGATATTGAAATGGGCTTTCAGAATTTATAGTGAGAGGTTGACCTATATTACTAGCTGACATCTAACCATACAATTTTATTTGACTATTTTCTGTATGTTGATGCCTCACGAAGGGTTTGTTCTCTGCATACAAGAACAGTGCCAACTAGGATCCCCCAAATTAATCTGATTATCTGTGTCATTCTATGGATGGAAAAAAAATCCTCCCTCCCTCCCTCCCTTCCTT